>NC_048265.2:19696969-20000000 GCF_005286985.2 Setaria viridis
ATGAAGTGCTAAAGTTTAGCACTTGAGGTTATTTGGATACAGTGCTAAAGTTTAGTACATTAGGTGAGAAATGACTACATTACCCTCATTTATGATTGGCTTGGGGAAAAGTGGAGAGGAGAGAGAGGGCAGCAGGGGAAAAAATGAGCTTGGGACCAATTTTAGCACCCATTAGCACCTTTTAGCACCCCTTGTTTGGGAGCCCAAGTGCTAAAAGTGGGGTGGTGCTAAAAGTGGGGTGCTAAAGTTTAGCACCCCTCCAAACAGGGCTTTAACTAAACATTCCACAATTTGTTTTGGGAGAGAAATATACTAAAGTAGCTAACCCAATAAACGCCATTGACTGGCTAACATCCCTAGTACCAACTATTTAGCGTCCCGGATTTACGTAAAGACTGATTCCAACCTAAAACTTTTATTGGTCTACCATGTTCTCTATGAACTAGTACTACTAATAACGATCAACCCAAGTAACTGGCAGCGGCAAGAAGCCTCGAGCCACCACCAGGCAGTTCACGGTTATGCACCCAGGACCAAGAACTGTTCCAGTTCTACCCTAAACCGAAATTAAGGGCAGACGAGCACTAGACAAGGACCATCAGTTCCA
This sequence comes from Setaria viridis, assembly GCF_005286985.2. NCBI lineage: Eukaryota > Viridiplantae > Streptophyta > Magnoliopsida > Poales > Poaceae > Setaria > Setaria viridis. The sequence continues at coordinate 19,697,577 of NC_048265.2, forward strand.
GACTAGTTCACAATAATAGTTTCATCGAATTAGGACTCCTTATACAAACTACGTTCGACACTACACGAAGTTTTGTAATAGAAATGGCTCAAATCTGAAGACTCCACTTAACAACACGACATAGTGCAAGTTCAACAGAAATAGTTCCCAACTTTCCAGCATAAAGAATCTCTTAGCCATGGTTGAACGACTGGTACAATGGAACCTGCATGAACAACATAATATCCTGGTTATTTCTTCAAAAACATTAAATGAATTTGCTTACATGTTTTAATTTGTTTGAAATAAAAGAATGCGTATGGTATTTAAGGTCATTTTGAAACTGCAAGTATAGAGACACTTCATGTCATATTGGTCCAATAACCAGAGCACCATAAAGGGAAATGCTCTTGAACACAAAATATGATTGCCAGGATATGTTTTGCTGGCTATCCAAGTCTAAACCGGCAACCTTTAGTTGGGCTACTAATGAATATTTAAGTTCCAATGCTTCACCAATGAGAGACAAGTGTTGCAATTACAGGGACTAGATCCAGTGTACTAAAAAAGCACTGAGCCTTGTACATGGCGTACAGTGTCAGAATCGAGTGATATTCTCACCTGAGACATCATGGGTCCAGTGTTGTCATAGCAATGGGGATACATCATTGCTGGGGGTGGCCAATGTGGGTAAACAGCTGCTCCAGAAGATGACCCCATTGATAGATCAGGTTGGCCAAAGTACACAGTAGGCTGGTTTGTGGACATGCCAGGAGATTGCACATAACCAACACCATACTGCATAAATTGAGGTACAACAAAGTTGAAGGCACCAGGGTTCAAGCTGAAGTCAGGCACTGGGCTCCTAACATACCTGCAAGAGGATATATGTTACTCCTCCATCGTCTCATCATCAACATCAATTGGTGGGAACAAGAATTTACTGATGGATATGCTAACCTTTTGTAATTCCGATCATAGTCAGGATCACTACGATCTTTTTCAGTATCCTTGAAAACTGCGACCCTGGAACGGCTGTTCATTGTGCTGACTTTGATCTCATCAGCAGGAGGCTCAACATTCACTGGCTCATCTCTGCCAGTGGAAAGAGCTCCCAAAACACTTGCAGCATCAGTATCTGCAGAAATGGAACCATTGAAGATGCGCGCTCGAGCTTTATTGTATTCCTCTATCCTCTCTTCAACAGTTTTTGGTGCACCGTTCTTGTTTCCAGCATCAGCTGCGCCATTTTGGAATACTTTGGGCCTTTGATAGATGACAAACTTAAGCTTCTCTGCTGCTTCATGGTCATTTCTTGCTTGTTTGCTGGAAACTTCTGATAAAGCAATCGGTGGATATCTGCTTTCCGGTGTTTTTCTTGCAACTATCCTGCTAACTGAACCATCTACTAAACTATCTGCTACTGTAGTCTCTAAGCCATAATGTTGTGCGACACGATGAGCAGCACAGCGAAGGTATGAAGTTGGAAAGTTCTGGAATTCAAATTCTTGCAGCTGAGGGTTCTGCATAAATTTCTGTATATCCAGTTCCATCCGTAAAACTGTAATAAAGGAGAACCGGAATGATTATCGAAGACTAAGTGTGAACAGTTACCAAGTGACAAATTTGTAGATGAAAACTAGTTGATAGGATTAATCTTCTATTGACCAGCAATTATCTTCAAACTAGACTAAGGTCCAAAAAATACTTTACGAACATACAATAACTAAAAGAAGATTAGAAGCTCTATGCCGTAACAGCGATTCTACTAACCAAATTCAGCTATTTATATTAATAAGCTGTTCAGATAGTTACCTTGATAAGATATTTATGGACTCACGCACATTGTTATTCCATTTCTGCCTTACAGATGAAGTTTAAAGAAATAATAAACAAATGAAGTGAACAACAAGTTAAGTAGTTAACAATAGGATGTATAAAAAGGTATTAAAAACTCAAACTCTATGGCGCAGATTCAGGTACTCAAACTCTAGTGTTTGTTGCATAAGATGACTTACTATGGTTTGATTTGTATAACAAAAAAAGTGCAGTCAGACAAAGCACATGCTTAGGAGTTTAGATGAGGTGCACTAAAGCACAAACTTTGCAGAAAAATGGTCAAACGAACAAAAAAAAGAGGCAAAAGGTCTTAATTACCCCATTGTTATGGAATGGCGGGAGATAATGCAGGGGATGGCCGGATAGGGGTGGTGAGTTAGACAGGGACACAGGTTTAAGCATGATCTTAGCTCATAGGAAGCCATTCACATCACCACTAACTCAAAATACACTTCAGGTTACGGTTCATTGCAAATGCAATCTAACTATCTAAGGTCAAAACAAAGAGCTATAACATGGTTATTCATAGATGTGCTATGAATACAACGGATCACGGATCAGGACAACGTATGTGCAACTGCACTGAGCCACGAATCACATAGTTCATCAGCACATCGCATAGCCCAAGGCAAGTAGGAAATCCAAGGTGATGCGCTTAGTTGTATGTGGCTTGGCAGCAAATTGTTGTCCCTGCACCATTTCCATCCATACGATAGATCCCTCTCCCTACATCAGTCCACTGCTAGCTTCATAAAGGCTATAGAAATTGCCCAAAAATGAGCATGATCTAGCGCAGTTAAAAGCCCTGCCACGACAGCAATCATGCTTCCACTCATCATTAATTAAGATATACTAAACCAATAAAACTGTTTAACTAGAGCCAAAATTAAATTAGAGGATACCCATCAGTATGGTTTTCTAACTCACAATTTGCACACTGAAAGCAAGAGCACAATCAGCATCCAAGCAAGTAGCAACAATTATGCACGCCACCACAACACAACGAGCTTAAAGGACAGATAAATCAGAAAACTTAATTCGTAAGAATTCCCAGCACTTGTTCACTCCTGTGGCAAATAAAACCGAAGGGGATTCTAATCCCCAATTCCGCACTTTAGAACATAGCAGGCCCAAACCCTAGAGACAAGGGCACGAATCCCGGGCGAAATCCCACCGCCCGCCCACGCGGACCCGCCGCAACAATCACATCCGCGTACGCACGACCCTCGACACCGAAATCGCGAGCCCCCCGAAGCGAGCGACATGGCGAGTGGATAGATGAGGCGGGGTCGGCACGTACCCATGAGGCGGTGGCGAGGGTTGTCGAGCGCCTCGACGAGGAACGGGTCCACGTTGGAGGCGACCCTCTCGTCGACGGCCACCACCGCCTCCGCCGCCCGCGCGCCCTCGTCGGCGGCTACGGCGGCGGGCGGCGGCGGCGACGCGGCTGCGGCTGGGGAGGAGCTCATCGTGCGGCGGCGGTAGGAGAGGGGGGTTGGGGGGGTGCCGGCCTAGGGTACGCGGGGGCGGAGAGGAGAGGGAGGGGAGGCTGCCGTGGACGGACGACGACTCGCCTTTCCCCTCTCCGCGTCCCGATCCCGAAGCGGCTGGCTGCTGCTGCGCCTGCGCCTGCGCGGAGAGAGGAGGCGAAGCGGTGCCCGTCTGCCCGAGAAGAGGAGATGGCCGGGTTCCCAGTGCCAGCACGGCTCCGGATTTTTTAACGCCAAGGGATCGATCTGCGGTGCGGCGCGGTGCGGATGAGGCGACGGGATCGGGCTCGGCTCGTCGCGGGCTCGCGGGCTCGCGGCCTCGTCGCCTTCGCGGCTGGATGGAGTTGGAATCGGCCGCAGGAGGAGGGCGGTCGCGATCCTGAGCGTTCGCGTGAGATCGGGTGGCCCGAGACGGCTCTGGGGAAAATGCGGCGGGTTTTGTACGCGGCGCGGGCCGCGGGATTTTTTCCGATTCACGCACGAGTCTGAAGTCTGAACACGTTATGGTTTCCCTTCAGCTTTTGGATTGTTGAGCACGAGCGCGCGCTGATCAGCGGTGTGGGGAACGGCACGTGGCAATATCTTCTCCACCGATATGCCAGTGGAGGCACAAAATATCTAGGTATAGTTGACACGAAATATCTGGGAAAATGGAAAGGCAACTTTACTACTTATTACAGTTACTCCAATGATCCAATTCAAGCATTGCACGATGCCATGGAAACATGGACGTAGGGGGATTTTCTCAAAATAGCTAGCTACCCATCATCAACGCTTTCATGTGTATATATTTAAACAGTGCATGCAAAAAAAATCCATGTAACAAATCTTACCTACGTTTGTTACATGGATTTTCTTTTCAGACTAGCTTGCAAGTCGCTGTTTTGATCTTATGCTACTACATTTTTCTTGAGCACCTGCGAGAATTGTGTGTTATTGCGAAATTGCATCAGCAATGAAAATAAGTCAACGGTTACAGCGACCCGTAGGATTACAATGTACACCAATTAAGCTGAATAGGACAAATTGCCAAAACTAATCTAAATCCCTTCGGCTCCTATCGTAACCTACGTGGCTACATCCTAGTACTTCATCAGTTCAAAAAAAAAAGTAACAGAATGCACGTTGGGTACCATGCGACCATGATGATGAAGCGATCAAGATTACCTTCCTTTTTGACCAAACGAGGAGGGTGTTTGATCTTAAGCTAAAGTTTAATCCGTATCATATCGAATTTTCGAAGGCTAATTAGAAGGACTAAATATATGAGTTAATTTAAAACTAATTACATGGATGGAGGCTAATTCGCGAGACGAATCTATTAAGCGTAATTAATTCATCATTAGCAAATGATTACTGTAGCAGCACATTGTCAAATCTGAACTAATTAGGCTTAATAGATTCATCTCGTGAATTAGCCTCCATCTGTGCAATAGGTTTTGTAATTAGTCTATATTTAATACTCCTAATTAGTATCTAAACATTTGACGTGACAGGAACTTATGCAACATACACCCTAAAGTTTATCTTCTTCCTTGTAAAAACCACACCAGCGAACTAGTTCTCCACTGTTCTACCCAACCGGCAAGCAGATCTAGCGAGGTGGTTTCCAGACACCTTATTTTTCCTTTTTGAGTAGGTAAATTTTTTTGCATTCTATTGAAAAGTTGAGTTTAAGAAAAAAAAGATATCATTTGAAAGTTGCTTCATTGTTGTCTTTTACCATTCACGTTAATTGATTATTAAAAAAAGGAAAAACTCATGGACACACCCCAGCCCAAACAGACACACGCACCCTAAGTCCCAAACACAAGCACTCACCCAGGTCGGACACATGCACGTCGCCCAGGCCGAGATCCACCCGTCTTTTTTATTTTTTAACCCTTTTTTCCTGATAGAACTATTTCAAAATATGGACTCTTAGCTTGACGCTATCCACGCTAGCGTCAAGCTTACATGTCTCGGCGCCAAGGTCCATGCGCAACTGCTGACGCGGACGCCGACGTGGTGGGGGCTTGGCGCCAAGCTTGGCGCTGAGCAATTTACCCCTGCCTCTTGGCGTTTCGAACGAAACAAGTATAATTATTCCGAGGAGTATGCAAGAAACTATGCTGTGGTTCAATTGGTTAGGATGTGGGCTTCTTATCCCAGAGACAGGATTCAACACAGGGGTTTGAACTCAAGTCTCTAGGATAAGAAGTCCACATCCTAACCAATTGAACCACAACATAGTTTCTTGCATACTCTTCGGAATAATTATACTTGTTTCGTTCGAAACGTCAAGAGGCATGGGGTAAATTGCTCGGCGCCAAGACCTACGGCGCCAAGCTTGGCGTCAAGATCCACGGCGCCAAGGCTTGGCGCCATCCGCCACGTCGGCATCCACGTCAGCAGCTGCGCATGGACCTTGGCGCCAGGATAGCTGGCGCCGAGACGTGTAAGCTTGGTGCCATCCCGCCAAGCTAAGAGTCTAGATTTTTTTAATGGTTCCGTCAGGAGCGTATTTGTGAGAATCTTTAAAAAAGGGCTAAAAATAAAAAAAAAAGGATGGGAGATTCACATCAACATTGTCCTCCTCCCACCTTCAATCCGAGGCCCTAGCGGTATGCACGCTCCGCGTGCGCGTTGCCTGCATTGTTGCCCCTATGCCATGTGTCCATGCTCACTGAAGAGCCGACGCCCAAAGCGCGATCACGTTCATCATCCCTTGCTGTGAGACACCACTGAGGAAGTGGTGGCGCCCAAGGACGAGGGAGTCCAAAGGATGGAGGAAGCGGGAGACCGGGCATGGCCACGTGCGTAGGCTCACCGAGGCCATCACAGGGCTGCTCACGGTGTACGAGATGGAGGCGAAGCATATGCTTCGAAGGCATGCTCAATGTGGTGCTCCTTAGCCTTCGAGACCTCTTTGAGGCAGCTCATTAGGCTCAAAAATCGGGTGCACGAGGATGGCGACGTCACTAGAGCCTATGAGTACAACCATGTGGCTCATCTCTTTCGAGTTCCATTTTTTCTATCCCGGTCTGTCTAGCAAACTCGTGCCTTCTAACTTCCTATACGGCGTCATAGCAATCATGGTGAGAAAGATTTTTGTGTAGGGGTATTCGATCCAAGTATGAATGCATAATTATGTGGTGATCAATAAAATGGTCCGTATCACTAGTAGAGAATTGAGCTTTAGTCCCGGTTGGTAGGGTGCAAATATCCCGAAAATCCATCCGGGATAAACCAACCGGGACAAAAGGTCTTTTATCCCGGCACTCAACCGGGATAAAAGACCCCCTTTTATCAAGTCATGCGATTTTTCACGCGAAATATGCGCGTGCGCGGTTCGTGGGATTCGACCCACAACCTCCAGCCTCGCGTGTAGCTTCCTTGCCATCCCACCTACACACCACATCTGACTATGTAGGGGATGCTATCCTTTTGTATTAACTCGTGGGGACCCTTTTATCCCGGTTGGAAACACCAACCGGGATAAAAGACCCCCTTTTATCCCGGTTGGTATTACAAACCGAGATAAAAGGGTTTGAGGATTTAATCCTCTTCCAGTCACCTTCCAGTCACCTCGTTGGGGACCCTTTTATCCCGGATTGAAACACCGACCGGGATAAATGACCCCCTTTTATCCCAGTTGGTATTACAAACTGGGATAAAAGGCTCTTGACCCTTTTATCCCGGTTGGTGTTACCAACCGGGATAAAAGGGGGGGGTCTTTTATCCCGGTTGGTGTTTCAAACCGGGATAAAAGGCCTCTCAGAGTCTTTTTTTCCCACTAGCCTTTGCAACCGGGATAAAAGGTCCCGGTTGGTGAGCCCCCACCAGTGACCGAGTTTTAGTCCCGGTTGGTGAACCTTTTGTCCCGGGCCAACTTTAAACCGGGACAAAAGGGGACGCATGGAAAACCAATTCTCTACTAATGTATGTAGATACTTCAAATTACCTTTTAAAAAATTTATGGCTCCTTTGAAATGCAGGAAAGGAAAAACGCTGGAATATGAAAAATATAAGAATATGATAGGAATGTAGTTGCAAACCAGATGAATGGAAAATATAGGAATTTTGATTTGTTTGGATAAATCATTGGAAAATGTAGGAATTCTAAAGGAATTGTAGCCACAGTAAAGTTGTCTTTCTTTCACTAGTTGATTAGACATGGCTAAAATTTCTCCTATTACACACCTATAATTGGCTCCCACATACTAGAATCACCATTAACTAGAAGCAACAACATTGAGTTTATCGCGTTTGTGCATAGGAATTTTACCAAAACTCCAAGGCCCCGTTTGTTTCGATGGAATTGAATTCCATCCTAATAATCATAATTTAGACACAAATTAATTAAGCTAATATAATTGTATGTGAAATATAGTTGTATATTATAGTTGGTGATATGGGAGAGATACTTGTATGCTGCACTTCTACTATAGAGAAGCTAGTCTAAGAGCGTGCTATAAGAATTGAATTCCATTCTAATAACCATAATCTATAGAATCAATTTCCATCTCTCACCCCATGAATTTAAGATAGGCTTATATCTAAACTTTGGAAAGTTGTGGAATGCCACATTCCAACATAAATTAGCCTACTCCATTAAATAGATTCCAATTCCTTGGACCCAAACGGGGCCCAAGAGATTTGTGTGGATGCTAGAAATCAGTTGGAATCAGAGTAGATTCCTATGGAACACTTTTCACATTTTCTGCAAATCAAATGATATATAGGGTAGATAGGAACAGTTAATTTGTAAACAGTATTCCTATAAAAATCCTTAAAAAAAAATCTGCAGTCCAAAGGATCCCTTACATTGTTCATATCCTAATATGATTCCAGATATGGTGAGGGAGATAAAATATAAAAAATAAGAGGGACATCCAAGATAATCAATAGTAACACGAACAATATCCTAGGCTGAATTTACCGAGGTGTGGGTTGCTCAGTTATCTTCTATTAGAAGAAAAGGAGAAAACCTGATTTTGTTTCGGTTGTCAAAAGATAGAGCCGTTATACATAGCAGCGCGTAATCTTTCGGGTCTTACGTCACCGACTCACCGTACCTCGTCTCAAACCCAGCAATTCACGGGAGCATCGATCCTTTCTTCTCCTCACGGGAATACAGTGGCCTCCAAAGTCAGAGACAAGAGGCGATCCTTTACCTTGGCAATGGTTTTTAGTAACTCCTTGAGCGTTGCGAAGCAACCAATCACGACCTTGAGTGTGGCGAGGTAAGTCGCAGTTCGCAAGTATTCCGTTAATCCGGTCCAACGGAAACCACAGTTCATCGAAAACAGGAAAACGAAAACCACAGTCCGCCACAGGCAAGGCGAGAGCGCGTGGGACCTGTAACCTGTTCGCTGGAGTCAAGGCAAGCGATTCGGCAAATTCATGCCTTGTTTTTCCAGCTTGGCAGGTCAGATGACACGGGCTCAGGCCCGGCTTAGGGGCCGGTGAGGCGACCGCTGGGGGCCATTGCCGGATAGAGGCCCAAAAACAAATGTATCTTCCTAAATAATATTTGAGGTAATAATTTTAGTATTATTTTACCACTCGTTTAGTTTGCACCATCAACATTGTATAATAATTAAATATATGTCATTAAGTATTAGTATCTTCCCTATCATGTTACAAAATAAAAAAATATTTATCTTGAAGGGCACATGATGTCCGATTCGCTCCGGAGCCCTCAAAATCATAGAGCCAGCCCTGCACGGGCTTCATGGTACAGTACTAGTCTTTTTCTGGGCCAATGGTTTTGGAATCCGCAGGCGCAGCCCCCACTGGGGCCTTGTTTAGTTCCCTTTTTCCAACTTTGGCACTATACAAAAAGAAGATTTCTCGTCACATCAAACTTGCAGTACATGCATGGAGTACTAAATGTAGACGAAATCAAAAACTAATTGTACAGTTTTGTTGTACTTTGCGAGATGAATCTTTTGAGCCTAATTAGTCAATGTTTGGATAATAATTCACAAATACAAACGAAATGCTACAGTTGCGCATTTATGGCAAAATGCAAACTTCGCCACTCCCAATTTGGGAACTAAACAAGGTCTTGGTAGCATGCTTGTACTTCTGCACAGATTTTTTTTCGTCGGTTCTATCGTTGGACACTAAATCTTTACAACACAGCAAATTTAAGGCCTGTTTGAATACAAACTCCTAAAGTTTCGTAGTGTACTAAAGTTTAGGACCCTCAAATTGCTAGTCCTAAAGTTTAGTACAGGGCTGTTTGGATGGACTATTAATCTTTAGGACCTTAGAGGGAAAATATCATTTTTACCCCCCAATTACTCCTCTAAACTACCTCTCACTGTTCACGTCATTAATGCATGCGAGGGCAATAGGGGTAAAGGGGGACCTGGGGACCACTTTTAGGAGAAATAGGATCCATTATTAGCCCTTGGCCCTCCTAATGAAAATGGCTCTCCTAAAATTTAGGAGTGCACTTTTAGGACCCGTGTTTGGATGCACAAGTCCTAAAAGTGTCATAAAAGTGGATTCCTAATCTTTAGGAGGGTGCATCCAAACAGGGCCTAAATATATACAAGTACAGAATTTCAAAAGTACATTGAGAACATATTGGCAAGGTTCCATAACATCTAAATTCAACATGCAGGTAACTTTGAAGTTTGCTGAAATAACAATATAGTAAATAGTTCAAATATGAAGTAATGTCTCAAATAAATAGAAGAACGCTTTTTCTCACAGTCATGAAAGTCTCTATTATGTCATTCCCAGTTGCTTTGGACAAAAAAAATATCTCACTAAATACTGACAAGCAATTATTTACATGTAAAATCAAGTCGAATAAATGGTCCAAGGTTTGGCACAAGACACCCAATAATCTAACTTCAGTTTTTTTTGCTGATAATTAAGTGAACATTTGACATTGCAAATTTACAATCAACAACAAAGGGGTGTCCTGTGAAGGCCTCTGCAAAGACTAAGAGAATAGTCTTTGTTGTCCCTAGGGCATGTTCGCTTCAGCTTATAAGCCGGCTGAAAAGCTGAAACGTTTGATTTGTTGTGAGAGGAAAACACTGTTTGGTGGCTGATAAGCCGACTGAATAAGCTGAAGCGAACAGGCCCTAGAGTACAAATGGTTAACCTCACCGTGACTGTGGGTCTGTGGCAGTGCAGCTCATGTTGCTTTAGTTAAGTGGACTAACCATCGACTTTTCGGCCTGTTCGCTTGAGATTTTTTGACGGACTGCAGCTGCTGCTGTAACAGCCCAGCCGTTTGGCTGCGCCCCAAACAGCAACAGCCCAGCAACCTGTCAAACAGCTGCGCTTATTTTCTTAGGCCGCACTCGCACCGCGTCTCCGCCCGGTGCCTCCCCGCACCGCATCTCCGCCCGGCCCCTCCCGACAAATACCTTTTTCCCCATCTCCCGTTGCCTCCCACCGACACCCCACACTCTGCCTGGCACCGCCGCGCACCCTACCTCGCCCAGCCCCTCCCCTGCCGCCGCCACCCTCCGCCCCGCCGTCGCCGCCCTACCCAGCTCCACCGTCGTTGCCCGCCCACGGATCTGCTGCCGCCCATCCCGCCTTCACCCGGCCCTCCCCCACCGCCAGCCAGCCCGCCACCCTCCGCCCCACCGTCGTCGCCCACCCATGGATCTGCCGCCGTCCACCGCGCCTTCGCCCGGCCCCTCCCCCGCCGCTAGCCAGCCCGCCGCCGCCGCCTTCCGTCCCACCCAGCTCTGCCGTCATCGTTCACCCGATCCGCCGCCGCCCACCCCGCCTCGGCCGGCCCCTCCCCCGTCGCCAGCCAGCCCGCCAGCGCCGCCCTCAGCCCCACCGTCGTCGCCCGCCCACGGATCCGCCGGAGCAAGGGCACGACATTGCCCCTGGATGCACTGCCGCCATGTGCTGCCCGACGTCACGACGCTAGGGGACAGGGCCCGCCGTCCTCACGCCGCTATGGGACAGGGGCTCGCCGTCGTCGCCCGCCCGCCCACGGAGCTGCCGGCGCAAGGGTAGAAAATCGCGCCTGGATCCACTGGCGCCAGTGGCTCCCCGACGTCGCTGGATTGGTACCTTCATTTGGCCATTTTGCATCTTACGATCTCATAGTTTCTCTCTTGATAGATGGTTCCATCCTTATTCCCTGTGTGAGACATGTTTAATTTTAGTACAAATGATTCGGTTAACTGAAAGTGTTGATTTAGTTTAAACAACAAACTGAAAATGTTGATTTAGTTTAAGGAACAAACTGAAAATGTTGATTAATTCTGTAGTCTTTCTCTGAACAGAGCTCTGACGGCACAAAGAGAGGCGCCAAAGTGAGCTCCCTCTGGTTGTTGATCTTCACAGAACTGGGGGACTGCAGCATCTGCAAAGGACATTGTATCAGTAAGTTTATGACTTATTCCTGAAACTTGCAGCTTCCAGCGCATAGAATGGAACTATAATTACCATTCTCTATCAAGGGTATGTTGCAAACCTCATCATCCATAGTTAGGGATGCTTGTGTCAAAACAACAGATAACCCTGTAGTTTCATTTGCCACGGTAGTTGGGCAATGAAGTGTGACTAAACCTGTGATGTCAGTTGTAGAGGTGTTCGCACAATGTTCAGAGCTAGAGTTCAGGTAGACATTGAAGTCAAGTGATTCATCCTGTGAGAGTATGGTTCAGTTAAGGATCTGCTTTGCACAGTATTGTTCACATAACAAAATAACAAGGAAAATGCTTTTATGTTTTCTTCAAAAGAGAACTGAACTCATTCTAAAAATCTATGCTCAGCTTGTTAGAAATTCATCAGTGCAACTCCTTTAGGATATGCTTCTATGTGCAGTTCTCTTCTATTCTTCTTGTGTGTGAAAATGTTAATAAAATATTTTTGCAGAAGAAAAATTTCATCTGTGCTTGGAATGTTGTGAACCACTACACATCTTTTCTGGGTTACTACTGATGTTGTGAAAAATGTCAAATTTTATTTGAAGGATGAGAAAGGTAGCTGCATTTAGAATGCGGAGAAAATCTTTTTAGTTTCCTTATCCAGGAGGTATACATGCATTACCATTTGTTTTTAGTCGATTTCTGGAAAAAGAAAAGGAAACTGACATTGGGTACCTAACAAAGGCGGCAGCACTGGCACACTCCACTACATCATCATGGTCTTCACTTGAAGCCCGTCGCTACGAGCTGCGTACAACTCCTGCAAGATGCAAGCACAACGAGGCAAGCATCAGTTCCACCTCATTTGTGCACATTCTGATAAATCATATTTCCTATCTTGCATGTTGTCTTTGCTACTGCGTGTGTGCCATACAAACCTTGTAGTTAGGAAGGCATATAATTCAGACTTGCACTCAGATGGATGCAGGCCGTGCCAACTGGGATGATAACATTACAAAAATATCCCTGGACCTCTGCATTGATGAGAAGAATAAGCTCAACTACAACAAAAAGGGCCTAACTAAGCTAGGTTGGCACAACCTGTACACAAATTTTAAACAACAGACATGCAGGAAATATTCCTGCAAACAGCTTTAGAACAAATTTAATGCCTTTAAGATGCAGTACAAGGATTGGATAAAACTGAAGGACAAGAGTGGTACTGGGAAGAAGGGTGCTGTGCATGACACTGCTGTTTTGAGGGAGGCTTTAAACCAAGCTGAGCATTTCCCTCACCCACCCCAAGGTGAGCTTATTTTGTTTGTAAGGTTTATAGTAACTGGACTGCCATTCTAAATTTGTATAACAATGTTGATATGTTAGAAAGTACTATTTGGTGGATTCTGGTTATCCACTGCGTGAGGGTTATATGGCACCATATCGCAAGGCCAGGTACCATTTATCGGAGTTTAATGCCAAAGGTCCTGAGAATTTGAATGAAATTTTTAGCTACCATCATTCATGCCTTCGGAATGTTGTGGAAAGGGCTTTTGGAGTGGTAAAGAATAAGTGGCAAATTCTAAGAGGTATACTGTTATATACTATGGAGAAGCAATCAAAGATTATTATCGCATGCTTTGCGCTACACAATTTTGCATTGGACAACAATGAACTTGGAATGGTTGGTACTGACATGTTTGGTCATGGCACCTACCTTATTAGGACTGGTGATGAAAATGATCCTGCATCAGATTGGTTAGCCGCTACTGCCAACGATGATATTAGTAAAGTTCGTGATTGGGTTGTAGCAGGACTTTATGGGTTGCCATGATGGAAATATTTTCTCAATTTTCTAATTTGTTGTTTGAATGTAACCTATCAATTTCTTTCTAATTTGTTAGCACTGAAATGTTCTAATGGTATGCATATCATTTATTTTGTGCATGTTTGCATAAGCTATGGTAAATGAAGTCCATTTCAATTTATGGTTCCAAATTGTTGAATGTGAAATGAAAATGGCACACTATTGATTGCTTGTTTAAAGTGCACAGCTGGCTGCCGTTGCTGCATGGCTGCACCTCATGCAGCAGCTGGTCCTTGGCTGATCAGCAATTGTAGCAGCTAAATGGCTGGCTGCAGCAACTATAGCAGCTGAATGGCTAGCTCATAAGCTACAGCAACAGCCAGCTCAAGCGAACAAGTGATTGGTAGTGACTGTTAACCTCATTCTGTAATAACTGTGCAGTGCAGCTAAAGTTCCACTGCTTGCATGGCTAATATTATGTTGCTTTCCTAAGTGGACTAACCGTTGACCTTACGTTGTATGATTCTTATGGACATGTTTTTAGGGGTCAATTACTTGTATATATGTACATCTACACAATATTACAATTGTGGTTTTTTTAGATTTACGCTGGAGCTTTTTTACGTGAGGTAGTTGAGAAGCTTCCTACACCATGAATTTCGAAGCTTGTTCAACATCCTTTAGGCCTAGTTTGATATATATTTATTTTTGAACAATGGCCTAGTTTGATATTGGTGGTCTACATCCAAATTCTAATGATTTAATTAACACTTGAACTAAAATTCCTTTTCTTTGATAACGTGCCCGAGCACATGTTCTATTAAGAGAAGGAAGAGAGCTGCTTCATATAGTTTTTGATATGTATTAAGACATAATATATATTTAGGTGCATAATACAATCTATAAATTTAGAAAAATAAAATGATCTATAATTTGTAACAGATGGATCACGTAAAAACATAGCAGGACATGAAACGGGGCTGGATAATGGCCACTGCAGCAGTTTCGACAATGACAGATAGGCTCTTGTCTTTTCCTACTTTAATATAAATATAGCACCTAAATAAGAGAGTTGTTTTTAACTTTTTTCTGGGCATCGAACAAAAAGTGTCAAACTTAACCGAAATATCCAAATGAATGGACAACTTTAATTTCAGCGTTTGGTGGAAAGCAAACCAATTACACTACGATTCGTGGTTTCCATGCGCTTATCTTAGTCATGGCTGGTCCAAATTCTTTCCACCACTACCAAATTACAACGAAACTATGCTGTAAAGTCGATGCTTGTTCAGAACAAGTATATCAGGATAAGGATCGCCTATGTTTCTAAATTATATGTTCAAAATTTAATCAAATGCATTGAACGCTTATTTCTCTCTTCTAATCCTGATTCTACGACTTACACCCTTACACGACACATATAGTGTCATAGTGAACAATTTTATAGCCCGCCCAGGTAGCTAGATGAGCATCAGAATTGTACGTCTGTCTGGTCAGAAATGGAAGTACTGGCATCTGCAGAGAATGCCGAATGCTACATTGCTACTTCCTCCGTTCCAAATTATAAATGGTTTTAGCTTTCCAGGTTCATAGATATTATTATGCATCTAGATATAGTGTATGTCTAGATACATAATAATATCTATGAATCTAAAAAAGCTAAAATAATATATAATTTGGAATAGAGGAGTGACATTTCCACATCTTTCAGTTTTCGCTGTCCCGTGCGCTTTTTCTTGCTTCTACGCAAGGGAAAGATCACAGGCCGAAACATGATGGAAGCATGCCTCGACAATGCTGCTCTCAAACTCATCCAAGAGAATAGGTGAAGCTCCATCTCCCATGTGCAAACTTTCCACCCCAGCATGGTCGGATTGGAATTGGTCTAAAAAAAAGCACGGTCGGATTGGAATTGGATGAGGTGAAGCACGCGTTTTTTCATGTAAGCCCTCTCCAGTCACTTAATTTATATAAGTTAGCGTTTAGCATGCTGTTAGTACTGTACGATTTCAGAGGGTTAGGAAGTAAAAATCATTATTTTTTTCCACTAAGGGCCAAGCCCGTATTTCATTACTCCACGAAGCAACAAAATTACAAAATCTGTCCAGCCAACAAAATTACAAATGGTTTAGAAAGAAAAGCAAAACTAAAGACACCAGGATAACTTTTTGGCACACATGGCCTGTCTCCTGTGTCACGAGCGAAACCATCTACGACATTCAGATAGAAACTAAAACCAACAGAGTACAGGCTGATAGCCATACAAGCCGAAACTAAGCCTATCGCCCTTTTGGGAGTTTGACAAAGGATTTGGTTTGCTTTGTGAGCATTTGAGAATCCGACTTCCATCACTGAATCAGCACCGTCCCAGTGTCTTCCGGCATGGCCTCCTGTGGGTGAATGTGAAGCGCCGCCTCCGCTTCAGCCCCTACTTCCAGGTTTGCCTTGTCTTCAGCTTTTTGCATACCTGCCCAATAGGATATAAAAGAGGAAGCTGAACATATAATCTCTGTAGGAGATTTAATCATTTTTGCCTCAAAGCAGGTTTTATTCCTGGCTATCCACAAAGCCCAACATATGGCTACTAGTCCAACCATATGATATTGCTGGAACATAGGCATGATGTTTTTCACCCAAATCCAGTACTGATTAAAGGAAGATGGGCCTGCAGTTGGCCCCTAACACCATGGGAATTAAGCTCCAAATGTATCTAGCTAGACAACAATCGAAGAAGATATGGTTTATGCTCTCATCCTCAGGGCAAAAGCTGCATCTTTTGTCTCCCTGCCAGTTTCTTTTCATCAAATTATCTTTGGTTAGGATCACATTTTGTTGTACCAGCCACATAAAGATTTTAATTTTTCAGAGGTAGCTTAGCTTTCCAGATTTGTTTATGAGGTTCTCCAGTCTTAGAACTATGCATATGATTGTACGGAGATTTCACAGAGAAATTTCCAGATTTCTCCCACATCCAATTTGGGGAATCTTTTTCATTTGACAAGGCACAACTTATTAGAATGTCTCTTAGTCTTCTGAGGTGTGATTGATTTCTTTCATCTAACCATCTTCTAAAAGTAAAAGCCCACCCTCTTGCTACTACTTCTACTGCCTTTCCATGTCGTTCGATGCAGATTTCAAAAAAACTCATGGAATTTCTCCTTGAGAGGCAAGTGGCCACACCAGGGGTCCCCCCAGAAGTCAGTATCCTCTCCATTCCCTAGCCTCATGGTCCTTCCCCTCAAATACAGTTCTTTCACCTTAAGCAGACCAGTCCACACAAGGGAATTGGCGCTTTTCCATTTCAATTGTGGTAAAGTATTTTGTTTTACGTATTTCTTTTTGACAATCGTTTGCCAGAGCCCCTCCCTGATTCAAGTTTCCACCACCATCTACAAAGTAGGCACATGTTCATTTTTCTCAAATCTTGTATGCCTAAGACCCCTTTCCTTTTGGGTTTAGCTATTTTCGTCCATTTCACCAAGTGTTATTTCTTTTTAGTTCTACCCCCTTACGAGAAGAATCTTTTCCTAATGACATCCATCCTTTTTATAATTGTTTTTGGGAGCATATAGATCGACAGACAATATATTGGAATGCTGCTTAAACATGCATTTAACAGGTCAGTCTCCCTCCAAAGGATAGGGAGCTACCCATCCATCCATATAAGTTTTTCATGAAGTTGTAGCCAATCCATGACACGTAGCCTTGAGCCTGCTACAGGCACTCCAAGGTATTTGATAGGCTAAGAGCCAATAGAACAGTTCATCAATTCAGAGTAGGCTAAAGATTTATGTTCATCTTACGAGATCATGATGACTGTTGGTATATTTAATGATTACGAATAAATCCGCAAGAGTGCAGATATATCGTTGTAGCATTTCATCCAAGAATATTCCCAAGGGTACCGTATTTCCCAAAGAAAGGCGAGTAGGTCTAAAGAGTTTACTATGCATATGAGTATATCATAAGATGGATAGAGACAATACTTAAGGCAGGGGTAAGATAGATAGATAGATAGATAGATAGATAGATAGTGTGACACACACGGGAATCATCTCAAGATAACTAAGCTAGGGAGAGGGACTAAGAGTTAGCTCTAGGTTCATATGTACTTCCTATATACTGCACAGATCATATAAGCATAACATACATATACATCGTATAGAACTTAGACCTATGCACCCAGGCACACATGGGGAGACAGTACCCATACTGGTTCCGCCCAGTAAAGTTACTGCTAATTTCCAAACTCCTACAATGTACTTGAACGTGAGGGATTACGAAGGACCAACATGGCTGTCACCACCTACAACCTACACCTAGCAACTCATGGGGCAAACTCATATCCAATAAGGTTAAGCAATCCAAGCACCATGCTTGCATTAGTAACAACACTCCAGCAAACCCGAGCTATTGTGACAAGGGCTGAAGCCACCATAGAAATGGCCATTGAACCGATGCCGTAGCATAGATCAACTAAGCTATCCAAGATATATATGCACATAAAATATAACATGTAGCATGGTCTCAAGGCGTACATGGACGTATATAAGCCTATACTATGATAGCAAGGGTATACGACTAGCATACGAGCGTATAAGCCTAGCACATCAACATAGCAAGGGTATATATGTAACTCATGCATATGAGAACCAAACACAACACTATGTAAAGAAGATGTATACTTTGAATAGAATAAAGTCATCCTAGAAATAAAAAGATACAAGAGCCATACCCTAGACTCCAAGGAGACCTGGAACCTGAAGTAGAGCTACTCTAGCCTAACTCCACTAACTTGGAAACTAAGATGGAGAGAGTGATTCACTAGTTGTGTGTGTGTCCTATAATGGAGCCCCTCCCCTCATATTTATAGGCTCCAAAAGGTGGTTCTGGCAGAGGGATCTTCGGGGAATATGCCATAACCAACGTAGGGGAGTCACCACCAATCGCCACGTGGAAGCTGATCACGAGGGGAGCCAGAGGCGGTTCGGACGATCCAAGGGTGGCCGAACCCCTGGTGGCCCCTCTCGCAACCGCCTTCACGTGGTAATCTGACACGTGGGTCGCAATGGCAGTTGTGTGCGTTATCCGATGGATTAAGACGGCTGTGGTAGTTTTTGGACCCTTCAATCATTGGGATGCACATGTGGCGACCTCCCTTTGGCCAGAAGCGTGTTTCTTGGATCCATAGAGGGTGCTTTCTCCATCTTTTTGTTCTTATTCACCTGTAACCAAATATTCTCCAAGGAAAAGTGGAACTACATTATTCAAAACCAAATATGCATGTAAGAATTGCTAATCCTCCTTTATTCTTGAGTATATTGACGGTCATATTTGGTACTTAACGATCGTCAACAATGACTTCACTTTTTTCAAAGTTTATTTTCAGACTAGACATTTGTTCATATAAATAAAGCACAAGTTTCATATTTTAAGGATTTTCCTCATCGACTTGCAGACATAGTATTGTGTCATCTGCTTATTGTAGGATAGCAACCCCATTGGTAACATATTTAGGGACTAGCCCTTTAATCAAGCCATTTTCTTGAGCCTTGCTAATCATTTTAGCTAGACTATCGGCTGCTAGGTTAAAGAAAAGGGGAGACAGAGGGTCCCCTTGTCTTACCCCTTTTCCACTCTTAAAGTAACTCCCTACCATATCATTAGCTTTGATACTGAGAGTCCCACTTGTAACTACCTTCTTAATCCACATACACCAATTTTCACAGAAGCCCCTCTGAACAAGACAGTAAAAAAGAAAGTCCCAACTTATTTTGTCATATGCTTTTTCAAAGTCTAGTTTCAAAACCAACCCTTCTTTATTCTTTATTTTAGTGTCATGAAGAATTTCATGTATGCTCATAATCCCATCAATGATATTTCTACCTTTTATGAAGGTTGTTTGACATTTGTTTATTATCCTGCTCATACAACCCTCAAATCTTAACATCAGGGTCTTCGTAATTATTTTGTAAGTGACATTTAGGAGGCAAATAGGCCTGTACTGTTGTATTTTCATCGCTTCTTTTAGTTTTGGAATCAAGGTAATAACTCCGTAGTTCAACTTGCTAACATCTCATTTGTGTTCACTAAATCCTGCAAACAGATCTAGGAGATCTTTTTTAATCACCTCCCAACAGGATTGGTAAAATTCTATTGGAATATGCTTGGGGCCAGGTGTTGTGTTTTTCTCCATTGAGAACACACATTTTCTTATCTCATCTTCAGTAAAAGGTTTGGTGAGGAAGTCATTTTCTTCTTCAAAAATCCTTTCAGTGTGATCCCAACAGTCAGGATCCATTTTGAAGGCTGGGCTGTCATAGGGCCCAAAAAGATTTTTCTAGTATCTTGTTGCGTGCTTTAAAATATTCTCATCCCCTTCAATGTTCTCCCTATTAGATTGTAAGTCAAAAATAGTATTTTCCTTTTATGTCCATTAGCTACTTTGTGGAAAAAGTCTGTGCTGTCACCTTTCAGTAACCAATTAGAATTAGAATGTTTATGCCAGTATATTTCCTCTTCCTCCAAGATCTTGAGTAACTCAGTTTGGATGAATGTTTTCCTATCTTGAAGGTTTCTTGGAAGAAGCCCTTCTTCTTCCAATTTCTCTAATTTGAGCAATTCATCTTGTAGCAGGCGTTTATATCTTTTGGTTTGGCCTTTTAAATTGAAATGCCAACCTTTTAAAAAAATTCATTTTGTTTATCTTAATGCACCATTTTTCCACCGCATCTTTGGCTATCACTTGTCTGTCCCAGATCTCTCTTATTTTTGGAAGGAACTTAGCATGTTTGATCCAGGTAGTTTCAAAACAAAAGCACTTGATTTTTTTTAACTTTTTCTTGTTCTGTACACAATATCAAAGGATGGTGATTAGACATATATCTAGGCATTTTCCTCTAATTTGTTAAGGGGAATTCACTTTCCCAATCTATACTCATTAAGACCCTGTCTAGCTTTTCCAATGTTGGATCTAATTGGTTATTTGACCAGGTAAACATCCCCCCATTCAACAAAAGGTCTCTTAAATCATAGGTGTTGATAATCCAATTAAACATGTCAGTAAACCTATTTCCATGAAAATTTTTATTCTTTTCCTCACTAAATCTCAAGATATTAAAATCCCCTCCAATGAGCATGGGGGCTTTTCTGTTTGCACAAATGGAAGACAATTCAATAAGGAATTGTTCCCTTTTCTCCTCATTCCCATAAACTGTTGCGAGAACTATCTTTTTCTACAATTTTTTATCATATACATTAACTACTATTGAAAATTCCCCCACTTCAAAGCTGATCACATCAAACTTTTTCATCTTGACACCACAAAGGATCCTACCAGATCTGCCTTTAGAGGGCAACCAGTGCCAGGCAAAATTCTTGTTGGGGTCAATTTGTATAAATAATTTATCTGAATACTTTTTCTTTATTGTCTCCTGGAAACCCACAAAATCAGCTTGGAACTCAAAATGGAGATCCTTAGTAAAGGTTTCCACGCCCTTCTTAGCAACACCTCTACAATTCCAAATGAGATGTATCATAATTTACGTTTTCCTATTTACCACTCCTTTCCTGAGATTATACCTAGAACTAATCTTGGGTATATCTTCCTCTGCACAGTAGGTCTCAGAGTGCTCTTTGGAGTTTTTGATGATAAATTTCTTTGTCTTTGCTTTTTTGGCTTTTTTTTCTTATTTAAGATTGGTTGAAATCCTTCATTATCTGACGAATCAAAGTTCCATTCAATAAATTTGGCCTCCTGCAAGGGGAGAGCCTCAACTTCCGCACACTGATTGTCATTAACAATGTCAATATTTCTTTCATTGAGCTAGCACTAGCCCTTTCTAGGTCTTTCAAGATATCAAACTATTCTAAGATGACATTAGTAACATCTACCTTCAATTTACTACTACGAGCAATGGTTTCGGTATTATTGAGAACTGCAAAGGAGTTCTTGGGGATTTGTTTGTTAATTACCTTCCAGGTTCTTCTTCGCCGCTGCAAATTGAGCTTTGTCTGAGATCTTCATTCCTCCTAACTCTTGTTTCTTCAATCTGTCACTTTGTCTTTGCTGCCCTTGTTGAGCCTTGGTTACCAGTTCTCCCTCCCCCGTTGTGTTCAATGTTTGTTTCTTCCAGCACCCTAGTTGGCAAGTCTCTGTTGAGTTTTTGTCCCACAGTATGTTGGTTTCCAACCCCTTAAGTTGTTTCATTTTTTTAGCATCTTCTTCTATTAACTTTTTCCAATCTGGTGTTCTTGGAGCCTTCTCAGCTTCCTCCCATGTCTATCCCCCTTGTTCATTTTTCTCCTCAGCTTCAATGACCAGGTGTTCTTCTTGACTGGACTAGTCCATCATCGGGTTTTCTTGAGTCCCCGTGAATGGGCTGGGTAAAGTGGCTCTGCTGCAACCATTTTTTTCTTCTCTGGTCACCTCAGCACTCTCTTCCACAGTGATAGTATTCTTTGTTTGGCATTTGAGATCTTTGTTTCCCTCATCCTTCTCCTTTAGGCTTTTGCCAAAACTCAAAGCATTTTTGGCTTCTATGGCCGCCAAGGGGTCATATTTGCATTTGTGCAGATTGGTGCCATATTCATCGATCGCTACTGATGTATTGTTTCTAAGTTGCATTCTCCGCAATTTTTGTATTTCCAGGTGTTGGAATGTGCCAAAGTTTAAGTGTTCCCCTCTAGAAGACACTACAAGAAATGTGTTGATCTATGACGAAAATTTTATGACACATTTGTTCTCGTCATAGATCTATGATATTTCTGGCTGAAAATATCATAAAGTTTCACATCCGAGCAAATTTAGTGACAAAGTTATAGAATATCATAAAAGTTGCCACTATAGCCGAAAAGAAATCATCACTCGTTACATGATGGTTTTGTGATAATATAAGGTCCGCGAAAACGTTATAAACCAACTAGGATCCCACATGTAAGCATTTGTTGAAAAATAAGGTGTGCAAAAACGTCATAAACCGAGGGGGGTCCCCCATGCAAGCATGTGTTGAGAAATAAAGTGTTCCAATTCATCGTAAAATCTAGCAGGGTCCCACAAGTCAGTCTTTGATAAAAAGGAAGGAAAATAAAAAGGTAAGAGGTCCAGAGCAAGGGTCAAATGACCTCTTGATTCTGACGAGTCAGCACTACCACTGAGACATAATGCAGTTTATAGTTTTTGAACAAGGCATCTCCTAAATATTACAATTCTAATAAGTGTGGTCCACTTCCCAGTTGCCGGCCAGAGCAACGGGTATATCTGCAACAGCGTACACTGCAAGGGACTCCCCGGCGTGCTCCTGTTGGCTGTGTCAAAGACTTGAGCCTAGAGGCGTCGGTGTGCCGATCTGCGACGGGCGGCGGGATGGTGCATCCTAGTAGTGAAGGGAGGAGTAGGAGCTATGGTCAGGTGAGTCCCCTACTTTGTGCCGCTACTTTGCCCTTTCGTCAGAGGGAAGGGGATTTCTGGAATTAGGGATTTTGATTAAAAGCAGTAGATTCCGATTTCATCCTACCCTTAGGTTTGCATTCTGATTGGTGTTAGAAGTTGATAGGCTATAGTTTATGATGTGCAAAACTAAACATTGATTTCAAGTTACAATGACTTTTATGAAGCATGCGAGTATTCCATCATCTTCTTCTGTTGGTAGCTACTGCTCGGAGACATCTTCCTGCAATACTACCCATATGCATCTTGAAAACAAGTGTGATCATGGATTGAGAGCCGTGGTGAAGTATTCTTGGACCTTTTTCAACCCTAGCCGCCGGTTTGCTTGTTGCCCAAAGGTAATGGCTACCTGCTTCACAGATATTTTGGTTCTGTGGTTTCATGTTACTGTTGTCAACGGCGATTTGTAAAGGGGCGTTTAATTTGTAGGAAGAAAAAAGCAATATGGTTACATGATCTAGGTTGATCCAGAATGGGATGATAGGTGTGGCGGATCCACTTCGGATTAGCTTGATTAGACAGGGTTAAGCCGCCTAATATGCGACACCTGTGCTTAAGTCAAGCTAACACGAAATGCCGTCGGATTTTATCCGATTTAACCACTTAGACAAGATCGAGTTTAGCAACCCACACGAAGGTGAGTGGTTCCAGAGAATACAACGAGTCCACTGAGTTAAACAAGTTTTACCCATTTAGTTCGGCCATAAAATCCAACATCAGAGTTTGTACACGGTTCAAAGGAAAACAACAGAAGGTAAACACTAGCGGAAGACTTCGTCGGGGTCGGACATCCCTGGTGAGGCCAACCGGGACATCACTGAATCCTCTCCTCGCCGTCCGAGGAAGGATCCCACTCGACCGTCCAGCCTGGCGGAAGCTGGGGCGGCCAAGCACCAACCAGAGAGGGGTCGGGCGCAACAACCTCACCTGAAAAACAGGAGCCACAACAAGGCTGAGCTACGAAGCTCAACAAGACTTAACCGATAGGAGTAAGAACTACTCCTCCTTCTAGACATGCAGGGCTGTTTGGCTGAGGGGTTTATTTGCCAAAAGCACTAAGTACCCTATTTTCAAGTTTTAGCTCCGGTTCTAGGTTCATTTACCAGTCTAAGTTGTGCCACCTATTCTAAGCATTCATAGAACCAAACAAGATGTATAGATATAACAACCAACATTGCCATCATCAGATTCCTCATTTACTCAGGGTGACATAGCGATCAAGAAATCTCAAACTGTGAGAGGCAGACGAATCGATTCGAGTTCTTTAACCATGCATGGTGAACCTAGCCTCACGACATCCGCGCACCCGGAGGTCGCTTCCTGTGTCGGCCTTCCCCATCAATCCCCTAACCCGTGTCGGGCCCATTTCCTTTGGTGCAAGGTTCCACAGACCCGGCCTCTGCCGTCCTGTGACCACGCTTGCCACCACGTGCGACAACTAGCAGGGGAAACTCCATTCCAAGAACAATGGGGCGACCGCTCACGTCTAGGTTCAATCAGGTACTAGGCTTCCTCATCCCATACTAAGTATGAGGCTAGTACTTTCAAACACTTGATCACGAACACCACCATTGTCGGGCCTTAGCAAGATTTCATAGACAGACGGGGCTAACATCCGACCACCAAAGAGTTACCCAAAACCCTGCCCCGTCCATCGTCCTTATAGTTGTAACAGAAGATAGACATCCAACTCCTACAACCGCGAGTGACAGGAGATCACTCGACTTTTACCGTCTCCTAGTTATGCAAGGCGACTACACGGTCCAACAGCTAGTGCTCAGATCATGGGGACAACTAAGTCATGCATCTAGGGTTTCACACAACTCCTATACGTAAATGCACAAGCATGTTACAGAAGGCATGCGCAAGTCTGGTAAAACACATAGGACTTTCATGCAACCGGGGCTTGCCTTCAAGCAAGGAGGACGGGAACTGCTCGACTTCGGGGGCGACTTCGGCTTCAGCGGGCAGGAACTCAGCTACAGCTTCTTTTTCTGGCGCCGGGTGAAGCTCGTAGAAGCCGTCGGCGAGGTGCAGCTCTACACGAATGCAATGCAAGGGTTAGCATAGACAGTTATTTCAACAGCAACACTGGCTCGCCTGAGCCTAGAAACTCGCGACAAAGAACAGGAGGTTATGGTGGTTCAAGAGAGCTGATGATGATCAAGAGGTAAGGGTAGAAAAGGAACTCATGATCTGATCCTTGAACTAGAGGATGTGGTATACCAGGGGTCCTTAGACGCAAGCGCTGAAGGGTTCCCCAGTTTTACACATACACCCTCGGGTTGAAGAAAAAGATCACAGCCAAGCCCTCGGGCGAGGCGGATATAAGGGTCGGCGGAACAGATAGGGTAGGGCGAGACGGAACCGGGGTCGGGCGGATAGGAGGGGTCGGGCGAGGCGGACTGGGGTCGGCAACTCACCTTCTTCCTGAAAGGAAAGCTCGAGGTCGGGAAGAAGCAGACTTGGGCGGAGGGACTAAAGCTTCGAATAAGGGCTAAGACTGGGAATGCTACGGCGGCGGCGGTGCTTCTTGCAGATCACAAGAGAGCTTTTACGCAGCACGGAGGAGCAAGCGGCTGGGTGACTTGGAGAAAACTGAGAGAGAATCTGAGAGAAGAACTCCTCAAGAACTTGGTGGGTGGCGCTAGGAGCTTTGAGCAGGGAGCGAGAAAAGGCTGAAGGCAACAATGGCGGAGGGAACTCCGGCGACTGGTGCGTTCCTTTTATAGCTGCTGGAACGGAGAAAGGAAGCGGCGCGGGAGATAGAGAAGGGGAGCGGCGCGAAGGCCGGGGAGAGGCAATGGAGTGCTCTGCCGGGGCGGCGATTGAGCGAAGAGGGCGGTGGTGCAGAACTCCGGGGGTGACGCCAGCGATCATTGCGTTCTGCCGTCAGGGCGGCGTAGGAGCGGGTAGACCGGTGGTTGAGATTTGGCGGAAAGCGGGCATCGCCGTGCGGAAGATTTGATAGAAGCGACCGGTTTAACGGCGCTAGAATCGAGGGCGCACAGGTGAGAAGACAGGCAGCTGCGGGCACGCGGGCGAGCGCGGAGCAACAGATTGTCGGGCGGCTTCTGACAGAGCGGGGGAGAAAAGAGCTGTCGCGGCCGCGGTCGGGGTTGGCGGTGGAGGAATGGTCGTGTAGCGGCGACCGGGCGGTGCGACTGTGGCTGAAGGGACGGAAAAGACGGGCGACATCGGGCTCTGGGGCCGGGATCTGGCGGCGTGATGATGGGCGCGGGAGGCGAGGCTCTGCAGAAAGGGGTGCAGAGGGGCTTCCGCTGCCATTGGGGAAGGGGGCGCGAGAACCCACTTGGTCGCTTGCTAGAGACAAAACTGAGCGGCGGGCGTCGGAGAAGACGAGCCACGCGGCAGGAAGGCGCTGAAGCGGGCATGCAACTCGAGTGCGCCTGTCGCGGGGGATCTGGGAAAAAGATCTCGCGGGTCCACCGGGCGGATAGAACGGATGGTTGAGGATGCTTAGCAGGATCCGACGGTGGCTGTGCTTGCCGGGGTCGGGAGAGGAGCGAAGCGGAGAGGGGTCAGATCTCAGGGGTCGGGACCGGGCGGATAGCTGAGCACTTAGGCACGGTTAAGCAAGACAGATAACTAAGGTCAAGGGCTCCGATCAAGATTAACTGGGAAGGTTTAGGGGTCGGTCGTTACAATAGGGCTTTTGGTCTTCTGGTGAGGCTCATGAAGAAGAAGGTGCAAGCAGAAGAGGATGCAAAGAAGAGGGAGGAAGAATTGAGAAAAGATAACTATGAGCTTAGAGAGATTAAGAATGAGTTGAAGACGGTGCGACAACAACTTCAGAAGGCTATTGCCAAGCTGAAGTCAATTGGGAATTATAGAAAACTCGCGCACGTGCTGCTTGCTTTATTTGTTGTTGTCGCGGGATTGATGCTTGGTGGGAAGGCTAATTAAGTAGATGGTGAAGTCCTTAGCTATGGTGAACAATCTTAACGTAGTTTTGTTTGTCTGTATTTGTGATGTTCCTATCTATGGTCAACCATCTGGATTTTGTCTGAATTTGTCAATTTGTGATGGTCCCAAGGCACTTGCAAAAAAAAAGTTGTTTGTGAAGTTGTTAGTGTTTTTACTCTAGGAACACTCTAGTGAAAATTTGATAAAAATATGGCAAACACGAGACCACATGTTTGTGGCGGGCAGTCCATACCACAAGACCAACTAGATTTTACGGTTCTTTATGGAAATGAAAACGTGCCACCGAGGCGGGCGTTGCCTATACTCCCCGTAGCCGTTCATCTGCACATCGACGATTCATATCGACTATTCAATGCCACGGCCTCTAGCGGTTGCCGTACCGGTTCCTGTTCCCGTACGTTCTTCGAGGAGCCGGTTCCCATCCTCGAGAGGCGTCGGTTGCCTAGTTTTCCAGGGAAGCCGGCGCAACTTCCCATGGAAGACGAGAAACTCCTTATTTAATCGACATTTCCTCCACCATTGGCGTCATCGCCATTTGCACTACCATCTCATCCCCGATGTGGGCACCTCAACCCAGCAGCCCGACCAACGCCATGAAGTGATCCATCTCCCCCTCAACCTCTGCCTCCTCCGTTGCCCCGTCGCGCCGCCTCTCCCCAACCGGCTCCCCCTCATGCATCGAGTGATCCTCCGGAGCCTCCTCCTCGCCATCGCGCTCCCGTGGCGGGTTGTCGTCGTGTTACCGCCTCGCCGCCACCCGCAACTTCACGGGAGCACTACGGCGCTACGTCCACGAAGTGGGGTCATCCCGCTACAACGGTGCTTCCACGTTGGGATCTTGCTCTGATGCCGCCGACCTCAGCCCGCCGTCGCTCACGGATGGTTGTCGTGGAGCCACTGAGGGATCCCCGGCGTGTTCCCGGCCTCCTCTGACGGTGCGGGAAGCTTCACCCACCCCTGTGCCCTCGTCGCCACCTCGGAAGTAGACCTTGACGGTGACCCTTGCAGCTGATGCATTCGACTCCGACTCCCAAACGGAGACGGACTCGTCTGATGACCGTTGCCACGACTACCGCACACCCTTTCCCTGAGGCGACGCTTTGCGCGTCTTCCGTCGCGCTAACAACACCTTCACGTGCCCCGTCTGCCTCAACACGAGTCATTGATGGAGGATCCTGAATGAGGTCGAGGTCAAGGACCACATCCTGAGGATGGTAAAGTCCCCGCCCCTAAGGGGCGAGAACAAGAAGAAGTGGAGCTGCCACCGCGTTGTGGCCCGGAACGAGGGGTGGATGGAGTGAGCGAGCCGCGCTGGTGGAAGATCAATGTTGTAATCTTTGCTATGCTGTTAATTAGTAACTTTAGATTTCATTGGAACCCTAACTATCTTTGATATGATGTTATCTTTTGTTTGTAAGATAAATGGAAAGATCGATTCCCTATTTTGTAGTTCGAAGATCGATTCCCTATTTTGTAGTCCGAAGTTTCTGCTCTATTTGCTCTGTGATGGGACATCAACAAGAATCTTTTTATCTTCCTTGGTGCTTTGGTTTTCCCTGGTCATGATACTGCGTCATAGCCTGCCATGCCATGTCTTGTCATGTGATTATTTGTTCTTATTCCACCGCACCGCAACAGACTAAAAACAATGGCTATCTTGTACTGTGTATTTAGAAACAAATGACTATCTTCCCTCATCAGTTTTTTGAGAGGTTGAAAATCAATACGTGATGAAAATTTTAGTCCGTCCTTTTTACTTTACCGACAACGGATCATACTTCTGTACCTCGCCAAGAATCGCTATTAGTTCCAAGCTTTTCCTAGGGAGATTATTTAGATCATTTATTTTTGTTATGATGTTAATTAGTAACTTTAGATTTCGTTCTCCTACTCGCATACCCTATAAACCAAATTATACTATTCCTTCATTTAATTCCCAATGGGTCGTTCTCCTACTCGCATGCCCATAGAAACCAAGGTGGATCGAATTTTATGTTTTATTTAATGTTGGAATAGTGCATCCATTTTTTGAGAGGTTGAAAATCAATTTGGGACGATTAGTAACAAATGATGTGATCATATTTCTTTAGCGAAAAGTAATTTTCTCGGTGTATTGTGTTAGATTTGAGATCCTTCTCTTACCTTGGCTGCTCTAAATCTATCTACAAGGCCGACATCTGAATTTCTATGGTCATGGTACATTATGTTCCTTATATCTAAGACAACTAACCAAATACTTATTGTGCAGAACCTAGTACCACATTCCTACATTGCTAAAATTCAATCACATGTCGTGGTATGTAACTAAACAAGTGATTATCGTGCTCCTAAATTCTTTACTTTATTCAGTTGCTTTGTTTAAGATTGAAGTTTGACTTCTGCTCTGTGCATTTGTAGGCTGAAATATTGAAAACAATCCTTAGGGTTGCAATACCAAATTCCGGTCCTCATAATTTGCAGTCAAGTCCCATCCTTGATGATGCGGTCGTGCAGCCAGCCTCAGCTACAAGCTCAAGATCTGAAGTTTCTTTAGGAGGGCTACAAGAAGCTGTAGAACTAAGGCAACAAGTTGTTGAATAAGAGCAAATGTTGAGCAACTTGGAGATGAAGGCACAAGCTTCAGATGCAGCAATGAAAATGCATTATGAGGAGATTGAGAGTTTGAAGAAAGCAGTAAGAGAAATTGAATACCTCCTTCATCAACTGATAAACTTCATAGGATTAGGTCAATGGGTTTCTTAGGCATTTATTCATATCCTCCCAGCTGCTTTTTGCTGGTTTGTGAGTATTGTGGTTTGTGCTCAATGTGTTTCTAGACCAGCTTTATTCTTAGTCAGAGAGATATCATGTATAGTGGTTTGTGATCTCTTATGGATGATATGCTTGTGCTTGTTCTTTGGTCATGCATAATAGTGTGTGAAGTGTGATGAGAACAATTATTTGTATGTGTGGTATGTACAGATTAATTATGCTGTCAATTACAGAATTAATTTGTATGTAATATTAAATTAAATTATATTTTAATTAAGAGCTACCAGGGTTACACCCGAAATTAACTGGGCCCAAAATTTCGTGGGCTCGCCCCCTCGGCCTATTATTTCGTGGGCCTAAACAAAGTTATGATGCCAGCAAATGTTCGGCTAAATCCATTAAGAATTGGGCCTAAATAAAGATATGATATCAGCATATGTTGCGCTTGATCCAACAAGAATTGGACCTAAATCATGTTATGACGTCAACAATTATTGGGTTCGGTCCATGAAGAATTGGGCCTAAATCAATCTATGATGATATCAATTATTGGGCTCGGCACAACAAAAATTGGGCCTAAATCAATCTATGATGATATCAATTATTGGGCTCGATCCAACAAGAACTAGGCCTAATTCAATCTATGACGAAACAGTTTGTCACAACCGTCATGCCACATCATGCTGTGGTCCGACGTGACATGCTATGCAGGAGCCAGTTTATGACGACATGTGGGATGAATTTTCATTCGTCATTATCTTAGTGACGCACCGAAATAAGGAACGCCACTAGTCACGGTTATGACGCTCGACTAATGATGAAGGGTTTTCGTCACTCCCGCATCATAAATCATGGTTTATGATGCAAAAAACGCATTTATGACACTTTTTTGGTTCATCACTAGTTGGAAGATTTATTGTAGTGAGAAATGATATCATCAAAGCATAGTCCCTGATCTTCACTATCTTCCTCACTAATCCCCTTGTTTGTTCCTTCTAAGGCTTCCTCTGTAGCAGTTTCTTTCCCGTCAATAGAGTTTTTGTGTCATCCTGCCTATTGCCTTGATTTTCTTGCATCATGCTGTCCACTGTAGCACTTGCCACCTTTTGTGATCCCTGACTGAACCCCATCCAGTGGTCTTGTAGAGTGTTTTGACTGAGTTATTTTTGAGGATCTTGCTCCAGCATAGGAAGTACTCCCTCCACCCTGGTGAAGTTCATTTCCTCCTCCATTCCCCCATTTTGGTTTCTTGGGAGATGGGTTGTCTTCATTGCTTCTATCGGTATTTTTGGTCCATTTATTTCCAGTTTGATTAGTCACCCCTTCTACCATAATTTCTCTTTGAAAGGTGAAGTAATAGAAATGTAGATCAAGTAGCCCTTCCACCACTGCCGGGACTTTGGAAATATCCCTACAGCCAATTTTGATCCTAACATAGTCCCATCTCTTCATGTTATATATTCTTGTCGACTTCCAAAGGAATTCCCACCAAAGATCCAATATAGCTTATCTTCTTCTTGATTCTTTTCTCCATAGGGATTCTAGAAATCCTGAACCATGCTGTCTCAATTTTGTTTTTAGCACCAGCATTTAGGTTCCACTGCTTCATCCTAAAAGATACCTCTGGAACTGTTCTCATCTGCATTCCTGTGAAGAAGGAAATCTCTTCCACTTTCTTTGCTTTTGGGAACCTCATTTGGAAAATGTTGTTTGCCAAACTTTTAGCATATCATCTCCAAGTTGAACTTGGTCAAGGTTGAGCTTTGAATTCGTTCTCAATCTGCTTCGCAGTTACAGAACCATTTGTTATAGTGATCAAAGCACAGTTAGCCATGTCTTTTGAACTTTCATCTGCCTCTCCATCAAGAATTATATGAAATCCCTACCCCTGGGCTGCGAAACCACAAAATGGAGCAATATGATCCCATGGCATTGTCTCAGTGCATACTATCTGTACATGCCCTTCCTTTTTACGCCTAGCACACGTCAGTGGGTTAGCACATTCCTCTGGCCTATGCCCAGAACTCCCACACCTGCAGCAGCTTCCATTGAAGCTTTTGATTTCTTCCTTTCTTCTATCCCCCTCATTCACCAAATTTTTCTTCTTCTTGCTGGAATTTTTAGCTATTTCCACATCATCACTATCTTTGCTAGCAAACTGATTAGCTTCCTCATGTATTCTGGATTCATTCCCCATGCTTTCACTCTATGTTTTATTGGCCATCTCCTTCTCTCTACCATAGTTCAAGTTTTGCCTCAGGTCAAATTGAGGTCCTCTCTCATATCCCTAGTTCTAAAATATGCCCCTTCCCCTGTTTCGCCCCGAAAGTCCTGATGTCTTCCCCCTCTGAAATTACCTCTTGTTTCATCCCACAGGCCAAGATTGGAACAATTATCTATGCTCTAAAATTCATTCGGTCTTTTATTCCTAGGTCTATGCCCAAATCTCCCTCCGCCTCGAGGTGCTCTCTACCCCCCAAAATTGTCTCAATCCCCCATGTGCTTGTTGTTAATGGGATTAGATTTCAAAACTTGCACAAACGATCCAATATCACCACCTAAAGTAGAGAATGGGACTACCTCTGCACTGCCAAGGGGAGCAGAGGAAAAGGATTGAGTAGGTTTTGTGATTTTCTTAGACGGAACTGGAATTGTATCACACGTACTTCGCCACAGATGCACCAATGTGTTCGCTAGATCTTGCTCCAAATCTTCTGGATGGGAACATCGAGGGTTCTCCTCATCCAGAATTCGTCGACCCCCCCTTTCTGATGAACACCCAGGGTTGACCAGGTTAGGGTTTGCGAGTGACGGCGGGGAGGAGAAGTGGGAGGTGGTTGCGTGCGAGGATGATGTGTGGGGTTTATCCGAGATCCCTCTCCACCCGATTCGCAGGACTCTCTCTGACCGCCATGGCCCAAAGGTCGGGGGAGTGGGTGGGAGATGCGGGTCCGAGTTCTCACCTGTTTCCACGCCCCCTGCGTGCAGACCATCGTGAACCGACTCTGCGCGAGCCCCTCCTGTTGGCCGTGAGGACACGGGCGGCGGTGCTTGCTTGATGCCCCGTCGGCGGTGCGAATTCGTCGGGCCTCCCGGCGGTGGCGACGGCTCTCCTGTGGGGCTCTCGTAAGGAAGGAGATGAAACATTTCCCTCGTAGCTGCATCAATCAACCCAACTCGTCTGACCCCCCTCCCCCCGGAAAAAAAATCATTATTTTATAGATCTTGAATATTAAGAAGATAGGCAACCTAATATGCCATATGTTGGAGATTCAAAGAGGCTTCAAGAGTAGAAAGAATTATTTTATCGGCATAAATGTATCGGATAGTACTCCTTCACTTTCAAATTGTATGTTGTTTTAACTTTTTTATTCATAGATATTATTATGCATCTAGATATAGTGTATGTCTAACTTAAAAAAGTTAAAATCACTTACTATTTGGATCGAGGGAGTAAGCCAGATTTATGCTAATTTATTAGCGGACGGCAAGCAGAATTTATCGGTGATGTCTGCAAATCAGGATCCTAAAAACTACTAACAACAGATGAAAAAAATTATATCAAACGTAGCTACAAGATCCAACTCTAGAGCAGACTGCTATTCAATTCAGCTATAGCAATCCACCTCAAAATAGAAATAAACTAATATCAGAGGATCCACATGGAAGCTTTCCAGAAAAATTAGTAAAAATCCCTATCCAAAATCGTCACACTCGCTGCACCACTCACCCACCCACCAGAACCTTCCCGAACGGACTCTGTAACTTTTCTAACCGGTTTTATCCTTACCCGCGTCCTCTGCAGTCTGCACCTAAACTAGCGGGTCCATGACCCCACATGCCAGCGCACACAGTCCAAGGTGTCTTAACTTCCGCGTTACTCATGCCTCGGCGCTTTTGGCACGCAAGTCGCCAACAGTGGCAGGCCCAGATCTGGTTGCTAGCCACGCAGTCACGTCGGCCACGTATAGTAAGATGAGCAACTGACTTATGGGCCCAGGTCTGTGTTGGCCCACTTGTCATTGGAATGGA
Source organism: Setaria viridis (assembly GCF_005286985.2). Taxonomy (NCBI): domain Eukaryota; kingdom Viridiplantae; phylum Streptophyta; class Magnoliopsida; order Poales; family Poaceae; genus Setaria; species Setaria viridis. The sequence continues at coordinate 19,731,213 of NC_048265.2, forward strand.
AGGATTCGTTCAGGGAAGCTACGCGGTAGGGGAGGGAGACCGGACCGGCACGTCCCGGGCACGAGCTCGTCAACCCCCGACTCCGTCCGCACTCTCCCTCTCGTGACTTCCAAAATTCCGCTCCTTCCTCCGGTGCCTCCACCTCGACGATGCCAAAACCCTAGCGCGAACCCCACCTCTCCCCGTCCTGTTCCTCGGGGCGCGGCAGCCATGGCGGAGCCGGCGCTCCTCGACCCCTCCCCCTTCGACCTCCGCCACTACCCGACGCACATCTTCGACCCGGACCTACCCCTCGCCGGCGGCGACCTCCCGCTCGAATTCGCCGGCGACGACGGCCTCGACTTCGACCTGCCAGTCGATTTCTCCATCGACGACTTCCTCCTCCGGTCCCCCGACCGCGGCGGCGACGGAGACGACTCCGGCGAGGGCTCGGCCGCCGGATCCGGCCCCGCCGCGTCCTCCTCCGCCTCCCCGGCCACCTCCGCCGCCAACTCCGCCGTGGCCAACGCCGGCGACCGCGAGGTGAAGCACGAGGACTCGGACGAGGGAAGGAGCGGCGCCGCCCCGAGCTGGAGCCTCAAGCGGAAGCAGGCGAGCCCCGGGGCGAGCTCGGACGGGGTCAAGTGCCGCCGATCCGGCGACGGCGAGCTCTCCCCATCAGTGTCGGCGTCGGCTTCGGCGTCGCGGGCCGCCGCGGAGGACTCCGACGAGAGAGGCGCGGGCGGCGAGGAAGAAGACAAGCGCCGGACTGCGCGTCTGATGCGGAACCGGGAGAGCGCGCAGCTGTCGCGGCAGAGGAAGAAGCGGTACGTCGAGGAGCTGGAGGAGAAGGTGAAGTCGATGCACTCGGTCATAAACGACCTCAATTCTAAGATCTCCTTCATAGTGGCCGAGAACGCCACACTTAGGCAGCAGCTCGGTGGTGGTGGGGTGAGTGCCCCGCCACCTGGGGTGTATCCACCGCCGCCGCTGCCGGGCATTCATTTCCCATGGGTTCCTGGGTATGCAATGCGGCCTCATGGCTCCCATGTCCCACTTGTGCCTATCCCGCGGTTGAAGCCACAGCAAGCAGCGGCTGCAGCGAAGGTATCCAAAAAACCAGAGGTCAAGAAGACTGTGGAGAACAAGAGTAAGACCAAGACCAAGAAGGTTGCGAGTGTTAGTCTTCTTGGTTTGCTGTTCGTTGCGCTTATTTTTGGTGCTTTTGTTCCGGGGTTCAATCATAATTTCGGAATGAGTGGCAGGCGCAACGATGTGATGTTTGGAAATTTTGGCCATTCTGATGCTAGGGTGTTTAGTGTCACTAACCATGGCAAAGGACCTAAAGGTGGTCTAAACAGTAGTGACATGACCGATACTGATCCTGGAATGATGACTGGGAATTCTGATGGAGCTGGGCAGAAGCATCGGCCTGCACATAACTCCAGTGAGATTTTGCCGGCTTTGTTATATGTGCCGAGGAATGGAAAACATGTTAAGATCAACGGCAATTTGATTATTCATTCCGTGCTTGCAAGTGAGAAAGCAGTGGCACATAGGGCCTCAAATGGCCAGTCTGTTAAAGATCACAAGGAGACTAGCGTTGCTATAGCTCGGTATCTGTCACCATCTGGAAAGGATGAAAATTCAAAGGGAACCTTCCCGCCAGATGCAGCACTGCCACAGTGGTTTCGGGAAGGAATGGAAGGTAAGCAGTAAGCACATCAATGTTAATTTATTTAGAAATATCACATTCTTTGTTTATTTGTAGTACCGCATTCATGAAATCCATCTGTCATCGTCTGTAGCATTCAGATATCCCCTTATGTGCTGCAGTAATTGTTAATGATTCTTGCATTTGTTATTCAAGGTATACAAAATATATTTAAATAATAATTCATTCATCTCCAGATGTAGAATATAAAAATTGAAATTTTTCTATGCAAAGAATACGGATCTAAATGGTAAATAAAATCAAGGCACTTGTAGCAAAACACGCAAGCAGTGAGCAGGTTAGATTGGAAATGAAGTTATTTAAAGTTGCCAGATGGTAATATGACATGGTAGCTCGTTGGGAAAAGGGAATATGTCCATACTCAAGGTCTCTTCCTTCTAGCAATCAAGAAAGGGCTAGCTTAGTAATTAGCAGTTGTATTATTGCCTTTCATGGTGGGAAATATCTATAATTGTGATAGCCATGCCATATGGACCCATAAGAACTGACGCGTGTTATGCTTAGTTTATTTTACTTCTGTGTCATGTATGTGTTGATATCTATGATGGCATTAGGGGAATTTCATCTTGGATATGGAGTTTATCCAAAAAAACCTTGGATATGATAATCTTTGTATGTTAATTATGTTTTTGCACTCCACCCATTTCTGATGCTGCAAAGAGTACACGCATAGCATTACAGCCAATGCTAAAAAAAGTCACGAAATCTTATGAATTATGATATGTTCAAGCATAGTGCAAACTTAGAAGTAAAGTTGCTGCATCTTAGAAGATAATTTTTGACATGAAATCTGAAATTTGCTGGTTTTGGTCGTAGAATTAATTGCAGAGGTTGCTTTTCCTGATAAAATGCGAACTCAATGTGAAAATATTCACTAGATTGTAGAAGGGAAGAGGCATCAAATCGGAACTCTCAATGATGATGTTGTGTTCATTTTGTAGTAGGCATCACAGATTTTTTGGCTGACATTTCTTGTCAGTATCTTCCCGTCTTTGAGTTTTGATACTCCTTGAGTGTTTCTCTATAGTGTCTTACTCTGTGATTTGTATATAACTATTTTCAGGACCAATTTTGAACTCGGGAATGTGCAGTGAGGTATTCCAGTTCGACATTTCTGCAGCTTCTGCCAAATCTGGTGGTATTATACCTGCTTCTCCAACTGTGAACTCCTCGAGTGTCAATGCTACCCAGAAAATTCCAAAATCTGGTGGCAAGTTGAAAAACAGGAGGATCATGTATAATGAGGCGATTCCACTCACTGGAAAAACGGTGAACAGCACAGAGCCTCGGACTTTTAACAGTACTTCTGAAAGCAGCAAGGTACCTGATAGCAAGCCAGCATCATCAGTTGTTGTCTCTGTGCTAGCTGATCCCAGGGAGGCTGGCAATGGAGATGGTGATCCAAGAGTATCGCCGAAACCTCTCTCCAGGATATTTGTTGTCGTTCTCCTTGACGGTGTCAGATATGTGACTTACTCTTGCACACTTCCTTTCAAGAGTGCCAGCCCTCACCTTGTGAACTAAACCGTGGGGGTGGGTCAGTGCAGCACTGTGGTTCTTCAGCGGCTAGACAGGCCTAAATCATGTAGTGCTGCTTGCTAACAGTGGAAATAGACTTTCAGACTTCGTGTGCACTCAGCCCGAGGTAATTCGAGTTTCTCGAAGGTTTGTAGTGGAGACTGGTGAATGTTGTTCTGCAAGTTCAAATTTAACTTATGCAGTTTGTGCTGCTATGTAGTCGAGTTCTTATACTCACCTCTGTCTGGTATATAATCCTGGAGAGCTGGAAAATGTAACAGTTGACGAGGGAAGTCAAGAACTCGAGAGCAAACTATGTACTGATATATGCAGTTTTTTTACTGATAAGTTAATATATATAAGATGCTTAAAATTTCCAAACGGATTATTCGCCCTTTGATTTCTCCAATTTGTTCTTTTTTATCAAGCCTCTGCCGTTTTACTGAGAGCTTCTCACTTACTCCCTCCGTTACAATTTCCCCTCCGTTCCAAATTATCCCTCCGATTCAAATTGTAAGTCGTAAAAATGCTAAAATAACCACGGAGGGTGTGCAACCAAGCTTTTTATTTAAATCTTGACGTATATTCTTAAGAGTAAATTGCACCCATTGCACTAGTGCAGATTGGTAATGCTCAATCTAGTTCACCCATTATACAACAACTTGGTGGTGCAGATTGAGATTGGTAATGCGGTGCAGATTGAGATTGGTAATGCTCAATCTAGTTCATATCTTATTGGGTGGTAATGCTCAATCTAGTTCAATATCTTATTAGGTGGGTGCAGATTAGTCCTAGAGCTTGTAAAATGCTCAATTTAATGCAATATAATTTGGCAAATTGGTGCATCCGTGGTCCAAATGTTATAACAAGAATATATTTGCTACCGCGCTAGAGTATATTCACATCGGAACCAGTTATATGCTCCAGCATTTAGAAAATTAATGTTATGTCCTCATATTAATTTTGTTATAGGATGATTTAATTTTGATTATGAATATTTAATTTCCTATTCAATATTAATAAGTTCACCTTCAATATTTTTACATGTTTGATTATATGCATTTTTTCATAAAAACTCCAATATATTAATAAAATCTAATAATACCTTTTATAAATTTGGAATAAATATTTTTAAAGGTTCATGTAAAAGTAAAATAAGCTAAGGTAACAGAAACAAATATGCTTCTCTATGGTCGTTTAATACATGAGTAGAAGCACCGAAGAAACCTAAGGTCATAGGATCTCTCTTATAGACTTTTGTCTTTCAGTAATACCAATAGCATAAAATTTGATTCAATTTTAACTAACTAACAAATAAGTTATGTACACAATTGAGAAGTAATAGACTGATCATGATTAACGACTTTTATTGATAAAAAAATAAAAATTATTAATTGGAAGAAAATTCACATGTCGATCTACTTTGCATAATACGTCGTTGTTGTAGAGTCGCACCAATTTGCCAAGTTATTGTACAAAATTAAGCATTTTATAAGTTGTTGGACCAATTTGCACCCACCTGTCAAATTATTGTACTAGATTGAGTACTTTCCAAGTTGTTGGACCAATTTGCACCTTCCTGACAAGTTATTGTACTAGATTGAACATTTTACGAGTTGTTGGCATCTAAAAAGTTATTGTATGGTAGGTGCAATTTACTCATATTCTTACAACCCCATCTTGGGACATCAGCTAACATTTTAGAACGAAATAGCACGACGCAAAGGGGAACTCGAACACCGCAAGCGCCAAGACCTATAAGTTTTCAACTCTCAACTCACTCACGAAGAACACTTCAACAAAAGTACATGGATCGATTTGTTGTAGATTTCATCCAGATATGATCATCTTTTATTAGCGGATTCCCAAAATCAGAGAGAACCACCATTTTATGTAATTGTATCTGGAGTACTTTTTAAAAAAAATAGAGAGATCTTTATTAGTCGCTCGTAGAAAAGTTACTATCTTGAGCAATTAGTTGCTCAATACACACGGGGAAGCGATTGCGACATACGACGGTGTAGGCAGGATTTTCACTCTGGGTATTCATTGTGAGAAAACATGAAATTCTTTGGCAAGGATAGTGATTGTTGGGCCTTCGTACATATGTGAACACTAGGAGTATAAACATTTTGTCCAAAGCTAGGGGTATTCATGTGAATACCCTGGCTACGCCCATGACAATTTTTTAGATTAAGACGCCCATGACAATATACTGCTTTATGGTTTAGCCGCTTTGCCATCGTGTTTGTGACAATATTCCTATGACCTATCTCTGTTTACATAAGTCTTGAAAGTTCAATAGCCAAACTTCTAGCTCCTGTATGGTGAAGTACTGAAGTGGCATTGCTGGTTTCGTGATATTCATCTCCTTGAGGTACTTGATGATCATCGATCAATGATTTGATTCAGATCTCCAATCTCCTCCAATCTCCTATTGAAGGATACATTTTGAATTCCCATCTACTTTGCATAATTTTGATAAAATAACTGTTAGTGTACAAACGCATCGAGCAAATGATGAAATGAACATGCTGCCTCGTATAAAATGAAGAAATTTGGATTTTTAACACTCCAAACATGTGCCTTCGCACATTTGACACTGTAAAGATGGGTTTCACAAATTTGATATCCAAATCGTTGACTTATTGATTTATGTGATATTTTGCCTCTTAACTTTTTTCCAATAACAGGTATATGAAGTGACGAATATGCCCCCTTGGACTTTATTGTAGTTCGATCGATGGGTCACCACGCCGGCCCAGTCGAAGTCATCGCGACGCCAGGCGCTCGCATTGCCCGCCGTCGTCTTGCCGTTCGAGCTGTGCGTCCGCCCTGGCCGCTGTCGCGCGCCCGCCGGCTGTCAAGCTGCATTGACGAGTCTCAGATGCAAGTAATCTAATTAATTTTTAGAATGCTAATCATAACTGTTCTCCTGCTCCTGCTGATCGGTAGAAAAGATGGGGAGGGGCAGAGGAGGGGATCAATAGGGAGAGAAGATGGGATGGGCAGGCGTGTGGACCTGACTTCGGCGGAGGGCGGCGCCCGACGATCGGCGGCGCGCGGCAGGCTGCAATCACGCGATGCGTTCTGGACGGGTGGCAGTTGAATTGTTTCACCGATTCAACCAGAAGAGATATGTGCACGTAAAGCAAGGTAGTTTTGCCATTTCAGAAAGTTAATAAATAAAAGGGTAACAAAACCGTTAAAAAGGTAAAATGCCATAAGGTGCCGTCAAATATGCTAAACCACGTGTTTGGGGTGTAAAAATAAATTCAAATTTCTCGTATAAAACGACCCCGAATAAACCTCTCGTCTAAACCCCACTCTTATCCGCAGGGGCGCACACGCTCTCCCTTCTCCAATCCTCCCCATGGCGCTGGCGTTCGCCACCGCCGCCGCCTCCGCCTCCGCCTCGGGCCTCAGGCTCGCACCCTTCTCCTTGCCGCCCCCACACCCGCTGCGCACGAGCCCTAGCCGCGGCCTCCTCCACGCCGCGGGCACGTCCTTCCCGCGGCCGCGTCGATGCGGGTGCGGCCCCGTGGTGCGCTGCGCGAAGCGCACGGGGAAGCGGCGGTACCCGTCAGAGAAGAAGCGGCTGGACAAGCGCCACAAGGAGCTGCTCCGCCAGGCCGCTCCGGAGGAGGGAAGCGAGGGGCGGGAGTCCGGGTACTGGCGGCTCTCCAAGCTCGCAGTCCCCGCCAGCGACGACCCCGGCAAGGACTTCACCGGCATTTCCCTGCCGCTTCTCCAGGCCATCGCCAAAGCCATCAAGTTCCCGGTACGCTAATCAATCACCGATTGAAATCGATGGGGTAGTGTAATTTGAAATGCCGTGCAATTGCGAGGACTTTTAGGGCTTGCTGAAACAGAGGTTTGGTGCGTTCAATCGTAGGCTTAATGTACCTGTACTCCGACCGACGGCGCTAGAACCCCATACAATGGTAGAAATGTAGTTTAACTTAGTGCTATTTAGTTAACATGATCCCCACTTATCTTGGCATCAGCACAATCCATTAAGTTGTCGAAACCTCTGGGCCTAAGGTAGGGTTTGCAATCGAGTTAACATCTGCATGTTTTAAGGCAACAACAAATATTGCCATGCTGCATTCTGAATCTGCAAGTTAACTGGCAGGATGAGTGTTGTACTGATGCACTGTGCATAGAAACATGCAATCCAAAAGGTTGCCTGCTTGGATCCTCTTATTATTCCATAGTACCTCATTCATCTTCTATGCTGCTGTTGTTGTGGTTGAGGGTTTTCCTACAATTACATGTCTCTAATTGATTCTGCTGTGCTGCAGGTTGCTTCTATGCTCCCTGATGAGGCCTTCACTGTTATCCGCAAGTCATTTGATGCACGAAAGGTTTTTCATGGATTGATATCATCTCTATCTTAGTGATGTTGAAACTGCTAAAATGATTCAGATGAATTGCATTACATTAGGTCAAAATAGACATGATGTTAAGAAATCATATAGTAAGCTTCATCATACTTCTCCAGAGTTAATTTGTCAGTGTTTTGTTGATGGTTCTGCAGTCCACACTCACACTAGATGGCAACCTTTTATTTTTTTATCGTGTACCTAACCATTGTGGACAGCCCCATAATGTAAATTTGTGGAGTGCACTAGTGACAATGATGGGCATAGAAAAATCATGAGGTTCTGGAATAATGGTGATATTATGTGAAATCTGCGTACTCCAATCAAGTAGTTTATCTGTGTAGTCATCTGACCTTAGATATTTTTAGATACATAATTCTGCCTTACAAGAGTTTGTTCATCTGCATAGCGTTTGTAACTGTATTTCTGCTAGTATTATAATATAAATGGAGATATTTATTGGTACCATTGAATAAAAAAACATGTTTTACATCTACAGGTTTTGAAAGAACCTCAGTTCAGTTATACTGTTGATATGGATGTTAAGAAGCTTCTTGATATGGAGCCAAGGGCATGGGATTTTATTGCTCGGTTGGAACCCAAACTTGGAGCTGTAGAATACATGCCTAAAGAGAAATTAGCTTCAGATCTGGTCAGCATGCTCAATGTTAGCAACGAAGGTTACAATAATGAATTAGGAATCAGGGATACTCATAATGGTTCAATTTGTCCTCAAGATAAGAAGCCAAGAGTGGCAGTTATAGGAAGCGGACCATCTGGCTTGTTTGCTTCCCTTGTACTAGGTGAGCTTGGTGCGAAAGTTACCTTATTGGAGCGTGGTCAGCCTGTTGAACAAAGAGGGCGTGACATTGGGGCTCTAGCAGTTAGACGAATTCTACAATCAGAGAGCAACTTTTGCTTCGGCGAGGTATTTTCTTGATTCCTATTTTGCTACTAAGACATCACAAAGTATCAGAGAAGTCAGCTGCCTATGTTTTGCTATATTGAAATATGTAATTTATTGATATAATAAATTTAGAATGAGTTGTTTATCCTAATTTTATAATCTGAAAAAAATGTAGGAAGACTTAATTAGACTTCATCTGCATATGGATCGTCTAAGGATGATTCTGATGAACTGAATGAATCATGAAGAAAATATTCTGTAATAATCTCTCATATAGCTTTCCATCTTGTTGATATCTTTTCATACACATATTATATCACAAAATTATTTGAATACAGTTAAAAACTAACTCGTACTGAAAAATATGAGAAAATTGTGAACTCCTTCATGATTAATTCCGATTTTCCTTTTTGTTTTTTGCATTATCTTTGAATATTAATAGGTCTGTTTAGTTTAATGATCTTTACAAGTAGGAATTATGGCATTAGACAGCCCCAGAAAATGTTTTGGAGTGTCAGTTACCCATTTGACAACTGAAAGATATTAGATGTGTCAGTAATGATCAAATGATTAATCCCATGTTCATGTTCCTTCAAAACTTTAGGCCATCAATTCTTGATCTTCTGTCCTTAATCATAGCAGGGTGGTGCAGGTACATGGAGTGATGGGAAGCTTGTGACAAGGATAGGAAGAAACACTGATGGTGTTCAGGCTGTGAGAATCTTCCCGCTCTACTTGTCATATCCATTTTCTCATTAGTGCATTGTGTTACAGTGTCCAGGCATGAATCTTCGTGCTCTACCTTAACCTCAAATATTGTTTGTTGTAAAAGTTCACTGTCATGTTTCATTTATTCAAGAGAGCATGACTTCTTCTGCATGAAATAGCTTTGGATAGCAACAGAAAATTCTTGAATCATTTTTTATTTTTTAATTTCTGACACATCTTCTAATACCTTTTATGCTGAACATTGCAATTTATTTTTCTTCAGAGATGTGCCTCTTGAGTGTTGACTGAAGGAATTAATTCTGAGAATTTATGTTTCAAATTCTGTCTTTTATTCTTTTGAACCTATTTATCGGGCATTTTGTATTTTTGAAGAGATTGCGATCTAAATTAGAAGAGTTCCTTTAAGCAATAGTTCAAAGTTGACTATTCTGTGTGTTTAATATAGTATCCATGGGTCTTGGATTGCAGGTTATGAAAACATTTGTTCACTTTGGAGCCCCTCGAAACATTTTAGTTGATGGGAAACCTCACTTGGGTACCGATAAACTTGTTCCTCTCCTGCGAAACTTCAGGCACTACTTAAAAGAATTGGGTGTAAGTTTCAGCATATGTGTCTTTGTTAAGCTTTGTTTTTTTTTGGTTCTGCAAGGTGTCATGTTTTGATGTACCATGTTGCATTTTTTTTACAGGTTACCATAAGATTTAATGCTAGAGTAGATGATCTTATAGTGGAAGAAGGACAGGTAAAGGGAATCGTGGTCTCTGATTCAGAACTACGGCCGGGTTCTGGCAGCCAGAAGCTATCATTTGATGCCGTTGTATTGGCTGTTGGTCACTCAGCTCGTGACACATATAACATGCTTCAGCAGCATAATGTCGACATAAGCCCAAAAAGTTTTGCAGTAAGTTCTTTATGCTATTAAAAGCATGTTCTAGGTAGATATTGCTTACATTGGTCATGTCAACTGGTCACATGGCAGCCAATTTATATTGAAAAATATGAAATCATGTTTTTGAAAATGCAAAAGTTGCTTGGGTGGTTACTCTGGGATATGGGAATTACTTAAACTCAAATTTAAAATGGTGTAGTCTGCATCCAGTTCAAAATAAATCTCATTTTAGAGGAAGTGCACCCGTTCCAAAGTTTTGGTTGGATGTCGGAGGTAAGTCCTGTGTTAGTCTCTGAATGGAATATAAATATTAATATTGAACAAATTTTGTTTCCTTTCTCAATCAAATCAAATAAATCATATAACTTAGATGGTGATGCTGTGGATACATACTAATGAGCCCCTGAACCTTTCACCATAGCTTATCAATGTTCTCTATGTTACAATGTTCTCTATGTTAACGATATCCTGCTACCCTATTTTACTCTCCAGCATACCTGAAATACGACTTTCAAAGGCAAAGGTAATGATAAAACAATTTTTTGCACTCCCACAGCTTCCTTGGAAATGCATATAGTTACATTTTATTTGACCAAACTTTGGGTCTAACTGTTGCTCCCTTTATCTTTGCAACTACTAAATTATAATTACTTTCCACTTCGGTTCATGTAACTAAAAATCAAAGTTTCTCTCCTTACAGGTCGGCTTAAGAATTGAGCATCCCCAAGAACTGATAAACAGTATCCAAGTAAGACTTATTTCTTTATTCTGATCTTTTTTCTGGGTGACGCATGTATCATACTCCCTCCGTTCTTAAATAGATGACACCGTTGACTTTTTACTCCAACTTTGACCACCAATATCTATTGGACAAGTTAGTTAACTAAAGTAAAATATATATCATTATGTCTATTATCAAATGTATTTTAGATTTAACTTGTAGGTTTATCTATTTGCAAAAATATTTGTAGAAAAGACGAATAGTCAAACGAATGAAAAAAGTCAACGGTGTCATCTATTTAAGAACGGAGGTAGTATTTGATTTTCAGTAACTTAGTGGTCTTGAACACAGACAGCTATTTTCAAAAGGGGAAAAGTAAAGTCCGATTATGTGAAGTTTGGGGTGTTAGCATGCATTTGAGCAATCTGTCTATAATCAGTGAAACAATAGAGAAACTGTGTTTTGTTCCAGGGTCTTTCACCCAGTTCTGCGATACAGATAGCAGCTTGGATTCATTCCTTTTGCACAGAGACACCGATGTGCCCAGTGTACTATAGGAATGAATCATGATTTAAGTTGTTAATTATTTATCTGGTTGGTATAGCATGTGTATGTCTGGATTGAAGGTTGCAGTATCTTAATGTTTTCCCATGATCTGCTGACAACCACTGATATTTTGTATGATATTGCTACTGTCACAAATGTCAGTACTCTGAACTGGCTGCTGAAGTACAGAAAGGACGTGGGCGGATACCTGTGGCAGATTACAAAATTGTGAAGTCTCTTGGTGAAATAGATGCAGGGGATGAGGTTGACATTGCCGAACAAAGTCGCACTTGTTACTCATTTTGCATGTGCCCCGGTGGACAGGTAAGTCACCTTCCTTTCCACCCCCCTCCCCTCCCCGCTATCCATCTCTCTGACGTACTGTGTGTATTGCGATGCTATGTCCTTAAAAAATTTGAGACATGCATGCAGGTTGTTCTAACTAGCACAGATCCATCAGAATTGTGCATCAATGGCATGTCATTCTCACGACGTGCATCGAAGTGGGCAAACTCAGCACTTGTGGTCACTGTATCTAGTCATGATTTCAAACCATTCGAATCCCATGGTCCTCTTGCAGGTGTTGAATTCCAGGTACTTGTTACAGGAATTCTCTGTGATAACAACAGAACTGCTCAAATAAGTAGTTTGCAGAATATCTACTTGTCTTCATATATACTGTACGTTGAGTAAGCAACACGTTAGATCAATCACAGAGGGTTGCATGGGCTTAACTTACATAAAGATAATGGCATTTTTGCTAATCTGTAATTTGTTCCTCATGTTTTAGTCAGTTAATTATGTTTTACAATATAGAAACATATTTATTAGCATTTGACCTTACTGGTCACTCAATTGTGCAGAAGTGCTTGTAGCAATTATGTATCCAGCTTGGGTAGAAATGACATGATATTATAAACTATGCATATTGGGAGCAAAGTTTTATCTTTACTTTTAACCAGGACTGCTGTTTCCATATATAATTTTAAATATAGAGTCAATTAGTCAAGTCAAATTTTAAACAAATAATGTAACGAGTGGCAAATTGTTGTGCCTGGATTACTTTTTGCTCAACAACTTCTTTTCTTCATTGTTACTTAATTACAGTGGCAAATTCTTTCAAGCTCACAAAAAAAAATCACTCATTGAAAACAGAGAGAATTTGAAAGAAGAGCAGCTATGATGGGTGGAGGAAATTTTGTTGTCCCGGCACAGCGTGTCACAGATTTTATCAACAACAGATTGTCAGGTACTGGTATTGCTAATACTTTTGAGGTAGCAAGTAATTAGTTACCACCTTGTGTGGGAGCTTTCGCCTTGGGTGCGCCCACTTCTTTTAGCAAGTAATCAGTTTTCTTCTTTCACTAACTTGGTTAGCTGTTCCAGTTACAACTCTCCCATCATCAAGCTACAGGTTAGGAGTTCGTCCATCCAAACTCCATGAGCTATTTCCTCCTTACATAACTGAAGCTCTACAACAGTCAATAATAATGATTGACAGAGAGGTACGAAATCTCCCTTTTATGTCTTATGATTTTTAGGTTCCACGTGCCCTTATTCATTTCCTATGATATGCTTTCAGATGCCAGGCTTTGTTTCTAGTGAGGCCCTACTTCATGGTGTGGAGGTACGCAAATTGGTGTGCTCTTTTTTGTGATTCTTCACTTGTTAATCATTAACCCCATATCTCTTGCTGATTTGCAACCACCCAGACTAGGACGAGCTCTCCCTTGCAAATTTCACGACATGGAGAGACATACGAAAGCACATCATTGCGAGGATTATATCCAGTTGGTGAAGGTGCTGGCTATGCTGGGGGCATCTTAAGCGCTGCTGTGGATGGTATGTATTGCGGTTTTGCTTTAGCCAAACAGCTTTCTCTATTCCATGGTGATATAGAGTCATTTCTTGGCAAAGCACAAAAGCAAACAGGTTTTGTAAAATATTGAATATTGGTGACTAGTTTTTTTTATGGGCACGACATTTTTAGAAATAGAATTTCACCATGCTAGTGTAGTACGAGTACATAGTAAATTTTGGTCACATAGAACAGCTGTGATAAGTGAACTCATCAAATAATTTGGGCTAAGTTGATGTAGAAGAGGAGAGCTATATCCAGTGAATTTCTGCCATAGATAAATCAATGTAACAAATAATTTACAACTCCCTAGTTTGTCTAGCATGATTCAGAGCATTTCATTGAAATTGCTGAAGGGCTTGTGTTTGAAAGAACAAGGTTTCATAAATCTTATTTACATTTACCAAGCAAAAACTACATTTCTCAATTATTTGTTCACTCTGCTTAAGTGATGTTACACTTTCAGAAGGTTTGTCTTGGCCCAAGTGCTTCTTTAGTCATCCTGTTTAAGAAATATACGAGCCCTTTTGATGTCTGGAGTTCGTATCAATGTAATGTGATGTCTGGAGTTCCTCTACCAATGCAAAGTTAATGGAATCTTAAGCATACTATTTAAGTTGTTGGGGGATGGTTCAGACCTGTAGTATAATGCTGACGTGACAACAGGGTTTGTGGTTTTTATCCGTGGAAGGTATCAACCTAGTCTCTAGCATACCCTGGACTGTCATAGTCGGGGCAGGTTTCCATACTTAGGGTGTTCGATGCTCTCTCACTTCTTAATAGACTGGCAGAAGTGCCCGTGCGTTGCTACGGGTCTCTACCCTCTCTGAAATAATTATATGCTTATTCCCGATTCATGTTCATAGTGCTATATCATTTTTCTTCTTCTCCTTCCCAAAATTCTGCACAAGGAAAATTAAAGAAGTAGATAAACCATCACAAGGAGAAAAGTTTATGGGTTTCATACCAGGTGCTATCACAAAAATATGGAGGTTCTGGATGTAACTGGATGCTGTGATCCGTCACCGTATGCTGTGATCCGTCACCGTAACTGGATGTTGTGATCCGTCACCGTATGCTGTGATCCGTCACCGTAACTGGATGTTGTGATCCGTCACCGTAACTGGATGCTGTGATCCGTCACCTTTTTTAATTCCTGAGTTATCTACCATATTTCCCTATAATCTTTGCACTAAAAAAATGTAACTTTGGTGTGCATAATTGAAATCACAAATAATTTATTATCACAATGTATGTTGATCCAATCATCATCAATTTTAGTATTAGAGTGCTTCATGAAATTTGTATTTGGTCTCATGCAGATTTCTCCAGCTGTCTCTAAGTTAAAATTTAAATTTGCAATTCTGATTAAATTAAGGAGGTTAAGCTAGCAATATTGTAGAGCAGGCCTTGAGGCTATCTAGGTTGTTATGCTATTATTTAATTTATAATATACACAACATTAAGTTTAAACATACATTGAAACTTCTGGTATATAGATTCAGTATCCACGCAACACCAATTTTAGCTTTCATGCATTGACATGTTATTGCAAGCGTATTGCCTATGAAACTTTTAACCTATAAAAAAGAAAAGAAATTGCAAGGCTAAATAAATGCTTACCCTTGATTAGAATTTGCTGAACCACTTTTAAATTTAAAACTTTCATTGCATGCAAATTCATCTAGCAATTACCGAACCAACTTAAGTATACCTCGAGCCGCATAGTACTAACGAGCACTCCAGGTAGCACCAGGAATGTCAGGCGGATGCCAGGCATTGGTGATAGCCCGCGGTTAGTGTCGGATGCTTGCGGTCAGCGTCGGCAGTAGGCAACAGGGTGGAGATGCCGCACTTTGCGTTTGTGCTAGGTAGAATGCTACGACAACAGCTTATGCTTTGCTGCTGCATGGATTATATGGGAGATCGCAGCGGATTGCTTCCGAGAAGGTTGGTGCTAGATCAGGGTGGCGCACACGAGTGCAGCAGTGGGTGATAGCACCCGTGCACGGCGAGATTGGAGCTTCGTGTCGCGCCACCGGTGCGGCACGGTGGGGAGCTTGGGAAACAGAGGAGATGGATCGGAACTGTTGGGCTGTTTGACTGGGCCGCAGCTTCATGCTCCTATCAGGGTGGCGGGTTGATTACGAAAAATGCAAGATATTTTTTTGCAAATCGTCAAGAAGTATGATTGTTTAACTTCTAGGATTGCAGGTTGATTACGAAAAAGTTGAGGAACTTTTTTGCAAAACCACCACGACAGTTGGAAGGAATGACCGCACTTTATAGATTATAAAAACATGCATGTTGAAAGTTTTAAATTTAATTTTTGACCATTGACTAACATACACGTCTTCTTTAGATGTATCATTCAAAAATGATATTAGTAGATTTGCCACCAGGTACTTCCATGGTATAATACTTTTGATAATTATCCCTATCATGTGATTTGAAAACGAAGGTTGAATGTCTCTGTTAGGGATGTGCCAATATTTGAATTGACATGTGGAGAACCGAGGTACTAGTAGCTATGCTTGTGACGTCCATTGGTAGATATGCATGATAGGCAATTCCTGTTGAAGTGTTGTTTAGGCCACCTGGTCTCCCTTGTGCACTAAATAAGTTGCCTTGATTCACTTATTAGTTCTGGGCTACATCTAGTTCCCTTGGTGAGTCATGCCCGCAGAAACAACCTATCAAAGATAAATCTCAGGCATAATTTGGTATTGTAGACCTAGTTCCGTTGGTGAGAGGCAGCCCAGAACCTAGACTTGGCTCTCTAGCTGAACTTTTTATGATTTTCTTGACCGTACATGAATGGTACATTCCTTACCTAGTTCTGTAGTTCTTCGCCCTGCTTCCTTTTTTTCTCGTCCGTGCAAGTTTACAGGCTATTCATCTTTTAAATTTAGTTCTAATGAATCAGCCAAAAAAAAAAGAATTCATCTAAATTCTGATATAACGTTTTCAGTATACAGAACTGAAATTGCCTCATTTTTCTGCGTCAATAGCCGTCCATTGAATCTTCTATACACATGTCATTCAGTGAAGACTGAAGAAATGCAGCAAAATCTCTATAGATCAGATGATAGCAGAGGCCAAAGCTCTGCATCTTTTACATCGCCATCTTTCAAAGGTTGAAGCTCCACATGCTTCTCCTCGCTTCCTTTCTTCTGTCTCCCATCTGCGCTCTCTTGGTGGTCTGCTACTTCCAACTTCTTGTAGGTGCACAGCTTTGCACAGATAACAAAGTACACTACGTTTATCACCTGCAGTGTCCCCACCAGCCAGTAGTACCGATCCAGCTTCCCTCTGTTGAGGTTGTCCTGAAGCCACTCCCCTTCTCCCTTGGTCCTCTCGTGCACCGTCGTCACGAGCAGTGTGCCCATGTAGCTCCCGGCCGACATGGTTAGCCAGTACAGCGCCGCAGCGGAGCTCCTCATGCTCTCGGGCGCCTGGTCGTACAGGAACTCCATGCGCCCGACGTCCATGAACGCTCGTCGACCACGCCGTGGATGGCGTACTGCGGCGCCATCCAGAACACGCTCATCGGGGCTGTCCAGGCGGCCATGCCTGACCGCCGCCCGCTTCCTCCTCCCCTCGACGACCGCGGACACGATGTTGCTCAGCGTGCTGATGGCGAGGCCGATGCCCGTGCGCTGGAGGTGCGTGATCCCCGCGGGGTGCCCGTGAGGCGTCGCAGCCTGGGAGGGTGCCGAGCATGGCGAGGTTGGAGAAGATGAGCATGGAGGCCGGCGGGATCTCGAGGCGTGCCGTGACGCGCCGGTCCATGGTGCGCTTGCTGGATGGCGAAGCTGTGGTTGTGGGAAGCCGAGGTGACCAGGACTCCAGGAGGATCCCGGCGCCCCAGATGGGCAGCATGCGGATGATGGACTTGAGCTCCTCCACGTGGTGCACCGTGGACAGCCGCCATGGCCGCGGGACGCCGGTGCTGGTGAGGTCGCCGGGCGTCACGATCGCCGCACGGTCAAAAAAGCTAAAGAAAGAGGGCACACATGGAGGCGTTTTAGCTTACACGTCCTCACAACATAAGATAAAATTAATCTGCTACTAGTGTAAGGAGACGTGAGTTGGTTAGTGTGCAGCAGCCGGCCGGCGGTGGAGATGCCGGAGTCGAACTTCTTGTCTTGGTAAAGGTGTCTGGGGTTGCTCGGCACGGCCACATTTCTCTTGCGGAACGCAGCGACGGCGACCTGGGCCAGCCGCGTGAAGGAGCCATCTTGACGTACAGAGGGTAGCCCGACACGAACGTGGTGACCGCGACGAGCATGACGATGGTCGGGACGCCAAGCCCCCACCCCCACCCCACGTTCTCCTGGATGTACACCACCAGGGTGATGGCGGCCAGCTTGGCAAGCTCGACGCCGAAGAAGTAGAGGTTGAAGAAGCTCCACCTCCGCTTCGCGCTAACCTCGCTGTGGCACGGCCGGTCGAGCTCGAACTGGTCGGCGCCGAACGCCATGACGCACGGTCACGTGCCCCCGGTGCCGATGGACGTGCAGAGCAACGTCAAGTGGAGGACGAGCAGGGTCGAGGCGGACGCGCGAGCGCAGGCCTGGTTCGTTCCGGTCGTGGCCGCGCAGGGCGGCGGGCGGAGCGATGGGAGCAGCGCGGAGAATGTCATGCTGACCATGCCGAGCGGGTAGATGACGGACCCCGCAGCGATGGTCCAGAAGCGGCCGGTGAAGGAGTCGGCGAGGAGGCCGCCGATGACCGGGGTGAGGTTGGAGAACCCATGGAAGTTGGTGAGCGTGTTGGAGGCCTCGACGAGCGGCAGGTGCAGCTGCTGCATCAGGTACGTGATCAGGTTGGCGTTGAAGCCGATCGTCGCGAACCGGTCGCAGAAATCGTTCGCTGCAGCACGCATATTCTCAAACTCAACTCCGAGCATGGCTAATGTGATCAATGAGAACTGAGACAATCGGTGCGTAGGGTGGATAGGATTAGGATAGACACTTCACCTAAGATGAAGAGCATGGTCTTGAAGCCACCCTGCTTCCTCTGCTCGTGCATATCGCCTTCCCCGTGCCGTTGCCTGCTCGGGTCTCTCTCCGCCATTGCTGGAAGACGTGAAGCAGGAGATCCAGAGGTCCCCCGGAGATGGATTGGGGAGAGAAGAGTAGGAGGAAGTTGAACTTTCCATATCTGGGACTACCAAGTGCTTCAAAAAATCAGTATCATACTCGGATGTTACGGATGGTAGCCTGCTGGTACCCCCAGCAAGTAAAATATGACCTTGGCCAGGCCATGCCGGTGCACCTCGTGCTCGCAACTGGTGACGGCCTATACGTGAGATTGATGCGGCATTTCGCCATGGCAATTGCTCTCGTATCGTAGTTGGTCTGAAACTGCAATCGTTTCTATGCAGGATCGTGCTGTTGGATGAGCCATGTGCCGTGTGCGCACTTGCACTCATTAGCTGCCTCGCTGTCGCATCCATGGCTCATCCATCCGTTGCACAACCAAGTGGATGGAGGGCAGGATTGGGCGTGCATGCCTATTCTGTTCTGGTATTGTTCGTCTCACTTTGGCACTCGAGTATATTCTCCGGTGCTGTGCAAATAACCGATCATGTGACTGTTTGGATAGCCACCATACTCTGTGCAACATGGGAGTGCGTCAAACCGACATGATGCCCGATGGGTCCCCCTTATTTCTCTCCTTCCTCAGCAACGGATTAAAAAGAAGAAAAAGGAAAGACGGATATGTTTTAAAACATTTCGAACAACTCGCTCAGTTTTAAAACTGACTGCTAGCAAGTTGTTCGGTTCCCTCCCGGTAGGTACAGTGGGCAACCAATGCGCAGGTAAGCCTGTTCCTTGCTGCTCATGACACGACCTGAAGCGTCTTTATGCGTGGATCGTACACCTGGATGCGCACATTGTGAATCTCTTGCGTTGCGTCCATGGCTCACCCCGTGGCGCAACCAAGTTGAGGATGGGATTGGACATGCCCATTCCGGTGCGTTCTACCTTATTTCAGAAAACCAAACCCTACTTTGCCAGTTGCAACCAACCAGCTCCTGCAAGCTCTGGGTGTTTTTCTAACTTTTCGTCTTCGACAGCTATGGCAGTATGTAGTCGATCTGTTGCAGCAATCCTGTAGCTATAATTGCGTAGTGATCGGCCTGTTAGCAGAGGTCTTAAAGCGCTGTGTACTCTGACAAATCCGTGTTCTTTTCTTCTATAAAATTGTCGTGCAAAGCTTTTGCATGTTCGATAAGTTCTTCTAACATTTCTGGCAAGGTGCACATTTCCCCTCGGTAGGTACAGTGGGATTGTGGGAGGCAATGAGCTATGAGTATGGGCATCTTGGATGCGCCTGATCCTCACTGCTCATGTCACATCCTGAAGCTATTGGAGATAGGAGAGAGTAGCTGCTAGCTCGTGGCTGCATCGGACGCCTTTGGGTCAACGGTTCCTCAGTCAGTGCATGTTATGTTTCAGATAGTGTCACAACGATGCGTCCTTATCGTTGCCGTTATACTTGTACCACTCCTCGTCCAAGCTCAGTGGCTAGATATTTTCCTCATCGTGGTTTGCTGCACTTTCTTTTTCCTGTACTTCTGATGTCACCGCGTCCTATCATGGTGGATGACACAGCTCTATGCTATTATGAGGATAACAAGTTTATTTATAAACGCATGGCCGGATTCGTTTGGAACACAAAGGATTTCATAGAGAACAATATTCTAAGAATATATATATATATATATATATATTTAAAAATCATATTCCAAACCGAAGCTAAAGCTAAAATGGTAAAAAAAAAATCGCTACATTAACCTCAGGTAACTTGCTCAAATTCCCAGAGCTAGCGATTCCTCTCTTCCAAACAGTGCCGTGGTAGTACTGTATAAAACTATATAAAGTGCTAAACTTTGCCACGTTTCGCTGTAGAAAGTAGCCTTGCAGAAATATCTCTGCTTCTCATCATTGGTATCTATTTTCAACCAAAAAAAAAAGATACCGGCAATGTTTCTCAATCGCCGGAAGTGCCAAGGACCATGCAGGCATAGGCATAGCCTTCCCAGCAAGTAGCACTAGTGCCCGTCTCTTTTCCTCCGCCAGAAAAGAGAGAGATGCCAATAAGCATCTCCAGGGCAGTGGTGCCGCCACCGTGCGCCGAGCCACTGCTGACCCGCCCCACGACGACGCCGGTAGACGGCACCGCGCGTTGTTCATAGCACGACAAGGAGTACAAGGTAACTCGTTGCTTTCCTTGATCGTGGCGTGGACGCACGCGCGCATCTTTGGTGCATCAAGAATGATTTCTCGTGAACAGCATGAGGATAAGGGTATCCACGGTTCAGCTCCGGTGGCGTGCGGGAAGGCATGAAAACACGTGGAGCGCAAGTCAGGAGGTCGAGCGAATCAATTCAACCCGGATATCATGGGATTCATGTTGTGAAGCAACTCAGATTGATTTTCTTGTAACAACCGACTAGGATTAGATCCTATCCGACTTGTAATCCTAGGTCGTGAGCCTATATAAGGCGGCCAGGGACACCATAAGGATAGTGAACCCAATGCACGTTAACCCTTCGCACCTGCGATCAGCAATACAATCCAACAGAACACAGGACGTGGGGTATTACTCTCCGGAGGTCTGAACCTGTCTAAACCTTGCGCTCCTGTGTTACCATTCGAGTTCTTGGTCTTACGATATCCCCCGCATACAAATCTACCACCTGGGTAAACCCCCTGGTGGACTGCCGGTCACTAAATCCGACAGTTGGCGCGCCAGGTAGGGGTGACCGTGAGATCCTCCCCAGCGAGCTCGATGGCATCCCGCTCCGGCATCATCTTCCCTGAGAGCATGAAGGACTTCCTCGCCAACCCAATCCAGCTCCGCTTCAGGAGCATGCCGATGGACTCCGATTCCACCACATCCTTCACCGAGTCGGCGTCTGTCGCCAGCTCATCACCCGTCGGATCTGCATCGACGGAGCAAGGTCTTCACCCAAGAATCATCACGTTGCTTACCCAGCAAGTCGGTGGTCTCTCTCTCTCTCTCAGAGAGGGCCCCATAGATCCTCGCGGCAACCCGCCCACCCACGCCCTCCGATCTAATCGTGAGGCAAGATCGCATCAGCAACACCATTGCTGAGTGCATCAACCTCTCCGTGGCGGCACTACGCCCCGGAAGGTCGGCGCAGGGCTCTCCTTGCGCCCCTTTCGGCATAAAGAACTCGGCTGCCATGTTTTCCAAAAAAGTTGTGCAGTCTTTCTAGATCCAATCTGATGACCCACTCGAACCCACCCAATTTTTGGACCATGGCGAGTTTAGGTCCCTCGTCTCGTCCTAACCCTAAACCCTTACGGAGAGGGTGATGATGGAAGCTCTACGACACAAGATTAGGAAGTCTTCGCTGTCTCTGTCGACAAATTCCCTCGTGATGGTGAAAGTTCCTCTCAGGAGGAAGGGCGCAACAAGAGGAATCGAGACCGCAGTAGGTGTTGCCAACAGGAAAGAGCCGAGTAAACTCATCAGCCGCCTGCCACCCCTGAAGTGGCCGACAGATCGCCCGTCCCGTTGGCACCCAATGGCGCTGTCATCAGTGCCCAGGATGATGCAGGAGGTCAGCAGAGGCATCCTAACCCCTTGCATGCTCGTAATATATAGGCCGACTTAGAACAAGCCGGTCACGACATCTTCGCTACACCCCAAGCCAACCTGGGGGCTGCCTTTGCCGATCTGAAAAACCTTCCGGACTTAGAGCAACTGCAACGGATCCGGGCATGACTCCCTATCGCTAACGCCCAGATTGAGGAAAGGACCCAGGTCCTAGAATGCTCAATAAGCCGGTCATCGCACTCTAAATCTACATCTACCTGGCACTCCCATAGCCGATCTACCCAGAGTAGATCCGATCGGAGTCGAGCTGATAACGACCGCCGCAGGGGAGGTCGGCTGGAACCCATTCTAGAGGAGGAGGTAGACTAGTCTCTAAGCAACGACCACAACCCCAATGACGATGATCGCCGACTAGATAACCACCACCGCGACAACCATCGCCCCGATGGACGAGGAGACCACGAACGCCGTGGCTAGCCTGGTCAGCAACCTGACCACAACCTCCGTGGCCTCCGTGGTGAGCTCAACAACCGTCACCGTGAGCAGGACAAGGCGGAGTTTTGCCGGCACACCCAGTATGACTACGACTTCGGCGCTCCAGGGGTTGGCAACCAGCCAAATCGCGACACAGAGTGTAAGGCTGGCAACCGCCAGGAGGAGGAGTTGCGCCGCCACGATGAGTATGACCGTCGCTACGGCACCCCTGGCGAAGCCTACAACACCCCAGGGCCCTACCGGTACAATACCGCCTGGTTCGCAGCATTCACCCCCCACCTCAGGGCTGTTCAGTGGCCGCCCACCTTCAAGCTAGCCATCAACGAGAAGTACGATGGTCATTCTGACCCAACGATTTGGCTGAAGACATACTGCACCATGGTCAAGGCTGCGAATGATACCTACGACTAGATGGCCGCCTACTTCCCGGTGGTGATGGGAAGCGCACCTCTGCTATGGCTCAAGAACCTCCCACAAGGCTGCATCGACACTTGGGGTCAACTCGCTAGAGCCTTCAGACCACTTACACCCAACCTGGAAACATGGAAAACCTTGGCCAAGTCTGCCAGCGGAAGAACAGAACTCTCCGCGAGTACGTCAACCACTTCTTTGACAACTGCAATAGGCTGGCCAGCGGTTAAGATCACGATGTCATTTGGTAATTCCGTACCAGCCTCAAGAATCGCTCGATGTTCCGCACCATGTTCCAGGCTGCTCCCAAGATGGTCAGAGCCATGATGCAGATCGTCAATCTTCACGTCGACACAAATGAGGCCGAGAATGTCCAATTCAAGGACGGCAAGCACCGCCACAACAACGACTACGAACCGCCGGCCCATCAAGACCATCAGCCCCCAGCCCCGGCCGAAGCCCTCCCAACCTTGAAAGAGGGCCCCTGAGGTCCTCGCCGCTATAGCTGACCATGTGAGGTAGACAACCTTCCTCCAGGAGGAGTTTGACGATACGTTGAACGCCCTGTGCCCCTTCCACAAGGACGCACGCCACAATCTTCGGGACTGCACGGTCATCAAGAAAGAGCTAAGCACCCTGGTGGAATACAAGTGGCCTCGCTGGAACGACTACCGCAAGGAAGACAACCACCGCGACAATCGCTACTGCGACGACCACGACAACCGCCGCTGTGATGATCGCGACGACCAACGCAGAGAAGAGCACCGTGACCAGCCCAACCCTGACACCAACTAGGGCACCGACAACGACAACAGCGAGTTCCAGCGCACCAAGCGGGAGGTGAACACCAGCATCAGTGTCCCTAAAGTTTTCTATAGCAACCGCAAGTACAAGTTGCAAAGACGGGAAGTGCACTTTGTCTCCATCACACCAGTCCAGTATCTGCGCTGGTCGGAGATGCCCGTATCCTTCTCCAGGGAAGATCACTGGGTGCACCTCCTGGACCTCGGGTCTTACCCATTGGTGGTGTGCCCCATCATAGACAGAGTCTTCCTATCCAAGGTGCTGATTGACGACGGCAGCGACCTCAACATCATCTTCACCGAGACCCTGAAGCGCATGGACTTCAACTTCATGCGGTCCTTCCCTGCGAAGACCCATTCTACGGCATAGTACCCGGCAAAGGATCCTATCCTATCGGGAGAGTCGTCCTGCCGGTCACGTTCGGCACCCCTGACAACTACCACACCGAACACCTCACCTTCGAGGTTGCCAACTTCAAGACCTCCTACCATGCTGCCTTTGGTAGGCCAATGCTGGCGAGGTTCATGGCAATCCCCAACCATACCTACCTCATTCTCAAGATGCCGGCTCCAAATGGCATCCTCTCCATCTCAGCAATGTTAAAACATCCTACAAGTGCGACACGGAAACTGTGCAGCTCATCAAGACCCTGGAGTAATCGACCAACGCCATCATGATGCTCGCCAAGTCCAAGAAGGTGGACCAAAGTTACCTAACGCTCCTAGAGGTGGACGCAACACCAATAGCACTGCAGCCCGACCCGCAAGTCAAGAAGATCAGCCTCGGCCTGGAAGACCCCTCCAAGACGACCCTCATCGGGGCTAACCTCACCCCTAAATAGGAAGACGTGCTCACCAGTGTCCTCAAGGACAACTCGGACATATTCATGTGGAAAGCATCCGATATGCCTGGTGTCCCATGAAAACTGGCTAAGCACTCCTTGGAGCTGAGCAAGATAGTAAGGCCGGTCAAGCAGAAGCTTTGCCGTTTTGCTCAAGATCGCAAGGTGGCCATTAGGGTAGAAATAAATAAGCTCTTAGCTGCCAGTTTCATCCGTGAATGTAAGCACCCCGACTGGTTAGCAAATCCAGTCCTTGTAAAGAAGAAAATCGGTGAATGGAGAATGTATATCGACTACACCGATCTCAACAGGCACTGCCCTAAGGACCCCTTCCCTCTTCCTCGCTTCGACCAAGTCGTGGACTCCACAGCCGATTGCACCCTACTGTGCTTCCTTAATTCCTACTCGGGCTATCACCAGATCACCCTCAATCCTGCCAACTAGGATAGGACCACATTCATAACGCCGTATGGCATCTACTGCTACAACACCATGACCTTTGGGTTAAAAAACACCAGCGGCACCTACCAAGAGGCAATCCAGAGTTGCCTCGCGAAACAACTTGGCAAAAACATAGAGGCCTACGTCGACGATGTGGTTGTCAAGACCAAACATGAAGAAAACTTCATCACCGACCTTGCCCAAACCTTCGACAACCTTCGGGCCTATTGATGGAAACTCAACTCGGGCAAATGTGTCTTCGGTGTCCTGTCCAGAAAGCTCCTGGGCTTCATGATCAACCAATGCGGCATCGAAGCTAACCCCGTCAAAGTGGACGCCATCAGGAACATAGCGCAGCCGGCCAGAAAAAAGGACATTATGAAGCTTACAGGCATGATGGTGGCCCTTAGCTGTTTCATCAGCAAGCTTGGCAAAAAGGGACTCCCCTTCTTCAAGCTGCTCAAGAAGGTGGACAAGTTCGAGTGGGACAACGAGGCCCGCAAGGCCCTCAAGGAACCTAAAACATTCCTCTCAACCCCTCCCATCCTGACAGCTCCGGCCGACCAAGAAATGATACAGCTATACATCTCTGTGACAACACATGTTGTGAGCACGGTGCTAGTTGTAGAACGCGAAGAACGCAACCACGCCCACATGGTGCAAAGGCTGGTATGTTACGTCAACGAGATCCCGAGTGACTCCAAGGTCCAGTACACGCAGGTCCAGAAATTGCTCTACGCAATCTTGATTACCTCCCGTAAGCTGCGTCACTACTTCCAATCGCAAAAGATCCAAGTGGTCTCCTCCTACCCAATCGATGAAATGCTGCACAACAGGGATGTACACGGTCGAGTGGTCAAATGGTCTATGGAGCTCGGCAAATTTGACATCGACTTCTACCCATGTCATGCGATCAAGTCCCAGATCCTGGCTGACTTCGTCACTGAATGGACTAATATCCAAGAGCCGCCCTCCCTGGAGAGGTCGGAGCACTAGATGATGTACTTCGGCGGCACCCTCAACCTCGAAGGAGCTGGCGCGGGAGTCCTCTTCATATCCTAGAAAGGCGAGCAGCTTAAGTATGTTCTCTAGATCCAATACAAGGCTACCAACAACGTCACTGAGTATGAGGCCCTCATACACGGGTTTCGCATCGCCGTCTCGCTTGGCATTAAGTGCATCCCGGTGTTTGGTGACTCCAAGGTTATCATCAAGCAGGTCAACAAGTCCTTGTAGTGCACCTAGGAAACCATGGATGCCTATTGCGCCGTGGTCCGCAAACTTGAGGCTCACTTTGAGTATCTCGAGTTCCATCATGTCCCCAGGGAACACAATGTTGCCACCGCCATCCTATCCAAGCTCGGCTCGAAATGCACCCAAGTCTCGGTTGGCATCTTCGTCTAGGACTTGAGATAACCCTCTATCAAGGTTTTGGATCTGGACCAAGCTAACGCAACATCCAGGCTCAGGTCGACCCAACGCCCACCGATGTCCTGATGATCGAGGCAGAGGATGACTGGCGCGCACCTTTCATCGCATTCATCACCGACAACATGTCCCCAGAGGATAAAGCTGAGCACGAAAAGCTCGCACGATGCAGCACCAACTACGTTGTGATCAGTAAGGAGTTGTACAAGAAGGCCGCATCTAACGACATTCTGATGAAGTGCATCCTCCGCAACTAAGGCCTTGAACTCCTCCATAAAATCCACTCTAGTTCATGCGGGAACCATGCTGCCTCGGGCAACCTGGTCGGGAAAGCGTTCCGCTCTAGCTTTTACTGGCCAACTGCTATCGTTGACAAAACAGAGCTCGTCCAGAGGTGTAAAGGGTGTCAATTTTTCTCCAAGCAACAACACCTCCCAGCGTAGGCCTTGCGTACCATCCCACCATCCTAACCCTTCACCTGCTGGGGGCTGGATATGGTCGGCCCTTTCAAGACTGCTCCGGGTAGATACACCCATATTTTCGTGGCGGTTGACAAATTTACCAAGTAAATTGAAGTCAAGGCTGTCACCAGCATAGAGTCGGCTGAAGCCGCTCAATTCGTCGAAGAGATCACACACCACTTCGGGGTCCCCTATTGGATCATCACCGATCTGGGCAAATAGTTCATATGATCCGAGTTCTGGGATTTTTGCTAGGATAACCTCATCAACATATACTACTCCTCAGTAGCTCACCCACGATGCAATGTCCAGGTCGAACATGCGAATGGGATGGTCCTTCAATCCCTCAAGTCTTCTATCTTTGACAACGCATCCAAGTACGCCACCAAATGGCTTCGCGAGTTACCCCACGTCATTTGGGGCCTCCGCACTCAAAAGAGTCAGGCCACCGGCTACATCCCATTCTTCCTTGTCTACGGCTCAGAGGCTGTACTGCCCACAGATGTAGCCTTTGGTGCCCAGCCTAGAAGAGCACCGTTTGGCGGCCCTCATCCAGCATACGTGGCATGAGCAGTAGCTTTGATGCTATCATGACATGAACATCCAGGAACGCTTACTCAATGTCGACGAACTAGTGCTCCGCCGGATCCAGTCCACCAAGGACATGCACAAGCTGTCGGCCCCATAGGAGGAGCCCTTCATCGTTAAAGAAGTCATCCAACCCAGCACTTACCGGCTGCAGTGGGCGGACGGCTCAAGCGTCCCCAACCCATGGAACATCCAACACCTGCGGTGCTTCTACCCCTAAGACCTAAAAGCTATGTACTCTTTTTACATTTTGCATTGAATAAATAAAACCCCAGAGGTTCCTTGTGTACCTACCACCTTCTCGCTTCCTTACCCGAGCCCTTACCGGGGGTTGTTTCGACCTGATCGACGGACCATACCCTTGCCATTTTGCTCAGGGGCTTCCCCCGTTATGTGCCGACCTTCGTGTCTCACCCCTTCTCCTTCCCCTCCCACGGCAAATATGACTAACTCATGTGGACGGTGTCCTAGCTCGTGAAACCCAGACAACTTTGCACCTGCCCCCTCTACAAGCTCGAGATCCACTCTCAGCAGAGTGCTGGCCAAACAAGGTTGGGCACTTAGCGGCTATAGGTCTAATCCACTTGATGTCCTGTCATATACAATAAAGGAGGGTGGATGCTTTCCATTTTCACAAGTCATCTATTTACATAATTATCCATAACCTGGAACAAATTGATACACCACAAGTTCTGTTTTATAGGTCCAGCTCCTTAACAACATTCTCCACCACACCATTAAACTCCTTGGCCAGTTCCGGGAGTTTCCTCATGTCAAAGTCCACTACGACCCCTGCACCAGCACACTCTAGAGGAATCCGTGGGAAGTGCATCTTTAGTACCGCCAAGACATTCTTGGTGCACTCCATCACGGTTTCCTTTAGCAATCCTTTTAGTTGGCCAGGCGCACTCTTAAGGTGATCGAGAAGTGGCATCGGCCCGGCTGGGTCAGCTTCCAGTTGGACCATGTCCATCACATAGCCGGCCGCCCTGCGCAGACCTTCCAGCTCCACCTCCAGCCCTGCAATCACCAATTGGTCACGCTTAAGACTTTGCATTGCGGTGACTAAGCATTGGTCAGTGTCCTTATGCAAGCCAACCTCATAAGTCAGTTTCTACGACACTGCATACTCATAGTGAACTACCACATCGTGATCTTGCTGGAGCTGGGCGTTGGCCGCCTCGCACTCCTTGAGGTCCTGGCTGAGCCTCTGCTCCCTTGCATCAGCATCTGCCCATCAGAATCAACACACATAAGCACCAGGAGTTCAGGATTAGAACCAAGCCAGCAGGTTGGAGCAACATACCTTTTAACAGTGCATCGAGGTCACCCTGGATTTCCTTGGTTATCTGTTTATGTTCGGCAAGCTCTCGGTCCTTCTGCTTGAGCAGCTTCACGGCGTCCTCCTTGGCCCTCTTGAGGTCGGCCTCAAGCTGCTGTGCCTTAAGACTGTTGAAGCATCCCCACATCATCAGAGACTAAATATGATACAAATATCAGTTCCAGGAGGCTGATAACACATTTATTCAATAGATAGTTCAAATACCGTACAACTCCCAAGGGAGTGGGCGCGAAAGCCACGCCGAAATGATGAGCAAATAAATCACAGCAGCGAGTCAAGCTATTGTCAAGCGATAGCACTCAGGACTACACGGCAGTGGAAGCACTCTGCAAAGGCCAACACCACAGGTAGCGTTGGGTGCGGAAGCGACCTCCTACTCAAATTCCTCGGCAACGAAGTCTGGGTCTTCCTCTGTAGCAACAAACAAGAGTGAGTACAAAAGTACTCAACAAGTCCAACCCCATCCATGGAGGGGGATACAATCAAGAATATGCTCAAGATAACAAGGATAAGGCTAAGGTTTATTTTTGCCATAAAGCTAGGTTTTTCCACACATGCAGGGGTTCCTTTTCAAAGAGATTTTCACAAAACATTTTCTTTATTACTCGAATCTATAAGAGGGGTTGATCTTACACAAAGGATCCAATTTTTAATGCTACTGGACTCCCCGTCCACAGTAGCTCACGGCGCGACTGCCGGACACCTTCCAAAATTCAACTCACACCATGGAAAGCATCCATCACCCAAACACTAGTTATGTGTGCAAGCCGTAACTCGTCCAATACTGTGGACACAGCTATCCGGATAGGTTCTAACTCTGCAGAGGTTGTACACTTTACCTATAAGTAGGGTACCGCAGCACGATCACCTTTGTGTTGGTGCAGATCCTATCAAAGCCATTACCCACCTTAGCTAAGAATGACTAGCCAACATGGAAGCAACCAAGGGGTTAATGACCTTCCAACGATGTCTTAACCGGGATTTAAGTTCACAAAGTTTTTAGTCCTTCTCCATGGTCTCCCATTGCTCACCAGCTCTCTTGATGACTAATAGACCAGCTAGTGGGATTTATGCTAAGCCGCCGCCCACACAACGGTCGAGTGGTTGCATGATAGTGGGTTAGGCAATATGGCACATCACTCGGTCCTTAAATGTGACAAGATGGATATCTCCCAACCTTTCTCAACCATAAAGGTATGAGCCCAACCTACTGGCATTTCACACAAGAAACACCCATCCATCTCATCTAAGAATTTCCTTTCTTTATTTCCGAAAATCCATTTTCTCATTTGAAAACACTCACACATTTATCCTTTAAATAAACTATTGTGGTCATGATTGAATTGAGTAACAAGGTCCGAAGCATTCTAGCAGTAATTATCATCCAAACAGAGCAAATCATATTTAGAGATAATTATAGGACAAATAAGAAATGTTCATAAGAATCAAGGGATGGCTATCCAACCGTATTTCAGCAGTAAAACAATATACAATTTTGTAAAATAGGCCAATAGGTTGTGTTTGAAAACTAGGAATAAATATGCATCAAAGGGTGAGATTGGAGTTGCCGTCCTCAAAGCCTTCCGGGGGTTCTTGCTCACGGTGCTGGTCCTCGGGCCTGGGCTCACGGTCAAACTCTTCCTCAGGTACTCCACGACCTAGGGCACACACAATCGAGCACACAATAAATAAAAGAAAATAAGATTTTACCCGTTGAGCTTCGAACAGAGAACGCGAACGAAAAGTAGAAGGAATGAGTATTTCCATGAAATTTGGATATGACTTGGCGGAAGTATATTGGAGGATGACGTGGTCGAATTTGGGATTAATTGGAGGAAGTTTGGCGCATGAAATGATGAGATAACCGTGTATTTAGGGGTCAAAACAAGGCTTTAGGACTAAACTGCGAGAAACCAGGGACCTATTTGTAAATACTTTTGGGAGGCGGAGGGGTTGATCTATGGAAAGAGTATGAGAGAGGTGGGAGGGTTATTTCGTGAATAGAGAGAAGTAGGAGGTTACATCGAAATGGGGGGGGGGGTTCTTCTTCCTCCTTTGAACCGTGACTTGGAGAGGAGAGAGGAGGGGAAATCCGGTGGGGGCGGCCGGCCATGGCTCGCCGGCAGCGAGCTTGGGCGGCGGGGGAAGGTGGAGGAGGCCGTGGGGTCTCCATTTTGCCCCTTACCTTGGGGATTTGGTTGTTGGGAAGGGGCGGCCGGCGGAGGATAGGAGGCGGTGGCGGTTAGGCGTAGGGGGAAGGCGGGCTGCTCGGTGAGGTGATGGTGGGGCGACGAGGCAAGGCCAGGGCTCTGGCAGCTTTTATAGGTGGCGAGGAAGGGAGCTGCCGGTGGGGGCCTGGACGGGGCGGGCGTCGTCGCGGCCGGCGCAAGGCGGGGCTAGCGCGGTGGTGGAGCGGGGGCCGGAGGCACGGCCGGGCAGGCGCGGTAGCAGAGCGGGGGCTGATGGGGGACAAGCCGGCAGCACGGTCGTCGAGGCGCGGCCGGCCGGGGTCGGGGATGCCGTGCCAGGAAGCAGGGGGCACCGGGCATGGGGCCCTGCGTGAGAGGCGAGAGAAAAAAAAGGGGGGCGTAGGGGCGCAGGCGCGGGCGATGGGCCCCACACGCCGGTGGTGAGGAGAGAAGGGAGGGGGGCCGGCCAGAGGAAGTGGCGCTAGGAGGGGGGCTAGCTTGGAGGGTGGCATGCGTGACCAGCCAGGGAAGAAGGTAGGAGAAGAAAGAAGAAAGAAGAAGAAGGAAGAAGAAAGAAGAAAGAGAAGGAAGAAAAAGAAAAGAGAAAACAAGGAAATAGGAGAGAGAGAGAAAAAAGAAAGGGAGAGTCAGCGGTGATTGCGGAATGCGGTCGGAGCATGCGCGGCGGTCTGTCGACCGGCAGGCGGCGAAATTTACGGAGAGGATAAAAGGATGGTTGTCGGCTTCGGGTGCCGGGATGGCGAAATCGCCGGGATGATTTAGATTTTCGGGTGCTCAACAGTAAAAAGATTTTGGAAACAATTTTTAGCGGGTGATTTGAGTTGGCATATTTTACGGGTGTTACAACGGTATTCCTCGGCTCGCTAAATCGTGTCTACCTTCTTGTGCGCACGCACGGCTAGATTCTGCCCACACACTAAACTCAGCACACTGGAAAGAAATGAAACCTCAAATGCAGATCTCCAATGGTAGTTGGCATACTTACATATAACAGTGTAGAGACCTTGGAAGACGTCTGCTGTAGCTCAGCAAGGTCCTTCTTGTCTTCCAACACGTCCCCAACAAGGCTAGTCCCGAAGAAGTCCAAGGTGTCTAGACTATCTCCTTCTTGCATATCCACGTCGGCATCCTCGGCGAACCTCTCTAGCAGTGGATCATCCCTGGGCAGCTCCTCCAGGTGGGATGTAGCTCCAGCTCTTTCACCAGTCACTTCTGTAGCCCCGGAGCTGGCTGCAGTAGCGTGCATAGCAACCGCACTTGAAGCCGCAGCATCCTCGACCATGCCCTACTTTGGCACCGGAACTTGCACTGCTTCTCCTCCCACCCGACGATCTTGGTCCTCACCGGCCTCTGGAGGTGAGGAGTGCTGAAGGATGTGGCCGCTCGCTCCTTCAGCATGACACAAACCAACAGTCGGCTGTGTACCAAACTCATCATCTAGCACGTTTTTCCTGTATTGTTGGTGCAAAAGGAAATATGAGAAAGACATGCAGCAAAAGAATCATGAGGTGGATAATATAACTAGATTACACTTACATGGTGCTCTATTTCACTCAAAACTTGGGACAAAAGGGTGGTGGCAGCACCAACATGTCTTCGCTTGGTGTCCCTCCTCCCCCCTCCCCCGAACCTCCGCCTTCAGCTTCTCCTTGATTCGCTCTGCATCGGCCATGGTCATCTCAAGGAGCTCGGCCTTCATCTTCTTAGCGACCGGGCTCGGCAAGTCGGACTCCTCGTCCACTTTGCTGGTCGATCCGTTCGTGGGGGCAGTGCTCGATGCAGTCTTTTCCTTCCTCCCGGCCACTTTTTTCCTCTTACTGCTCAGCTTCTGAGAATTAGAGGCGGGAAGTTTCCTCACGGCCTGCCATGTCCGGCATCCAATTGGCACGGAGTCCTCAGCCCTGCTGCCCTCGTTTGGTGCATCCTCATCCGACCCTTCAATGGAGGAGTCCGACTCCCAATCAAGGGCAACAGGCAGCTGGTCAGACTCGGTGGTCGGGTGGATCTTGGGACGCTGCTGGTAGGCTCCTTCGGGAAGCGATGCCATACAGAAGAACTCAAACTCACGGCTTTGGCCAATCAACAAGATCGGTCAGAGAAAATGCAAAAGCAAAGTAGGAAAGCCAAATGATGTAATTAAGATCTTACTGTGTCCACCAGCCTCTTGAGGGAGTACGTCTTGGGGTAGCACTTGTTCTTGATGACACCACCGAAGAACTCACATACAAGGTTGGAAACTTCTTCCTTCGACACCTTTCGCTGCACCTCTCGGGTCGGAACCAGTAGCCCTGAGTACTCATACGCCGGGTGGACCCTGTCCTTGATCGGCTGCTTCAGCCGCCGACAAAAGTTGATGCTGACAGCCCCGACTGTGATCCCACGACCTTTTAGGTTGGCAATTTCCTTCAACAGCTGCTTCACCTAAACCATTTCCGCAGAGGTCAACTGGTTTGACCACTCCGGCATTGTCAAGGGTGCATATCCAAGGTGGGATGACAGCTTGGGCTTCTGATTGTCGATAAGGAACCATTCCTTGTGCCACCCCTTGTTCGAGTCCTTGAGCTTCAGCGAAAATCCACAACCACAGATCAATCTCGACTTCTCCTTGGTCAACACAATTTTCAATTGGTAGAGATATTTCCACAGATTGAAATGGGGAGGAATGCTGAGGAAAGCTTCGCAAAGGTGGATAAAAACTGCGATCTCCAAAATAGAGTTAGGGTTGAGATGCACTAACTTGATCTTGTAGTACTTTAGCAACCCACAGAAGAAATCTCCCATCGGGATCCCAAATCCACGCTTGAAGAACACCGCGAAGACAACAGCCTCTGTCCTGTCCTCAGTAGGGAAGTCTTGGCCGGCGGTCACCTTCCACTCCAGCAGCATGTTGGGCCCAAGGAGACCCCGGTTGACTAGGGCCTAGATTCGCTCCTCGGTCATCACGGACTTCACCCAATAGGTGGAAGGGTCCAGTGCTTGCTCCACCGCTATCACTTTAGTCTCTACCCCTCGTGATGCAGATCTAATGTGGGCGGGTCTCTTGGTTTGCATACAGCGGGGATAGGCGGCGCAGAGGCGGTGGCTACAACCTTCGAGTGGAGGAGTGGTGGATGCGGCGGCATGACTTAGGGCTCTCAGGCGCGATGATGATAGCATTGGTGGTGGCGGTGCTTGACGGTGAGTGTGGGGCAATGAAAATGAAAATGCGCCTCTTCGGCTTTTGAAGGCATTAACGGCGTAAACCTAGCACCGGAATCCGCGGATCCCCCATTACGACACATGCGATGGATGGAAGCCACGGGTTTTCTGTTAAATCTCACGGCGTACCTCCGTGGCTCCGCCGGTCCTCGTGCTCGGGGGTTGGTCGCCTATCTCAGGTCAGCGTGCCTCCGTGGCTCCGCTAGTCCTAGTGCTCGGGAGATGGGCACCTATCTTAGGTTAGCGTGCCTCCGTGGCTCCGCCAGTCCTCGAGCTTGGGGGCTGGGCACCTATCTCAAGTCGGCGTGCCTCCGTGGCTCCGCTAATCCTCACGCTCGGGGACTGGGTGCCTATCTCAGGTCGGCGTGCCTCCGTGGCTCTGCCAGTCCTCACGCTCGAGGGCTGGGCACCTATGTCAGGTTAGCGTGCCTCAGTGGCCTCGCTAGTCCTCGCATTTGGGGGCTGGACGCCTATCTCAGGTCAGCGTGCCATCTTGGCTCCGCCAGTCCTCGCGCTCCGGGGTTGGGCGCCTAACTTAGGCCAACATGCCGCCTTGGCTCCGCCAGTCCTCACGCTCGCGGGCTGGGCGCCTATTTCAGGTTATCGTACCTCCTTGGCTCTGCCAGTCCTCGCGCTCGGGGGCTGGGCGCCTATCTCAGGTTGGCGTGCCTCCTTGGCTCCGCTAGTCCTTGTGCTTGGGGGCTAGTCACCTATGTCAGGTCGGCGTGCCTTTGTAGCTCCACCCTTCCTCATGCTCAGGGGTTGGGCGTCTATCTTAGGTTGGCATGCCTCGCGCTTGGGGGTTGGGCGCCTATCTCAGGTCGGCGTGCCTCCTTGGCTCCGCTAGCCCTCGTGATCGAGGGCTGGGCGCCTATGTCAGGTCGGCATGCCTTTGTGGCTCCGTCAATCCTCATGCTTGGGGGCTGGGCACATATCTCTGGTTGGCATGCCTCTTGGCTCCGCCAGTCCTCATACTTGGGGGCTGGGTGTTATATTTGGATTCGTTTTATGACGGAAATAATACATCAGATTCTTAACCATTGAACCGATTACTTTAATCGCTTCAATGCTTGGGGGATACTCCATATGGAGTGCGTCTTGCGACGTCCTCCATGTGCTTTCCTTCGATCTACAGGATGTCAGACATCCCGGAGCTTGGCAGTTGCATAGCCATGTGCATTTGGTCATACGCCTGTGGAAGCTTCGATTTTTCTTCCTTTTTTGAGCACTGTGCAGCCTCTCCATCACTATGATGACACCGCAATTTCAGTCGAGTGCATTACAAGCTTCGTTGCACATCCGCCAAACTCCTGTTCGACTCCACATCGCTCGGGGGCTTAAGGGATAAAGGTACCCACGGGTCCCCACCGACCAAGATACTCGTCGACTCTAACAGGTGGGCCTGCCCAACCATGCCGTGTGGGCCAAGGCATGAAGACATGTGAAGCGCAAGCTAGGAGGCCGGGCGAATCAATTCAGCCTGGATATCATGGGATTCATGTTGTAAACCGACTCAGATTTATTTCCTTGTAACAACTGAATAGGATTAGATCCTATTCGATTTGTAACCCTAGGTCGTCAGCCTATATAAGGCGGTTAGGGACACCCCCTGAGGATAGAGAACCCAACGCATGTTAACTCTTCGCACCTGCAATTAGCAATACAACAAACTAGAACACATGATGTAGGGTATTACTCTCCGGAGGTCCAAATCTGTCTAAATCTTGCACCCCTGTGTTACCATTCGAGTTCTTCATCTTACGATCTTCCCCGTCTACAAATCTACCACCTAGGTAACCCCTAGTGGACTGCCGATCACTAAATCCGATACAACCATATTTGCGCACCAACATTTATCTTTTTTTTTGTTTCAACAGCATGACCATTACCTGTTGATGAGATTCGATCTGATTCACAAAAGAAAAAAGAGACAAAAAAATAAAGAAAATAAATTTTATTGACACTTGGGATCCGATGATTCGTAATCCAATTTAGTACTCTCTCCGTTGCAAATTGTTAGTTTAGCTTTTTATTCTAAGTCAAATTTATATAACTTCAATCAAGTTTGTTTGAAAATATATTAATATCTACAATATCAAATGAATACACTATCAAGGTATATTTCATGATCTATTTAGTGAACTTAGCTTGGTGTTGTAGATATTTGTATATTGTTCTATAAACTTGCTCGATCACTTAATACAAAACTAAAACGACTTACAATTTCAAACAAAGTGAGTAACAAGTTTTTGCTAGATAATATACACCCAAAGATGCATCATACATTTTCTCCACAAGCGCACTGAAGTTTATAAATTTAGATGAATATTTTAAATTTGCACTATGATCAACAAAGAATTGTGCCAGTCTTTGTCCCATGTAGCCACTTCAGTGCCATGCCAAAGCCATAATTTATGAATAATAGTCTAATACTAGTTGCAATCTAGGTGTACATGTAATCCCAACTTTATCATCAATTTATATTTTATTTTACCTTCACTTTTTTGTATAGCTACTATGCTTTCTTCATGATATAAAAAATTCAAGTCTAGGGCTATCATAATAGCATTTTTCAGTTGCAAACATAGCTCAACTTTGTTAGAATTTTCACGATGGAACCTGTGCATATACATTTGGGTCTCCGACTCAGTACGAGTGCTCATATTTTTACTAATTATTATTTTTTTAGTAGTTGGTGATGTGCCTATTGACATCGGAACGCCTGTATGACTTCGTCAATCTCAATATATATTGGCTCATATTCTCGAAGGTGTTTATAGAGGTAGTGTGTGTGGTTTTATAAGGATGAATGTGTGTGTGTGCACTGTGAGCGTTTGGCTCATATTCTCGAAGCCCATCTTATCTCTTTTTTCCCATTTTTACCAAGCTGTGTTTCTATTTTTACTATTTATATTAAAAGCTAATGCGAATTTAAAAATTGATATCTTATTGCATACAATGTGCAAACTTTATGTTTAAATCATGTTATCTTCTAGGGTGTCTTAGGGTAGTGCTGATCGGTAATTTATAAATGAACATATATGTCTTTTTGTTAATTATTTCATTATGGGAAGGATAGGTAATTTATAAATACTAGTACATATATTGCAAGGGAGAAAAATAAAAAAATATCGCACTTCTCTTGGTGATAGGACATCTGCTGGTGCTTCTAATGATTTTTTGCATCAATGACAAAGAGGGGAGACTAGATCCGCTTGGGCGACAGGGCGAGGGGAGACTCGGTGCAGCGGACAGGGAGACTCCATTTGGTTGGTGACAGGGCAAGGGAGACTTAGCATGGCTGTTGGTGGCTGTGATGTTCCGTTCCTGTTAAGCCAGATCACCATGACATTGAGTACCCGTTGCCCATCCCTTTTTCATGGCTTTCCCAATATGCTCCCTACCTTCGATGTCTCCTTTCCGTGGCCCTACTTTCTGCGAGCTACGAGTTTTATTTGATCAAGTTTTTAAGAGAGGTGTGATGTATTCAATGTTACCTAAATCCTAAACGCTAAACAGCCGGCACCTACCATTTAGCTCTTTATTCAGACTAAACGATCAATTAAACGGGTTAAACGGTCATTAAACAGGCTAAATGGATGATTAAATGGACATGGATAGACACTGTGCAGCATGTAAATAGGCTAAACGGCTGTGTACATGAACACTGGATGTATTCGATAAGAAAATGTACTAAGAGTGGGGTTAGGAGTTTTGACTATGGTAGTGCCTGAGCCCCACCTGTCAGTGGCACATGACGGATCAAAAGTCAATGGACGGAAGAAGGGTATGCTCTTTAGCCGTCTCAGCTCTCAAGGGTAACACTGATCGGTAATTTATTGATGAATATATACGCCTTTTTGTTAGTTATTGCATAATGGGAGTGATAGGTTTATAAATATGTATGTAATTTGAACATAACTATTTTTTTTAGTAAGAGCTGTGAGTAACTTTGTTTTTTCTTCAAATGAGTACGCCTAGGCCTTAAGAGTAAAAGTGGGTCTCCTTCTGTTGCCAATAATTAAGAAAGATAATAGTACTCCTTTAATTATTAGAGACTTTATTAGCTTATTAGTATACAACTTATGACGAGAGGCAAAACAATCATGAAAAGTTACCCGAGGGCGCATATTGCTTAGTTTGTTAGATTACTTTGATGGAACTTGCAAATTCGGTATAATTCTTCAAACTATATTCGTCTGGTTGTTAGTCGACTTATCAATAAAAAGATATTTACGGTTTCTTCGTCAGCCTCAAGACTTCGCATTTTAGTAAACACTTCGCATTTTAGTAAACTGTTGAAATTATATGTGAACGTCCACGTGTACAACACTACAACTATTTAAAAACATTATAAAATTC
Organism: Setaria viridis; assembly: GCF_005286985.2. Classification (NCBI taxonomy): domain Eukaryota; kingdom Viridiplantae; phylum Streptophyta; class Magnoliopsida; order Poales; family Poaceae; genus Setaria; species Setaria viridis. The sequence goes on from NC_048265.2 coordinate 19,769,660, forward strand.
TGACAAATTTAAAAGGAAAGCCCCACGTATATTTGTTGGCTGCAGCTGATACGGTTCGCAAAATCTAGAGCACCGAGTGGTGACCGGAGATTACCAAATACTAGCAATCAACCATACGTGCTCCTGCCACCTCCTGATGTGACTGCAGTGGATGGATTCCAGTGGGGTGCAGTGGTGCCCGGGACACATCCCGTTCCCGGACCGCTTTGCGCGTACATGTATCTATTCCAACCCAATCTTAACCCGATTCCTCTTTAAAAGCGTGCGTACAACGCATCCCCCCGTCTCCATTTCCCACACGCGTAACAAGTGTTGCGTGCCGGCACCCAGTGCCTGCCTAACTGTAGCTAACTAATAGCTCTTCCACTGGGCGCCCTGAGGCTGCTTCTCCTCTGACGGAGCAGGAGGTGGGGGAGCAATGGCGGCTGAGGATGGGAGAGAGGAGAAGAGGGGCGCGGAAGCGGCGGTCGCGAGGAAGGCGAAGAAGCAGGGAGGGTTCAGGACTATGCCCTTCATCCTAGGTGAGTGATTCACTCCTTCAAGTCCTCTGCTTACTCCATATGCTTTGATCAATTGATCTGATCTGTTCTGCTTAGAATCCTGCTTTTACTCGACTGGATTGTCCTTCAGATTCTTCCTCTGTTTCTTGAGCTGGGTGCCTCTGCAATTAATTAGTCTCCATTTTTCATCGCCAAAATTCATAACCTGTTGTTGGGGGGAAATCGTAACTGCTCATCAGAAGATAGCATGGGAACTGAACTAATAAAGAACGTTACCAAAATCTCTCGTTGCAATTTGCAAGTACTTTTCTTTTGAACTTTCATTCCAATACTGTCCCTGCATGCACGCCACCTTTCGGTGCTGCAACGGGAACGGACGCTGCATGTCTGAACACGCTGCTGGACGATACCACAGAGCACGCCAGTCCACGCATATACGGCACTCCTCCTTTCGCACCAGTCCTTGTTGTTTTCCCTCTGGGTCAAACCAGTCTATTGTGCTCGACCGACATGGGCAACTAAAAAATTGATGTCTTTGGATTTACGTCAGATGATTCAGCCAAGAACAGCATCAAGGATCTCCTTTAAGAGTAATGAAATTCTAAACTGCCAAACTGTAGCTATCAGTGGCGGCGATCAATCAACCATAGTGACCTTATTGACCATGTTTTGGCTATCTTTTAGGTGAGTTGAGAACACCTTTTTATTTAATAATTTAGGAATCAGAACACCTTTATAATTATCAATTTAGGAACCTATGTTGATAGTAACAATGTAAGGCTGAACTGCTGGTAAGTGTATTAGTTTTTTTTAAAAAAAGTAAAGCTGAAGTAACAATGTTTCTATTGACACACAAGAAAAATCCCTTGATTTGCACATGTCTCTACGTTTTGAGGTTTTTGTTTGAATAATTTCACTATGGCAGTGTTGTGAATATTATACTACTCCCACCACCGTTCTAAATTATAGGCCATTTTGACTTTTGTAGATTTATAGACTTTGTTATGCACTTTGATATACCCTATGTCTAGATGCATAATAATATTTAATTATGCATCTAGAAAAGCTAAATGACTTATAATTTAGGATGGAGGGAGTAGCTTTGAAAGAATGAGAGCCTTAAGCCTACAATATGAGTTCAGGACTTCAGGTCTTCAGAAAAAGCTGCAGTTTATTGATCATATCCAAATGAAAAGAATGTGATCTTGTATTTGTAGAGCTTGAGCGAAAGGGGGTCTCTAGTTGAATTGGTTAGATGGCCTCAGTAGCACTCCTCAGGTTCTAGATTCGACTCCTCGTGGGAGCAAATTTCAGGTTAGGTTTAAAAATTAAAAAAAATCCGGGAGCTGTTTTACCCCTCTCGGGTCGAGTTTTTATTTGTAGAGCTTCAGGCGGGGGATATGCTATTAAGGCCTGTTTGTTTCCACTATTGGAGGATCCAGCTTTTAAGTTCCAGCTTGTGATCCAAAGTCCAAACATACTAATTAAGTAATTATGGTCCAGCTTTTACAATCTACCATGTTACCAACCCTAGATTGTGCAATCACACAAGCTACCTCATCGTAGCTTTTACTAGCTTGTGAGGCAACAACCTGGGCTGGATTCAAAACAGGCCCAAAATTAGGCTTTAGAAATATATGGGTGCATAAAGATACAGAATCTCACCTGAAAAGGAGCTCAGAGTTTATTAGGATACACCATTGAGCGGTTGAGCCTATGTTAGGAGATGTGAAGGTTCCTCTGGTTCCACTGCAACTTTCCCTATTAAAAATAAGGGCTCTTGTTTTCAGTTGCTTGAAAACCAAGCTTTTCCGTCAACGGAGCACCCTCTCTTCCAAATAAACATGGGTTAGAATTACGGTGGAAAAAATGAACTACTCTTCCCGCCAATCCCTCCTAATACCTATGGAGTGGGGAGAATTACGAAATATCCAAATACAGACCTCGTAAGTTCAAATCCACAGTATGCTAGTACGATTCTATCAGCAGTACCATCTTCATCGAATTTGAACTGACGTTTCCCGCCATGCTTGTGCACGACGACACACAGCCAACGACTTCTGCGACCGGCTTGCCTCCGTGGGTTTCACCTCGAACCTCATCACGTACCTCACCCTTCAGATGCACCTGCCGCTCGTCCACGCCTCCAACATCATCACCAACTACAACGGCACGGCGAACCTCACCCCGCTCGTCGGCGGCCTCATCGCCGACTCCTTCGCCGGCCGCTTCTGGACCATCACGTTCGGCTCCTTCGTCTACCAGCTCGGCATGGTCTGCCTCACCCTCTCCGCCGCGCTCCCCTCGCTGCATCCGCCGCCCTGCGCCAAGCACGCCGCCGACTGCCAGCGCGCGTCCTCCTACCAGATCGCCGTGCTCTACCTGTCGCTGCTCTGCACGTCCATCGGCACCGGGGGCACGCGCCCCTGCACCGTGGCGTTCGGCGCCGACCAGCTCGAGCTGAACGCGCAAGGGCGCCGGGGCGCCAGGCCCATGTGGAGCTTCTTCAACCTCTACTTCTTCACCGTCGAGCTCGCCAAGCTCACGGCCGTGACCGCCGTGGTGTACGTCCAGGAGAACGTCGGGTGGGGTTGGGGGCTCGGCGTGCCCACCATCGCCATGCTCGCCGCCGTGATTGCCTTCGTGTCCGGGTACTCGCTCTACGTCAGGATGCCGCCGGCGGGTAGCCCCATGGTCCGTCTGGCGCAGGTCGCCACCGCCGCGTTCAAGAAGCGGAAAGCCACCGTGCCGGACCCGAGCCTCCTGTACGAGGACAAGGAGCTCGATGCCGGCATCTCCACCACCGGCCGCCTTCTTCACACCGACCAGCTAAAGTAAGTTGAATAAATTTGGACGAAGTGCTTCGGAATTTGAGGTGCACGTACGAACTGACTTGTCGTTTCTCAAATCTCAATAGGTTCTTCGACAAGGCGGCTATAGTGACGGACGGCGACGTGCTGCCGTCCGGCGAGCCGAAGCTGTGGCGGCTCTCGACGGTGCACCGTGTCGAGGAGCTCAAGTCGATCATCCGCATCCTGCCGATCTGCGCCGCCGGCATCATCCTGGTGACATCGTCGTCGCACAACCACAGCTTCGCCATTCAGCAGGCGCGCACCATGGACCGCGACCTCACGCCGCACTTCAAGATCCCGCCAGCGTCCATGCTCATCTTCACCAACCTCGCCATGCTGCTGACACTGGCCTTCTACGACCGCGTGCTCGTCCGAGTGCTCCGCCGCTTCACCGGCCGCCCCAACGGCATCACCCACCTCCAGCGAACGGGCGTCGGCTTGACCATCGCCATGCTGTCGAACGCGGTGGCCGCCGTCGTCGAGCGACAGCGCAGGTCCGTGGCTGCCGCAAGCGGGCTGCTCGACGATCCCAAGGCCACCCTGCCGATGAGCGTCTTCTGGCTGGTGCCGCAGTTCACCATCCACGGCATCGCCAACGCCTTCATGGACGTCGGTCGGATGGAGTTCCTGTACGACCAGGCGCCGGAGAGCATGAGGAGCACGGCGGCGGCGCTCTACTGGCTGACCTTCTCGATCGGGAGCTACCTCGGCACGCTGCTGGTGACCATCGTGCACGCCAAGACGCGGCGGAGCGGGCAGTGGCTCCCGGACAACCTCAACCGAGGGAAGCTGGACAACTACTACTGGCTCGTCGTCTCTCTGGAGGTGGTCAACCTCGTCTACTTCTTCGTCTGCGTCAAGTACTACACCTTTAAGCCGTTGGAGACGGTCGGAGGAGAGGAGGAGGTCGAGCTCTACCATGGCAGTGGCAATGGCACCGATGGCGCCAAGAAGCAGGGTGGAAGCTTCAAGTAGCTTGGTGGTTGCTTCGACCATGATCCCCAACTAGAAGACTTGTGCTGGGATGAAATAATGGTATTTAGATAACCTTTTTGTCATATTACCATAATCTTACCGATTCTAAGAACTTTACCAGTAGCACACTGTGTAAGGTAATTGTTCGAGAAATGCAGGAGTATCTGTTTATTCCCAGATTTCTACGCTTGATTTTGATCTGTAACATTATACATCACTAATACAAGAGCATGGAGAGTAAAGACCACTTTAGAAAGTCAGTGAAATGAAAGAAAACCCTGCAAAATATAAAATTCGAGGCAACTCATTTCATATATAAAAGAAGAAAAATTAGGGGATGAAACAAGAATCTTTGGACTATCGATCCAACAAAATTCATATAAAAATAGATATGAAATCACATGGGATATTGAGCAGATAGTAATATCCTATCCATCAAAAAAAGAAATAAAAATGAGAGGGGCTTCAGGTATTTAATCAGAAAAGACTGAAGTAAAAAAATAAATAGAGAAAAAGGAGTGGCTTATATTTATTTTCATGATGCTATGTTATAACGTTAAACATCACTTTGTGCTGTCGTAGTTGCCTAAAGTAGTACTGTTATGTTTTTAATTATAGAGCATTAACATTATGTTGCAACGGTGCATTCGCACTTTTAATCATAGATAGAGCTAGGATTTTAGTTAAGGACAGCACACAAATTACATTTTTTTAGAAAATGGAAATATATCCATCCTCTACCATAAACATACGCAGCCAAATTCTCAGCTCAACAGCTGATCATAAAAAAAGAGAGAAAGAATCCACATGAAGAGAAAATAATCATAAGCAATGTCTAATATTACTTATCCATTCATTGCTTTGCTCGTCGAATGGACGGTATTCCTTATGTCCTCACGCTGCATTGATAAATCATAGTCAATATGTTCCCCGAGGTAACCTCTAAAGCAATGTAGGAAGATCACCCACGAGCAGCCGAGCATGAACAGGGAATGCTGAAACACCATATGGACATCCAAGATGACATCTTCAGGAAGAACGTGACGCAATGACGTCATCATCGCCAGCCCAAGTATAGAGCTGGGTTTACACCTGGAGATTCAAAACATGGTCATATAACAGTGAAGTGAAAATGAGATCGCCTCCAAGGAGAAAGTGGCACCTGAAGGCGTCACCGACCAGCCTTTTGCCCAAACCTTCACCACGCCATGCTAGCAGCAGTTGGGCAGAAAAGCACAAAAGTGCCTCACTGAGCTGCTGATGGCGCCGAGCACGCCCACGATTGCCAGCCATAATTATCAAGAGCCAACCGCCGCCACCTCGACTCACGCCCGCCGTACTAGGGCCAAGGCCTCGACCATGATGCCATGCCAAGCCCGCCATGCCACCAGCCCGTCACACATCTGACGAGGTCCATGTAGGAGGGTGCCGGTCGCCAGATCAGCTCGCAGTAGGCCAGCACATGGAATCCACCCCATGGCTGATGCCTCTGGAGTGCAAATCTACACTTGAAGATCCTGAAGGGGGAGGGGGAACTGGAAGGAGAGGCTTTGAGAGCCTCGCGCACTATCTTGAGGCCTTGCCGTGCGTCACCATTGGCGACTTGCTACCACGCCTGGCCATTAAACGGAGTCGGAGAAAGGCCCGCCACAACCATCCTCGCAGCTCGTCGGGCTTCTGACTTTCTGCTGTAGTGGCGGCTGAGTAAAAGCGATGATGGAGGACCGTGGCGGCAGGGAACGGGAGCGCCGCCCGTCGGCCCATGTCGCCCCTGGAGCGACGTAGGGGCCTGATCCGTTTCTTCAGTGCCCCAGCATGCACATTACATAGTAGGATAGATATTCTTCCTGAATGTTACAAAATGCTATCATGCTTTCAGAAAAAATGCTACCATGATGGAACCCTCCCCCACATATACCTTCTGCCAGCCAAGGCCAAGGTCTTATTTTATCATTGCCCAGCTCATGAATTGACTTATGGTCTAAATGATATGCATTAATTGCAATCATGATATATCAGTTAAAACCAGCATGCCAGGCGATCAAAGGTCACAAAAAGACACCCAAGAAAAATCCGGTCCGGCTGCTGCTGAAGATGAAAGAAAGCTCAACAAATGGCTACACATGCTAAGATTGCCCATTTCATCGCAGGCTTTAAAATTTACAGAATTTGGAGAACTCGATCAATGGACGTAGTGGTCATCAAGCAGCAACCAACATTACATTCAGATGCCATTTTATCTTGCTGCAGTGGATGGAGATCCTCAATGGCGTCATATCATATCTCGACCGCTCGAGAGTAATTGGGCGACCCTCGTGCCTCAATGATACCTCAATCAACATTTAGGAGTTATAATGACTTTGAGGGGTCTTTAGAGTAATATATTCAATCTCGATCACCCGTCCTGAGGTGGCAGCTGCAAGCTTCCCATTCCGCGATGCTTGTCCACGAGGCATAGAATCCAAAACCAATCTTGCCTTGTGCCTTTTATAAATGCCGTGCGTACAGGCAACATCTCCCATCTCAAGGGATTGCGAGACCCGGCTGCTAGCTTCTCCTCTGAAGGAGGACGAAGAGAGCAACAACGGAGGATGGAAGGGGCAAGGAGACGGATTCAGTGCAGTAGAAGACGAAGCAGAAGGGCGGTTTCAGGAGCATGCCCTTCATCCTAGGTGACAGATTGACTCCCTCCTTATGCTTCTACAAATTTTTGAGCTTCACAAATGTTCTTAATGAATAAACGGGGCCTCGTAAGGAAGTGATTCATGTGATTAGCTAATTCCCATCGGTGCTCGTAGCCTAAGAGAGGGAATTCTTAACTTATGGCTTCTACTATTTGCTTCAAAACATAAACTAGATCATGCTATCTAGATGTACCATCTATGGTTGATCTAGTGATTCTTCCAACCCAAAACAAGTTTTGCAACCTAGAGCCAATCCTAGCATGATACTACTCTAGAAAGTAAAACACCCAAGTTGCAAGTATGAAATGCGGAAATGTAAATGAGTGGGTTAGGAAGAATGCAAACTCGTCACGATGATTTATCCCATGGTATCGGTAGGCAAATGTCATCCCTAGTCCATGATGGAGCTCCACCAAGGATATGCTCCTGGTCACCAAGTCTCTCCCGATCAAGGTTTTGAACTCGCCACAAAGGCTTGTGCCAAGATGGATGAGAAGTTTGCCACTAAGGCAAGGCTCACCACTCCCTCTCTTCCGGTCACCTTGATGCCGTATCCACTATAGAGCTTCTCCAAAAAGGAGGGGGTGTCCTCGTTCCCCGCACATGGTCGTCGATGCCGCTCCACACCAAGTTGGAGGGTCGAAGACTTGCTGGCGAGCCACCAACGCTCCAAGGCGCTGGCACACCTTGTACACTTGTGGTTCACACCTTGAACCAATCACAAGGCAGGCACACCTTGCACTCTCTCCTATCCTAGCACTAATCATTGTTCTAAACTTGTGCTAAGCTTTTGATTAATCACTTATGCACTTTTGGTGGCTTAGATGTGTTCTTGATGTGTCTTGCGCTTCAATGGACTCCTGCACACTCCAGCAACGGCTAGTTAAAGTGTACCATCAGATGTTCTGATGGTATGTATTTTTGTAGCATCAGAATAAGGGGTGCTACCATATGTCCCTCCGTATTTTGACCATAACTCACAACTCCAAACTCCGATTTCGATGAACTTGTACTTATTGGAAAGCTTATGAAGTTCTACATGAGATTCTCTAAAAATCTAGACCATTCAATCACTTTTTGAGCACCGGATGAATGCTAAAAAATCCGACGGTACCATCGGACCTTCCAGTCACCACGTCGCTACTCTTCGTATTTTGGTCATAACTTTTTACTTCGAACTCTGTTTTTGATGATCTTGTACTTGTTGGGAAGCTTATGAAATTCTACACACGATTCTCAAAAATCCAGACCTTGTGATCAACGTTTGGCATTGGATGAATGACCTAAAAGTTTGACGCATACAAATTTTCAAGCGTCGAACCTTTTGGTGCCCACCTCATCCATTTGTCAACCTCTGGAGATTTTGACAAAGTAAATATGCAAACTCCGATGGTAGCATCGTATGATCCGGTGCATGCCCTTATATGTTCATCAAATCATCCGTTGAGTGTATTTCAGTAAGCACCGGATGTTCCTCTGCTTAGTCCGATGGTACTATCGGAACTTCCTGTGCCCATTTTTCAGCACATCTTATTTTGGGCATAACTTTCTACTTCGGAGTTCGATTTTAATGATCTTGGACTCTATGGAAAGCTTGTGAAGTACTATACATGATTCTGTAAATCCAAGCCATTTGATAAGCTCAAAAACAATTATCCATGGGACAAGTCCAATTCATTCCTCTCTTTGTCCCGACTTCGGTATCTTTCTTTGTGATGCATCCATGGAACCTATGAAACCTTAAAAGTGCTCATTCTTGATACACATGTTAGTCCCAATGATAATATTGTTATTCAATCACCAAAATCACAATCATGGCCTAGAGGACCATTTTTCTTACAATCTCCCTCATTTTGGTGATTGGTGACAACACAATCAAAGCAAGCATAAATTTGTAAGAATTGATCAATTGAACCACTTACAATTGTTTGGATGCTTACCATCATCCAACTTGTACTTGATCTCCCCCTTGTTCATTCTCATCTTGCTTCACTTCTCTCCCCCTTTATATATTTCTCTCTCTTTCTTGAATTTCTCCCCCTATGCATGTTCACTTCCATGCCTTACTTGCTTTGTTTCCACACTTTTCCCCCTTTGGAATCAAATCACCTAAAAGGTAATTCCAAATACTTGCAATCCAAAAAGACCTTGTGAACATAGCTCGAGGGAAAATGTTAGTAGCCTAGGGAGATAGTTCCATGAACCATGATCCATATGAGATGATACCAATGAAGATACCACTTGTAAGACTATTAGGATGGATCAACAATTCATGAAACTAGCATGTACAAGCAAAGCTCCCCCTATATGCGTGCACAACAAGATAGTGTAAAAAATAAGTGCACAACTAGATATAAGAGCAAAGGAAGCTTAGAGCATATCATGCATGGAGATCGCTTAAAAGATCGAAGGGTTTGACAATGATACCATTTGTAAAAGCTTGAGCATTTGCATACCTCCGGGGGCATATACCTTGATGGCACCACTTGAAGCATACCACTTGATGGCACCACTTGAAATGAGCCACTTGTAAATGACATCACTTAAAAATGACACCACTTGTAAGAGGCTTAGAGAGAAACACATGAGGTACCACAAGGATGGGGAATGTATAAGTACATTGCCTTTGAACTTATATATGAAATGTAAGCTCGCAAGGACATGACTCAATAAGCATGAAAGCGCTCATATTGTTATTATCACTCTTATAGGTTTGTTAGTTCACATTGAGAGTGAATAACATCATCTAAGTGTGATGCACCAGATGGAGAGACTACATAAGATAAGCTTGAAAATAAGTTGGTCTCCAAAATCACAAACCATAGGATGAGCTCCTCCTAAATGTGTGCATTTAGTGTTTGAATCACAAATTAATTGTATGCACATTATTTATGACAACAAAAGGGAAGCTAACCCTATAGCTTGTGCTCATGATACAAAGGATAACATATGAAAGAGCATGTATCATGAAAGAAACAAGTATAGCTTTCCTACACACATGTCAAACCATGTAGGTTGCTCATGGGTTAGAGAGAGAGATACACAAGCAACCTACCATATGAAAAATAACTAGGCATTGCAACATATATCATATGAGAACACAATGCAATCCTATACATGGAAATGGAGCTACAATGATGCTTGAGTTGGGTTCTAGCTGCCATTACCTTTGAATGGGGGACTTGGGCACCATATGTCCAATCTTCCAAGCTTGGCTTCTTGACTTGAACCTTCTCATCTTCTTGTGAGTCAAGCCTCCAAATCCCCCGTAGCTGATCATGGGCTTCACGTGTCCTTTGGAACCCAAACCATTTGAGGCCCTTTCATATTGGTGATGACTTCCTTAGGCACCCAAATCGGTCAGTTCCAACCCCACTCCTTCTTCCCAACCTTCTGAGCAACCACCTTGCCATTGGTCTTCTTCTTGATGACATAGGAGTTGCTCTTAGTCTTGTTCTTGCGGTTGAACTTGGTGTAGATGAGGAAGCTCTTGATGGTGAAGTTCATCTTCTTCTCATCTTTGCTCATCTTCTTCACTTGGGGGCATTGATAGGACTTGTGGCCTTCTTGATGACATTTAAAGCAAGTCACGGTTGCTCCCTTCTCAAACTTACTCACCATGTGATCATGGTTATCTTGAGAAGGTTGAATGTTACTCTCTTGTCTTGTGGAGTTTCAAAATTGCCACCTTGTCCTTGCCCTTCATTTTGGCCAATTGCCCCATGAGCCATTTCACTTCTTGCTTGAGCTCATCATTCTTGTTTGCAATAAGGTCATCATAAGATTCTACAACAACATTCTCAAAGGATTTCTTATTGCAAGGGGGTGAGCTAGATTCCTCAATTAAATCATTGCAAAAAGTTGAAGCATCTACCTTAGAGATGGGAATTGCATAAAGGATAAATGATTCATTTTGCTCCAAGGAATTCTTAGTTTCATTATCAATTCTCTCAATTTTAGATTTGAGCTCTTCATGCTCCTTGTTAAGCAAGTTGAATTTGCACAACAAATTTTCATAATTTGTAGCAAGGGTAGCATGAAGATGATTGAGAGCATTGAATTGTTTTAATTGCTTAGATTGTTTCTTAAGGATTCCTTTTTTACTCATGGTTCAACTCAACAAGATCATCAATGGAAGGAGAATCGGATTCATCATCACTTACATCGCTTTTCGTACCTCAGGCCATTACGAAAAAGTGTGGTGATGATGATGAGGGACCTTGCATGTTGAAGCGAGTGGTGAAGTTCTTGCTTGATTCATCATTTGAGCTACAAGAACTTGATTCTCCACCACTTATCCATTGGACGGCAGTGAATGCTTCATGCTTGGGCTTCCTCTCCTTCTTCTTCTTCTTCATTCTTTTATGCTTGGTATTTGTAATCTTTATTTGTTGATGATGACATCCATCTCTCAAGTGTACCATGTACCCGAACATGTTGATCTTCTTCACATACTTGAAGACCTTCTTGGCATAAGCTTCAACCATGGATTTGGTTTCTTCATCACTTGAGGAGCTTTCATCATCATCATCTTCTTTTTCTTCACTTGAGTTTTCACGAATGGCCATCTTCCTCAACTTCTTCTCTTGATTGCTTGCCTGGGCAAGGCTTCAGGTTGGAGAAGATGATTCTTGGTTTTGCTCTTTGGACTTGACCAATAGTCGCATCTCGAATGTCGTGATCTTGTTTAGGACTTTGTTTGGGGTGAAGTTGGTGAGCTTCTTCTCATAGATGATAGATTTCACCAAATTATAGTCCGACCTCCGAAGGCTATGGAGGATCTTACGATTGAGGTCCGCATCTCCAATCTTCTTCACACCTAAAGAATTGATCTCATTCACAAGAATATTTAGACGTGAATATATAGTCTCGGCATTCTCATTTTCAAGTTGCTTAAAGCTATTGAGCTTTTCAATGAGAACATCATATTTTTCATTTGACACATCCTCCATGCCCTCATTGTTCTCTTTGATAGTCATCCATAGCTTGTTAGCATTTTCACAAGTAAACACAGAAAACACTTTCACTAAGTGAGGATAAAATAATGCTCTTGGAAATCACATCATGTTATTTTTCTTATTGCCCATTATTTTTCACACCCTCACTAGTGACTCTTCAAACATTAAGGCCCGTTGCTTGAAGAAATGCTTCCATGAGAACTTTCCAACGTTGGTAAACCATGCCATCAAAACGTGGAGCCAAACTTGTTGAATCCATCCCTTAACCCTATCGAGCTAACTCACTAGGCGCTGAAGCCTAACTATTTCCATTGAACTGGTTTCACAATTTGCCAATAGAATTGATGATTCTTTGTGAAAGATGTGAGCCCTAGCTCTGATACCACTTGTAAGGAATCAGTGCTCGTAGCCTAAGAGGGAGAGGGGGTGAATTAGGCAAATTTAAAATCCTTAATGTATGGCTTCAACTATTTGCTTCAAAACATAAACTAGATCATGCTATCTAGATGTGCAATCTATTGTTGATCTATTGATTCTTTCCACCCAAAACAAGTTTTGCAACCTAGAGTCAATCCTAGCAAGATACTAATCTAGAAAGTAAAGCACTCAAGTTGCAAGTATGAAATGTGGAAACGTAAATGAGTGGGTTAGGAAGAATGAAAACTCGGCATGATGATTTATCTCGCGGTATCAATATGCAAATGCCACCCCTAGTCCACGTTGGAACTCCACCAAGGATATGCTCCCGGTCATCAAGTCTCTCCCGGTCAAGGATTTGGACTCGCCACAAAGGCTTGTGCCAAGACGGATGAGAAGTTTGCCACTAAGGCAAGGCTCACCACTCCCTCTCTATTGGAGGTATGCCCTAGAGGCAATCATAGAGATGATGATATTCCATTGTGTTCATGTTTTATATTGTGTTCCTTGAATATCCATTAAATGCTGCTTGAATTGATTTGCAATTATGTAAATTGTGTGTGAAACTCTTTACTTGTATGTTTATTCTAAAAGTTGTCCCTAGTCGGAGTTCATTTGAGGACACACATGAATATTAGACTAGCACATGTATTAGTTAATAACTATGTTTCATAAGTCATGGACATGGAGATGTCAAACTAATAATGTGGGCACGTGTAGAGACATGTGCTAGGACTGACCCAACACGAGTTACATAGTTCTCTCTTTACACAATGTGTACGCTTTGTCCTTAGACCGGAGATTATCGCATGTACTCAAGATGTGGATCGACTTACTTAGGGGCTATCGAACGCTACATCGTAACTGGGTAGTTATAAAGGTAGCTTTCGGGTTTGTCAAGAACTATGCTATGAGGCATGGTCAGTCAAGATGGAATTTGCCCCTCTCTATTTGAGAGAGATATCTCTGGGTCCCCTTGAGTGATCGGATCTGAAAATGTATGGCCATGCTACGTGAGGTTAAGAATTAACCTAGAAAGGGATTCCGAATCACAGCATCGAGAAAGAGTGGTCGACTTGGAGCTAGACCGAATATCGTGAGGCAAAGGGAAGAGCATGTATGTGATGTTGTGATGGTTCGTCTGATATGATCTTTGTGTGCGTATAGGAGTTAGTATGGCCGAGTAGGAGTACTCGGGCCATGTGTATACATATATGAACCTGTAGGGTCACACACTTAAAGGGTTGGAAGTCCAATTCGGATGTGATATGAATTGGACCAGGTTTAGTAGTACTTATGGGCCTCGGACCCAGAGGCCCGTTAGGAACCCCTATATATTGAGGGGTGGGGGCACCCTAGGGTCAAATCCTTTTCGCACCAGCAGCAGCCACGCATCCCATGCCCTCACCTTGTTGCAACTCAAGGACCTAGCAATCCGACTTGCGACGCTTCCTCCCGCATGTGTGGATACCTTGGAGGTGTTGCATCTACAGCACTTGGATGAGCCGCTGCACGAGAGCTCCGACAAGGAACTTGATGAGTCGATGACGAGCCAACAACGAGCCTGACGAGCCGCGGCATGAGGAGGGAGTTGCTGCACGTGGACGAGCTGCTGAGGAGCTGCTCAACGTCGACGTGTTCGTCTACATTACGTCGACGTGTGATCAACTTCGTTGCCCTGACGTGTATGTACAACTTCCGCACTTGTGCGTCGAGTGGTAATCCCGTGATCTATAATGACAGTTTTTTTCTTGGTTTACGTGGTAGAAATTTTTGTTTTGCGCTAGCGTAGCCTACCTCGTATCCCAATACTCTCTTCCAGTTACCATGACACCGTATTCATTACAGAGCTTCTCCACGAAGGAAGGGGGTCTCCTCGTCCCCCGCACACGGTCGTTGACGCTGCTCCATACCAAGTTGGAGGGTTGAAGACTTGCCGGCGAGCCACCAAGGCTCCAAGGTACCGGCACACCTTGCACACTTGTGGTTCACTCCTTGAACCGATCACAAGGCAGGCACACCTTACACTCTCTTCTCTCTAGGCCTATCCTAGCACTAATCACTCTTCTAAACTTGTGCTAAGCCTTTAATCAATCATTTATACACTTTTGGTGGCTTGGATGTGTCCTTGATGTGTCTTGCACTCCAATGGACTCCTGCACACTTTAGCAACTTTAAATGGGCAAGTGGAGGGGGTATAAATAGCACAAGACATCAAAGAGCCGTTATTCCAACGGTCAGTTAAAGTGTACCATCGGATGTTCCGATGGTATGTATTTTTTGGCATCGGAATAAGTAGTGCTACCGTATGCCCCTCCATATTTTGGCCATAACTTCCATCTTCAAACTTCGATTTTGATGAACTTGTACTTGTTGGAAAGCTTATGAAATTTTACACAAGATTCTATAAAAATCCAGACCACTCAATCACTTTTTGAGCACTAGATGAATGCTAAAAATTCAGACGGTACCGTCGGACCTTCCGGTCACCACGTCGCTAGTCTTCATATTTTGGTCATAGTTTTTACTCCGAACTCCATTTTTGATGATTTTATACTTGTAGGAAAGCTTATGAAATTATACACTTGATTCTAGAAAAAATCCAGACCTTTTGATCAACTTTTAGCATTGGGTGAATGACCTAAAAGTCTGACGCATGCATATTTTCAAGCGTCGAACCTTCCAGTGCTCCCCTCACCCATTTGTCAACCTCTCTGGAGATTTTGACAAAATAAATATGCAAACTCCGATGGTAGCATTGGATGATCCGATGCATGCTCTTGTATATTCATCAAATCATCCATTAAGTGTATTTTTGTAAGCACCGGATGTTCCTGTTTTTAGTTTGGTGGTACCATTGGAACTTCCGGTGCCTATTTTTCAGCACATATTATTTTGGGCATAACTTTCTACTCCGGAATTCAATTTTTATGATTTTGGACTCTATGGAAAGCTTGTGAAGTATTATACATGATTCTATAAAAATCCAAGCCATTTGATCAACTCAAAAATAATTATTCATGGGACAAGTCTAATTCATTCCTCTTTTTGTCCCAGCTTTGGTATCTTTGTTTGTGATGCATCTATGAAACCTATAAAATCCTAAAAGTGCTTATTCTTGATACACATATTAGTTCCAATGATAATATTATCATTCAATAATGAAAATCACAATCATGACCTATACGACCATTTTTCTTGCATCCCGGCCTTAGATTCCTTGTGTTACTCCATCCGTTCTCTGTTTCTCGAGCTGGGTGCCTGCAGATGTGGTTTTCCCAAACTCTTTTCCTTCACGGGTCATGCTGTGAAATAATAACTTAACATGCTGATAAGATATTAGGCGCATCTCGGATGTAGAGATTAATAATGATATCACTGCTGCAGTCTGTCAACTTAACTTTGGAGTGCAAATTTGTAACAAAGAAAAACATGCCTTATCCCTGGGGAAATAAATGCTTAAAAACCTTTCTAGGAGATCAAGGAGGCGATATTGTATAACCACGTATACTTTCGAGGTCAAACTTTATGTTACATATGAAATTGGCAGATAGAAAAGAGAAAGACAAAATGATCTTGGATGAATATGTCCCGTGCTTAGGTGCCTAGACACATAATCTTAAACTAAGTCACACACATTTTGAAAGCTTATCCAATATGAAAAAAAGGCATTTAGCTGTGTTCTTTTTAGAAAACAAATAGGAAAATCTTGGTCCAATAACCACTAAACAAAATGAAGGTATTGATTATTAAACCAATTCAAATCAAGAAGTACTTCGCAAGATATCAAATCAAGGAGTACTCATATATGCGTGACATTTCCCACCATGTCTTTACACTACGACAGCGAACGACTTCTGCGACCGGCTTGCCAATGTCGGGTTCAGCTCGAACCTGATCTCATACCTCACCCTCCAGCTGCACCTGCCGCTCGTCGAGGCCTCCAACATCATCACCAATTTCAATGGCACCGCCAACTTCACCCCTCTCATCGGCGGTCTCATCGCCGACTCCTTCGCCGGTCGCTTCTGGACCATCACGTTCGGCTCCGTCATGTACCAGCTCGGCATGGTCTTCCTCACCCTCTCCGCCGTGGTCCCCTCGCTCAGCCCGCCGCCCTGCGCCAAGGACGCCACCGACTGCCCGCGCGCGTCGTCCTCCCAGGTCACCGTTCTCTACCTGTCGCTGCTCTGCACGTCCATCGGCACCGGCGGCACGCGCCTCTGCATCATGGCGTTCGGCGCCGACCAGCTCGAGCTGGACGCGCACGGCAGGCCCCGGGAGGCCAAGCCCAAGTGGAGCTTCTTCAACATCTACTTCTTTGGCATCGAGCTGGCGAAGCTCACCGCCGCGACCGCCGTGGTGTACTTCCAGGAGAATGTCGGGTGGGGGTGGGGGCTCGGCATCCCAACCATCACCATGCTCGCCGCGGTGATCGCCTTCGTATCCGGGTACTCGCTGTACGTCAAGATGCCGCCCGGCGGAAGCCCCCTGGTCCGGTTGGCGCAGGTCACCGCTGCGGCGTTCAGGAAGCGGAAAGCCGTCGCGCCGGACCCGAGCCTCCTGTACCAGGACAAGGAGCTCGACGCCGGCATCTCTACCACCGGCCGCCTTCTCCACACCGATCAACTAAAGTAAGCTAAATTAAACTCTTATTACATGTGTCAACTCAAACGTGATGAAAATAAGGGTCGGTTGTTTTGTTTTGTTTGAACGAGCTGACTAGCTAGTAGCTACTTTACTTGTGCAGTTGTGCTCGCTAGGTTCTTTGACAAGGCATCCATAGTGACGGCCGGCGACATGCTGCCGTCCGGCGAACCAAAGCTATGGCGGCTGTCGACCGTGCACCGCGTCGAGGAGCTCAAGTCGATCATGCGCATGCTGCCGATCTGGGCGGCCACCATCCTCCTGATGACTTCGGGGTCGCACAACGGCAGCTTCGCGATCCAGCAGGCGCGCACCATGGACCGCGGCATCACGCCGCGCTTCAAGATCCCGCCGGCCTCCATGCTCATCTTCACCAACATCACCATGCTGCTCACCCTCACCTTCTACGACCGCGTGCTCGTCCGCGTCCTCCGCCGCTACACCTGCCACCCCACCGGCACCACCCACCTCCAGCGCACGGGTGTCGGTATGACCCTTGCCATGCTGGCCAACGCGGTGGCCGCGGTCGTGGAGCGGCGGCGCAGGTCCGTGGCCGCCGCGAGCGAGCTGCTGGACGCGCCCAAGGCCACCGTGCCGATGAGCGTCTTGTGGCTGGTGTCGCAGTACGCCATCCACGGCGTGGCTGACGCCTTCATGGACGTCGGCCGCATGGAGTTCTTGTATGACCAGGCGCCGGAGAGCTTGCGGAGCACGGCGGCGGCGCTGTACTGGCTGACCAATTCAGTGGGGAGCTACCTCGGCACGCTGCTGGTTACAATTGTGCACGACAAGACGCGGCGGAGCGGGCAGTGGCTCCAGGACAACCTCAACCGAGGGAAGCTTGACAACGACTACTGGCTCGTCGTGGCATTGCAGGTGCTCAACCTCGTTTACAACTTCGTCTGCGTCAAGTACTATACATGCAAGCCATTAGAGACGACCGGGGATGACAAGGAGGTGGAGCTCGACTGTGTCAGTGGCAATGGTGATGATTACGCCAAGAAGGGTGCAAGTGCAAGCAAGCTTCAGGTAGCTTAGGGTGTACTTCGATGGCGTCGTTTTCTTCATACCATGAATTGCCGATATTTTGTGGAAATAGTGTTTGCAGAAATTTTTTCAGAAATGTACATGCTTATGCCCTCAAATCGCTGTATGCCTGATTTGAATATGCAAGGTTTATGTGACATGTGAGCTTTGTTTAGAAAGGGATACGAATTCTTAAGACACATACAGTTCGAAGTTAAAAATTGTAGTGCAAATCATCTTCCAAACAAGTGCATCTGCTATTCTGAGACCAATCGTCAGGGGACAAGCTTGACAGTGGTACTAAAATTGCTAGGCTGCACCGGAAGAATCTTATCTTACTTACAAGGCTTCTTTTGAAACCTTCGTGTGAATCCACGTAGGAATTCTACGTAGACACTCTAGAAAAATAGAGAAATTCTAGAAATTCTCTCAAAAAAGCAAAACACGTAACCATCAATTCGATACCTCAAATCATCATATCATATCTTACTAATTAGAGGCTTCTTTTGAAGTCTTCACGTAAAGCCACCAAGGAATATTTTGTGGACGCTCTAGAAAAAGAGAAAAATCCTAGAAAATCTAAAAAAAACAAAACATCTAGCCATCAATTCGTTACCTCAAATCATCATAGTCATTGGATCTATTATACTTTCTAAAAACCTACCCACCTATGCTATTATAAAATTAGTCTAAAGTAACCCCTAAATCTATATCTAAATTATCCAGTGCTACCATTATGAAAATAGCCAAAAGTAACCTCTAAATACATATATATCTAAATTATCCACCTCTATCATTATATAAAATAAACTTAAGTAACCCGTAATATTCCTTTAAATTAACCACTAACTCCATATAAAAAAATAATCTCCTAAATTTGCATATAAATTGCCAACCACTAACATTATAAAAAATAACTTAAAGTCACCCCTTAAATTTGCATCAAAATTACCACATATGCTAATCATCTACATACCACAGTGTGGGACTATGGGTTGCTGAATTTGGCAGAGATATACTGCAAGTATAAAATTGGTATACCGAGAAGAGGCTCGAAGCTAATGTTGCGCTAAGGAAATCCCATGAATTTGGCCCATACGCTTCGAAGAAGTTCCCACGAATGGGCTCAGAGTTATAAAATGGTGGAGCCCATCACAATCTTCGTCCAGCCAGATGACAAGCCACGCCACCGACCCGACCCAACCCATTCCTTACGCAGCTCAATGGCCACCCCCTTTCCTTCCCCCACTCCAACCACCCTCTCCATCTCCAATGCCTTCCATCCAGCTATATGTCTCGTGGCACCACAAGTGTACAAGAAGGCACGGAGGGCCTCCACCACCACCTCATCCCACCGCTGCTCTTGCTCATCCTCCTCTCCGAAGCAGCAGTAACCACACAGTAGTGCGAACCCACCACCTCACCATCGAGATAGCCTGCTTCTGCTCATCCGACTCTGACATGCCCACAATACCCTGCTGTGAGCGGGTCGTTGCGTCTGTCAACAACGGCAACAGCATCCCTTACCTCTGCCATGTGGCGTCGCAGCATTAGATCTTCCTCGCCTGCCTCAATGCCTCCCACATCATGTCGCTCTACACCGGCTGTCAAGGACTATGCACTAATGGTGCCCACCTTGCCCCCCTATCTAGGTAAGTAACGCAGTTCTGGAGCTTGGGAGATGTCTGTGTACCCAACCTGCTTTCTAATCTTATTCTCAAAGCCATTAACGAATGTTTCCTGCAGGTCCACTACTTTCTATCATCACCCTGCGCCCCCAATCATACTTCTCCACGAGCAACGAAGAGCAAACATGTACGAACCTCCCTCACATATGCTCCTCTTGTAATTATTACTTTGCAAACATTGGGTGCTTCAATCAAGGATGATGCGATCAGATTAATATGGGCTTTAATTGATTATGTGATTCGATTCAACAAGTAGCTTTGATTCAAATCATGCTCTGTATTTAGGCAGACTGGTTGAATTTGAAGCTGGAGTTGAGCGGGAGAAATCTTTAGTTTAACAATAGATGATAGTGTGAATATAGGGAAGTAACATCAATGGACAAACTTCATCTTCTATTTACTCCAAAAGGCACCAGTATATGTTGGCAAATTCACCATACACACACGCGACATTGAATGACAACCTTCTTAGCTTATGAGAGGGTGTCCAATTGTTAGCTTAAACTAGCTATAAGGTTGCTGATGTCATCTATAGATTATCTTAATCTGATTTGAACCAAGTCTAGTTGAGATGATTTTTGAAGAATTGCTTTGACTACACCATCTACTCATGCATTTTTCATCTTTACATAACTGACACTACTTGCATATGAATTGATGCAATATTGTCATCAAAACATGAGAATTCCAACTCCTAGATGCTTCGCAAGTGTGCTAGATCATGGAGGCAAAAATTATTTGTGCTTTGTGGTAGAGACAGAAAACATGGTGGTCTCAAAATTAGATGTGGGTGTGATTTGGGACTTCTACAAACAGTGTGGGGGAAGACGTTAGTCTACCAAACAATAGAGGTGACTGCGACCACGTGCCATCACCACTACCGCCACCCCAGCTGCCTCCACCGCTGCCTTCTCCCAAGATGCACCATGCAATTTTAGGTTGGATACTTAACGTTTGATCATTTGCTGATCTTGGATTGCATAGTGAGCTGAAGTGTGTGATAGATTTTTCTACTATCATGTATTGTAGTTGTCAAATTGGTAAAAATGGATATCTACCATCAAAACAAAAAATATATGGGTATTTACCATCAAAAGAATCGGACTTGGATATTTACCAAGGAAAGGTTACACGTTACAACTTTGTAGCATTCCGTTGGCTTCCGTTCGTTGGATTAGTAGTCTTTCTTTTTTTTTACTGATTAACAGTTGCAGGATTCCAATTGTTCCCTTGGCCAATTCCCTCATGCCCGCTCCTTGGCCCGGTCCACAGCAGCGACACCCACACGCATGCGATGCGTGAAAGGAGCAGGGCAGGCGACCAATGGTGCGCTCGCCCACAACTTTCCTGGTGGCGCACTCCCCCGCGGCCACTCGGGTCCCAAATGGTTGTGGCCTCCTCCACCCCCCCCTCCACGGTGTGCATCTCCCTCCTCTTCTTCCTCCCTTACTTTGAAAGTTATAAACCCTAGAGTTTTCTTCTCTCTCGTAGTGCTTAGGAATCGGTCCAAAATTGAGACATATGGATCCTGCTGAGGTTCTTGAAGAGTAATAACATTTTCCTCTCGGTTGAATCTATGCAATTTCTTCCAATTTGTACCTAATTTGTTGGTTTGAGAGGGGGATGGGGTGAACAGATAGCCTTGAAAAGGGAATAAATGAGTGGATTAGCATTGAAATTGTTATCGATTGGTCCTTACATTTGATCTCCGTTCCATGTGTTTGTCGTTGTTGTTGCAGTATTGATCCGAAGAGTGCATGTAGAGTAGAGATCTCTGTCAACTCTTACTTCTCTGTAAGGGATGGTCGAAAGGAATAGAGTAAGCTTTGTTGTTGATTTAGAAGCATACTCAATCATTGATCTAGAGACAGATATTGCTTCTAAATTTAAATGGGGTAGCAATCAGCAGGCAAATTTCTAGGTTGTAATAGGGGGTAATATGACATGCAATTTGGCTTCAGATGCGCAACTTCTTGACTTGTTAAGGACATATAGAGTATTGAAGTTGTTCATGGTAGTCGGCACACGTGAACACAATGTAAGCGAGGAGCAGATGCCTGCTGCAGTGAACATTGGAGAAGAGCAGATGCCAATTGCTTTGAACATGGGAGCGGTGATGCCTGCTGCATTGAACATGGTAGAGCAGGTGATACCTGCTGCAATGTACAATGATTTGGATGTTTCAGATGGAGGATTTGCATGGGCAGAAGTACTTGAATATGGTGAAACAACTGCAGGTCCACCAATGCATGAAGAGGAAGAGTAAGAGCACTTCATCATTGGTGGGTGCGATCCTAATGGACATGAGCTTGCTGGAGGAGATGAAGAGTGAAGGTACTTTAAAAGTGTTGATCATGTAGTTATTGATCCAGTTGAAAATCTTAAAGTTGAGGTGCAGAAAACAAAGAGGGCAAGACCTATTCAACAAATTAGAGACTTTAATAATGAAGTTGTTCTTGATGATTTTATTGTGCCTCGCACATCACATGATGAAGAGAATCCAATCATTAAGGTGGGAGACACAATTGTAGACAAGGATGCTTTTATCCACACTATCAAACAGTATGCCATCAGAAATGAGTTTGAGACTAGGCTTGAACATAGTAACAGGGAATGGTACAGGGCAAGGTGCAGATGAAGATTGTGAATGGAGAGTATTTGCAAAGAAACTACATGGTGGTAACACATTCATGGTCATTTTTCTTTCTTTTTAACTTCTATATTCCCTCACATATTTGAAATTGTGATTAGATAAATGCATTTCTTTATACTATTTTTTTTTTGCTTCTTTCTTTTCAGGTGGCCAAACTCTCGGAATTGGATGTGCATACTTGTTCCAGTACAAGCAAGATGAAGGGGCGAGAGGCTTCCATAGCTTGGTGAAAGATGTTGTAAAATAAGATCATACTTTGGGTGCAAAGAAATTACAGAAAAGATTTGAGAAGCACTACAATATTCAGTTGTCATACTATAAAGTGTGGTATGGCAGCACGTCTGCAACTACTTGGGAGGAGAGCTTCAAAATGTTATGTAGGTTCAAATCAGCACTAGAAGATTCATGTCCAGGAAGCATTATTGAGATTGATTGCAAGAGAATTAATGGGAAAATGCATTTCTCCAAGATGTTTGTAGCTATTAGAGCTTGTGTTGATGGATTTCTGGCTAGGTGCAGACCTTTCCTTGGGGTTGATTCCACTCACCTAACTAGGAAGTATAAAGGACAGGTAGCTACAACAATTTCAATTGATGGGCACAAGTTGATGTATCCAGTTACATATGGGATATTTGGCAAAGAGACAAAATCCAGCCGAGCATGGTTCATGGCATAGCTGAAAAGAGCAGTTTCTTCTAAGAGATATAAACTGTTGTTTATTGTTGTGTTGGCTTCTAATACATGAATGTTATCTTCTAAAGAGAGCATCTTCTTATGTTCATTCTATTTACATTCACTAGTTTTATATTTGATTTTATTAAATATTAAATCCCTCATGCAATAATCCAAGTATCAGAACTAGAGGCTCACTACCATGTTGATTTATATATAGGTGCCAAGTTTCATAACTCATATTGTCCTACATACTCCTCATGTAGAGGCTCACTACCATGTTGACTTATACATGTAGGTACTTAAATTTGATAACTGGTTGTATAAGTCCCTCATTCACCACTAGAACTCCTAGTCATGATATATTTCTCTCAAAAAAGTAGTAAAAGCAAAAGCATGACTTCAAGATTAATGAATACAAACTGGAGACGTGTGTAGGATTCAATATCTATACACCTACTACGATATTGTGGACTGTCCATGTGGTTAGATATGGATGGATGATATGATGACCTACTATTTAAATATTTATTGACATTTTTTGTTTCAAAAGTAAGATAAATTGGGGAAATATCTTCGTATTAGTTAGATATAATTTTCATATGTAATCCAATTAGATCTAATGTTTGGTAACCCATGTGACATGTAACGTGGTTTTTTCATATGTGATCCTATTAACGTTATTCCCATACCTGAAATAACGTGACATTGGTTCCTAGGGTTTTGTTATTGCTCCCTTACCTTACATGCCACATCAGTATGCGGCAACATTATATTCACTCCTAAGTCATCGAATGGTAATGCTACATCATACTGCATGGATCGGATCGGCTGGATACAGATCATGTCAAGGAGGCAACAAACTAGGCTAGGGTGGTTTCCTCCTTTTTAGCTGCTTGGTGCTTGTTTGTCATTCAACATTTATGCATATGTACTAAACATTTGCTGCTTGGTGATCCTTTTCCATTCAACATTTATGTATATGTACTAAACATTTATATCAATCAAATCATCATGTGTTTGCTCCAACTATCCATGCTTTAAGTGAGATGTAACTTGTTGTTTTCCTAAAGAATACGTACTTTCAATGAGATGTATGATGTTGTTTTCATAAGACTTATTATTGAGCCAATTGCGCCTAGCATACAACAATTTGGTAGGTGGGTGTAAATTGGTCCTACAACTATAAGCTGCTCATTTTGTGTCAACAACTTGTGAATTGGTATATTTAGGGTCCAAATATTACTAGCATGACAACGTACATGTTAGCCTATTAGGCCATAGGGTTATTGTTAGGTTTAGTCCCACATCAAAAATTGATGGTGGGAGAGCACAATATATAGGTGGGGGCAGCCCTTACCCATCAGGCTAGTCTTTTGGGTTGAGTTAGGTCCAAGGCCTTATTGTTGTGGGCTCCAGTGGACCTCGGCCTGATGGGGTGCCGGCTCATGGGTATAGCGAGCTAGGCCAAAATCATCCAGGCCAAAGGTTGGAAAACCTGGAACATCTCCGGGGTCACATGGTGACGGGGGAGCCTGTGAACATCTCTGAAGGGTCACACGGTGTTGATGTGATTGGAGAGTTGGATTCGGGGCATGGGATAACCTCTTCAGGAGATCACATTGGTTGTATGTGATGGAAGAGTGGGCCCGATGTGTGACGGAGGAGATTGTTAGGTTTAGTCCCCCATCGAAAATTGATAGTGGGGGAGCACAACATATAGGTGGGGCCATCCCTCACCCATTAGGCTAGTCTTTTGGGTTGAGTTAGGCCCAGGCCTTGTTGTTGTGAGCTCCGATGGACCTAAGCCTGGTGGGACACCAGCTCATGGGTATAGTGGGTCAGGCCGGGATTCCGCTGCACACTCTAATAGTTATGGTGAGTTTACGGCACAAACCTTGCGCTTGAGGCTAGTGGTCAACAATTTAGCACTGTAAATTAGTAGGTCTAATGTTAAGGATTGAGATGTCGCCTATAGGAGATGAATAGGAAAATTCCTGCAATTAAAAAACTTATGGTTTTGTGCAGGAGACCCAACAAAATATGCACAAGCCCCTTTCTGAGTTTTAACCCAAAACAAACTTAAAGATAAGCTTATGTACATGTTTTTTTAGTAGGTTCACTAGGTCCTTGCATACACAAGACAAGCATACTCAAGTAGATGGAAGCGAAAGTTCGAGTAATGAATAGAAATGAACAAATAAGGCAAACCAAATTGAACACTACACAAACTTTACAATTCCATTAAGGAAGCTTATAGCGAACCAAGGGTCAAGCTATGTCTTGAATCCACTAGTTGACCTTTTTTCCTTGTGTAGGAAAGATCGTATACCTCACAAACTTGCCCACGGCTTACCACAAGCTTGGGAGCTTGCTAGGTGATGTCTAGCCATCTAGGAGGCTTCACCTCCAAGAGTGAAAATGCTTAATGGGTTGCTTGTCTTCAACCACAAGACCTCAAGGCTTTATAGAACATAATCTCTCTCCCAGCCTAACTCAAATATTTCACTCAAATCACATAAGTCTCACACAGAGAGGTTGGGAGAGCCCCACTAGTGTTATAAAGAGTCTAGGATGAGCAAGAACCAAAAACAACCACCCATCCACCAAAGAAGGGACCAAGGAGTATTTCAAGACAGCAAACTAATCATTGGAAGTCAACAAAATTAGCCACACCAATTTCCCAAACCGGCCAGGCTAGTTTTTTAAACCAACTAGCAATTACCCAAGAAACCCTACTGAAACTGATCACGCCAATTTTGGCCAAGTAGCCACATTTTGTCTCCTAAGAAGGGGTTTACTTGATGACTATCTCACATAGGTCGACTATCGGCACTTTTGGTGTTGTAATCCAAATGTTGCATCCCTCTTAATATTATGGCATATCTATACTTAAGATTACATAAAAATAGCACTTTGACCACTTGTGCTTGTATGACTTCATTTATGTTGATACTTGACCATACCATTCTCAACCTTAGGGATTTCAATATTGCATAAAACCTGAGCATATCTTGATATCCACCTTGAGCTAGTGATTTAGAACCATAGTTAAAAAAAACCAAACTGGGACACCGGGAGGACTGGAAAAACCGTGAACACTGGCGACTCTGCCGGTTCGCTCCGAGTAAAAAATTGGATCCAAAAGGCATATTATATGCCATATTGGGCTGAAAGCTGGCCCTATGGAGCAACTACAAGGTTCTAACTAGAAAGCTCAGTGAAAATGAGGAGAAAGGTGGAGCGATCGGGTTTGGACCCTGCCTGGTTACTCCGAATCCCGCTCTCGTACCAATATTGTATAGATTCCAAACGTGAATGGCGAGGGTATACATGAACTATAATTTTTAGTGAACAACTATTTGACCGGTAGACCAAATGGTCAGACCAGTAAACTGGTGAACCACTAGCATCACCGGTTCAATCACAGGTGTGGATTGTTGTTATATATATGCTTAGAATCTACCAACATATATGATCAGTGTCACAGTTTTCATCCATAACATAAACCACTTCATCATTTGATCCCGCAAAGATTTCATGCTTTGCATTGCTTCACTACATTAGTATCTCCAAGTACAGTAAAGCATTCGTCACTTGAACTACCATTTCTTAGAACCTCGTCGTTAATCCCTGGTTTCACTTCTTCACCCAATCTTGCCAACTTGAGTAAACCTTTCTTTGACATCAATAATAAAAAAATCCACTGGATTCCATAACTTCATTATTCGATCAATCTTTTGATTTTTTGCTTCGCAATTTAGTATTTCATGACTTGTCAATAAACCTTCCAATTTATGATACCATCGACAAAGCATGAACCCAAGTCTCTTGACCATGTATATTTGCTTGCTACTTTTTCTTCCTTTTGTCATATAGGAACTCACATTTCTTCAATTAAGGTCATTATCTTCAATTTGATATCCCATGAATCAACAACAAGGATTTACACTATTGGGACCATCCAATACACATATTACTCTAGATGAAATGATAATAATGTTTTCTTTCATAGTCATTTAATTTGCTTGTCGTTCATTATTTTGCTTTATGGAATCAGACACTTACTTGCATATATCAATATGACCCATCAAATAATTGACTAAATTCATGGTCAAAGTTTTACCAAACAAGTTTTTGCTTTTATTGCTTTGTTATTTAACTCACCAAAACCCCCTTAGCAGCCTAGATGCACTTTCACATCTTAAATCCCTATCTAAATTACTCATCCCTTCCATTATTGAAAATATCCTAAAGTAACCCCTCAATTTTCATCTAAATTACCCACTTATGTAATTATAAAAATAATTTAAAATAACATCTTAAATTGGATCTAAATTATCCACATTAGAAATAAGAGCTTTGTTACAATGCTTTTAAAGTACCGGTACTTGCAGGTACTTTCCTTTCTTATCCTTCCTACCAAAAAAGAATTAAATAGATTTACACATAATTAAAAGGGCATCATAGTGTGGCGGAACCACCCAAATTAACCTGACTAAAATGCATTGAAGTCGCCTAACATGCACTTTAAGCAAGTCAACTTGGTCGACCGTCGGATTTCATCCGATTAACCACATGAACAGGAAGGTGAGTAGCACAGAGGTTACAACATTCCATCACATAACTTAGTCTCTCGAATTATTACATCAGAGTTCTGAAATTCAAAATAAGATGCAAGGTTCGAAAAGTCAAATAAAACAAGCGGAAGCTAAACGTCGATACATGACATCACGACGGAGCCGATCATGACATGAAAAATCCTTCCCTCGCCGTCCGAGGAGGGATCCCACTCGACTGTCCAGCCCGGAGGGAGCTGGGTAGGCCAGGTGGTACCAGCAACCAAACTATTGACATCACCTGAAAAGATTAAGCCACAACAAGGCTGAGCAACTAATACTCAGCAAGACTGACCCGTCGGGTGATAGCTATTTTCACCAAAACTTAGACATGAAAGGCTTTCTGGCTTTGGGTTTGCTTTGTCAAAAGCGTCTATAGTCGGTCCTTACTTTCAATATTTTAGCTCATGTTCTACGTTCTTTATCCAGTCTAGATTAGCAACTATTCTAAGCAAGCATAGTTTCCAAGCAATTTATGACAAGCATTAACTTAACCTTGTAATCATGTTTCATCGTTACTCAGTGCAGAATAGCGATCAAGTAGTCCCAAACTGTGAGAGGCAGACGAATCGATTCGAATTTATTAACCATGCATGGCAAACCTAATCTCACGACATCCGCGCACCACGAAGGGTCGCTTCATTTGTCAGCCGTCCCCATCGATCCCTTAGGCTCGTGTCAGGGCCAACTGCCTTTGGCATGCAATGCTCCATAATCCCGGCCTCTGCCGTACTATGACCGTACTTGCACCCATATGATGCACCATGGGAACGACGTTCCAAGGACAGCCGGAGGGTATGCCACGCCCCAGTTCAATCAGATACTAGGCTTCCCCATCCCATACTAGGTATGAGATTAGTACTTTCAAACACTTGATCACGAATGCCCACACGTTTCGACCTTAGATCAATTTCATTTAGACAGACGGGGGAAACCACCAAGCGTCGAACATAAGCCCAACCCCGTCTGTCGACCTTATAGTTGCAACATAAATAAAACATTCAACTCCTATAACTCGCGAGTAACAGGAAATCACTCGACTTTTACCGGAACCTATTAAGCATTGCAACTACTCGACTTTAGCAACTAGTATTCAGATCAAGGGACTAAATTCATGCATCTATGGTTTCAATCAACTCCTACAAACGTAAATGCATAATCATAAGCATCACAATTGGCATAAGAGCGAAACAGGGAATTCATGCACTGGGGCTTGCCTTCAGGAAAAGTTAGTGGGTCCTCGGGGTCTTGCTCCAATTCGGGCTCGCCTACGAAGGGGTGAAGCTCCGCAGCGGGGTCTTCTTCCGGTGCCGGGTGGAGCTCGTAAGTTCCGTCGGCGAGATTTGCTTCTATACGATATGCACATGCAAACATTTAGTTGGACTCGCGCGTTTAAACAATCACACAAGACAAAGCTGAAAACAAGAGTTACAACAGCCATAACAAGGCGAGGTTTACTTTCTTTTAACTTCAACGGAAGTGGTCGCTTTAAACTTGAGTTCGCGTTGAATGGCGATTGTGTACATATATAGTTTCTCGCATTTTAGAGTTGCATAAAGAGAGTGAAGGGTCACATTTGGGTGGTTTGGGTGCATTAGCATAGTTACTTACTTCTGAATGTTTTTATGTACCTCTTTCGGTTTCCATTCATTTATCGTATTAGAGTGTGTGCTTTCCTTCTTATTCTTTTAGGTCGATTAATTAACCAAAAAATGACATCCTATTCAAACAGTAGTTAAAGACATTGATAGAATTACCGTATCTCTTATAAGCCATCACTAGGTCACCGTAAAAGTTTGGGGGCCAACGGACGACTTAAAAAGGAGTTATATGAATTTCTTTATTTAAGGTAAAATGAACTTATCTTTTTCTATCCTTAAAGTTACTGTGCAACAGGGGGTGAAACTTAACCAGTGTATTAAGGTTAGATTACAGGAGCATTGGTGAATTTTTCAAAATTTTTGGAGAAGATTAACTATTTAGTCTATTTCCTTTGTAATTACACATGCTTAATGAGGAAGGTGCTCTTCTTTCTGATTTGCATAACAATTTACATTTTTCTTGCAAACTTCTCAGCAAAACAAAATTACCCCAACTAGTTTCACATTTTTCTGAGCTTTGGAACAATTATATGCAAAAAGGAAGATTTATACTTAGATTACCAATTTTAAGTCAAAACAGTGACTTAAAGTGTTAGATCAGAGCCCTAACCATTTTTTTGAGCTTCTACACATATAAACAAGCATCACAGAGTTGGTTTCATATTTTTCATACTTTTTTTCTATTTACTAGGATTTAAAAGGCCTAAACCCAGATTAAAAGAATAGGATATTATTTACCATAGTAACATGCGCAAACTTATTTCTCTTAGAAACTAGACAGATCAAGGATTCCAACAAAAGTTGTTTGGTATTTTTGTGATTTTTCTACGATTTACTGGGCATTTCCAAAGTTAAATCTTTTTTCTACCTATTATTAAAAGAAAAGTCGTGGCAGACTTGCAAGCTAGCCCCTGGGTTTAAGGTTAAACTACGCAGAGCTCCCTGAGTTTTGCGCCCAGGCCCTTAGAAAGAATGGGGACGAAGCAATGCAGTCCCCCGGGGCGCGCGCGGCGGCGGTGGGAAAATTCCCGGCGGTTCGCCGGCGATGATGGGGCAACAACTGGCCAGGAGGGCGCGGGGGCTCACCTGAGCTCGGTTTGGCAGGGTTGGGGTGACGGAGATGGCCGGCGGGAAGCGTAATGCGGCGGAGGCAGCGGAGCTCGGCTGGCGGCGGTGCGGGCGGCGTTCCGGCGCACCGGCGACGTCGGGAAGGCGACGAACTGCTCGGAGACGTGCGCGGAGAGGTGACGAAGCGGGCGGCGAAGTCGCCGGAGTGCGGGGTGGTGCGGAGGGGTGAGCTCCATGGGAGCTCAGCGGCGGCGCAGAGGAGAAAGCAGTGGCGCGTGTGCAGGTGGTGGCAAAGGGGTGGCGTTGTCGGTGAGGGGGGCCCTTTTATAGGGCCGTGGTGGAGCGGAGGGTCGAGGCGGGGCTCCGGTGGGGGAGGGATAAGGCCGGGAGCAGCGGGTGCGTGGGCAAGGCGGCCATTGGCCAGCGGCGCCATTGGGCAGAGGAGGCGGAGCTCTGGGTGGTCTCCGACGGCGATTGGCCTTGGGCGACACGCGTCCGGGGCTTCCGGTCTGTCGGGCGGGCGAGGCGGAGGGCTACCGTGGGGCTTGGGCGAGCAGGCGGAGGTGCGGGACGCCGTGGGCGTGGCAGCTTCTCCGGCAGACGGGCGGAACGGGGTTGGCGGAGCAGAGCCGTGGCAGACGGAAGACGACACGCGCGCGGCTGGCGGTTGGCTAGCCCGGCGTTCGCCCCGTCTTGTCGCAAGCGCGGGTTGGGCGCCGTGGCCCTCGCCCTGTTGCTGTCGCGCCGGTGATAGGGTGCCGGCGAGCTGCCGGTGGTCGGCGGCCACGCGGCGCGCGGCGCGCGAGCGAACGTGCTCCGACGCGTGGGTGTCGAGGCTCCCTTCGGGCAGCAAGCCCGACCAGCTTTGGGAAGATCTTTCTCCAGATTTTTCAACACAACTTCCAAAACTCTTTTAAACAAACTTGGTCAACTCTGGACGTTCTTCAAACTTTGTTTAATGTGTCAGTTTAGATTGTGAAAGAATTTGAAGATATCTCGTGCCAAAGTTTGCTAAAAATCTGGAATTTGGCCGGAGAGGTAGGATTGCAGGGACTTAGCTATGTTTGAGTCAATTTTTGGGGAGCTTCCAAGTCGAATTAGACCAAGGTGTTATTGAAAGAGTTGCTCTACAAACTGAGGACTTCAACTTTTATTTAGGGTATTTCTTGAGCTTAGTTCAGAAAATTGGAGGAACACCCTGTAACGACCTCGATTAAAATCCTTCGCGTTAATCTTAATCCGAGTCCCTGATCACCTGTCTCAGTTTACCAAGCCTAAGTGCTCAACCTCCAGATCTCGCGACCCCCGTGATCTGACCCCTCACCGTGTTTCCCCCAGTTCCGACCCCGCCGACCCCCAACCCACCGTCGTATCTTTCTAAGTCTTCCCACAACGCCTCCCTTCAATTGAGCCGTGGACCACCAAGACTGACCGGTGGATCCACGAGATCTTTCTTCCAGATCTCCCGCGACAGGCGCACTCGAGTTGCATGCCCGCTTCAGAGTTCCCTAGCCGCGTGGCTCAACTCCTCCGACGCCCGCCGCTCCGCCTCGTTGCCGGCCACGACCGGATGGATTCTCGCGCCCCCTTCCCCAATCACGGCGGAAGCTCCTCTGCCATCCTTTCTGCAGCACCTCGCCGCCCGCGCCCATCATCACATCACCAGATCCCGGCTGCAGAGCCCGATGCCGCCCATCTTTTCCGTCACCCTTCCACAGTCGCGCCGCCCCGGTCCTCGCTACGCGATGATTCCTCCTCCGCCAACCCAGACTGCGGCAGCGACAGCTCCTTTTCCGCCTTGTCAGAAGCTCCGCCCCGACAATCTGTTGCTCCATGCTCGCCCGCGCGACCGCAGCCGTCTGTCTTCTCACCTGTGCACCCTCATTTCTAGCGCCATTTCCCCGGTCACTTCCATCAGATCCACCGCACGACGACGCCCACCTCCGCCAAATCTCAACCACCGGCAAACCCGCGCCTGCGCCGCCCTGACATCGGTGCCCAATGACCACCGGTGTCATCCCCGAAGTCCTGCTCCACCGCCCTCGTCGCTCAATCGTCGTCCCGGCAGAGCACTCCATCGCTCTTCCCCGGCCTTCGTGCCGCTCCCCCTTCTCTCTTCCGCGCAGCTATAAAAAGGGAATGCCGGAGCCCCGCCGGAGTCCCCCTTTGCCATCGCTGCCCTCCCGCTTGCTCCCTGTTCGTGCTCATAGCGCCACCGCCTAAGTCTGAGGAACTCTCCTCCCCGCTCAAACACCACCTTTCCCCAATCCACCAACCACTACTTCCCGTGCTGCATAAGAGCTTGCTTGTGATCCACAAGAAGCACCGCCGACGTCGGAATACCACCGGACATCCTCGCCGCTGTCCCAAGCCTTAGTCTTTCCACCCAAGCCTGTTCTTTCCCGACCCCAAGCCTCATCTGTAAGACGAAGGTAAGCTACCGACCCTTTGTTCGCCTCGTCCGACCCCTCCTATCCGCCCGACCCTGTCTGTTCCGCCGACCTTTCTCCGCCTCACCCGAGGGCTCGGCTGTACCTTTTTCCTTGAACCGAGGGTGTATGTGTAAAACTTGGGGACTTTTCAGCGTTGAGTCTGAGGACCCCTAGCACATCTATTCCTCTAGATTAAGGGTAAGATCCTAAGTTCCTCCCCATCCGACCCTTATATCTTGATCTCCACCGACTCAATCGAACCTCCCCACCCTCCTGTAATTTGCCGCAAGTTTCTGGGCTCAAACTTGCAAGTGTTGCTGTTGAAATAACCGTCTAAATGCTAACCAATGCATTGCATTCGTGTAGAGCTGCGTCTCGCCGACGGCTTCTACGAGCTGCACCCGGCGCCAGAAGACGAAGGTGTAGCCGAGCTCCTGCCTCCAGAAGCCGAAGCCGCCCAAGCAAACGAGCAGCTTCCCTCCTCCTTGCTCGAAGGCAAGCCCCGGATGCATGAATCCCCTATGTTTTACCAAACTTGCGCATGCCTTCTTTAACATGCTTGTGCATTTACGTATAGGAGTTGTTTGGAACCATAGATGCATAACTTAGATCCCTTGATCTGATCACTAGCTGTTGGACCGAGTAGATGCCTTGCTTAACTAGGAAACGGTAAAAGCCGAATGATTCCCTGTCACTCGCGAGTTGTAGGAGTTGGTTGTTTCCTCTTCTGTTGTAACTATAAGGACGATGGACGGGGCAGGGTTTTGGGTAACTCTTTGGTGGTCGGCTGATCGCCCCGTCTGTCTATAAAACTTGCTAAGGCCCGACAGTGGTGGTGTTCGTGATCAAGTGTTTGAAAGTACTAATCTTATACCTAGTATGGGATGGGGAAGCCTAGTACCTGATTGAACTAGGGCGTGGCTTATACCCCTGCTGTCCCTGGAACGAGGTTCCCATGGTGCATCATGTGGGTGCAAGTGCGGTCACAGTACGGTAGAGACCGGGACTGTGGAGCATTGCATGCCAAGGGAAGTTTGGACCTGACACGCGCCTGGGAATTGATGGGGACGGCCGACACGGGAAGCGACCCTTGTGGTGCGCGGATGTCGTGAGATTAGGTTCGCCATGCATGGTTAAGAAACTCGAATTGATTCGTCTGCCTCTCACAGTTTGAGACTGCTTGATCGCTATGTCACCCTGAGTAATTAAACAAATCTGATGATGACATGGTCTTGATGATGATGTATGTACCTTGGTTGGTTCTATGTCTGTTTAGAGTAGATTGCAAACCTAGACCGGATAATGAACTTAGAATCTGAGCTAAAACTTGAAAGTAGGGATACGCCTAGCGCTTTTGGCAAACAAACCCCTCAGCCAAAAAAGCCTTGCATGTCTAGAAGTGGTGGAGTAGCGTACTCTCTGTCGGTTAAGTCTTGTTGAGCTTAGTACCTCAGCCTTGTTGTGGCTCTTCTTTTTCAGGTGAAGTTGCTTCCTCTGAGCCTCCCTCTACTGGCACTTGGCCGCCCCAACTCCCTCCGGGTTGGACGGTTGAGTGGGATCCCTCCTCGGACGGCGAGGAGAGGGATCACTGATGTCCCGGTTGGCCTCACCAGGGATATCCGACCCCGACGAAGTAGCTTCCGCGCGTTGTTTTACCTTCTGTTGTTTTTCTTCTGAACCTTGTAAACTCTGATGTTGTTTTATGGCCAAACTAAATGGTTAATTTGTTAACTCGGTGGACTTGTTGTTTTCTCTGGAACCGCTCACCTTCGTGTGGGTTTGCTATTCGGTCTTGTTCAAGTGGTTAAATCGGATGAAATCCGACGGCACTTCGTGTTTACTTGGTTAAGGCATGAGCGTCGCGTATCAGGCGGCTTAATCATGACTAATCAAGCAAATCCGAAGTGGATCCGCCACACCCCTCGCCAAGAGGTGTACTCTGCTTAGTTTTCCGGACTTAGGATTTTAAGGCATCAGGGGTGAGTTGACTATTTTACCTCACTTTGACCGAGGTTTTGAACAGGTTCTGGCCCGATTTGGACCTGGGTCAGTGTAATAAAGTTGGAACACACTCGAGTTACTACAACTTTCATTAAGGTCCTGACTCGAGTTTAGATAGGAAATCGTGAGATAAAAGCTTGCAAAGTTGGAGGAAAACTCGAACTCCAGGACTTAAGAGGTTTTTAGAGTTCTTTAGTATTCTGATTTTGATTGTTGTTTTTAACTTCCTGCCACTCCGAATTAGTCAAAGTGCCTTGAACAAAAGTTGTTTGAATTAAAAAGTTTTGCAACTCTTATTTGGGCATAAACTTAAGTTTGTATATAAAATTCCAAGTTTTATTTCAAACTCCAAAAAGAGCTTCTTAGGGTTATAATGGTCATTTCACCTCTTTAATTAGGGATTAACTACTGGTTTATAGTTAAAAGCACTTAATTTAGGTAGAGTTGTTACACATAGTAATTTCTCACTATTTTGCACATGATCCCACCAAATTGGTACTTCTTGGTACTTCTCTTTAGGTACTTCATTGTACTTCCTTTGTTTCCGCCATTCGATTTCGCCGGATGAATAGCTCTCATTTTTTTCAGGCACTCTAAAATTTCTCTAGAATGCAATGTAACATATGTTATACATCTTACCTACAACAACCATTATCAAATATATACTAAAATAGAGCAATATAGGATTCTAAATTATCTATTTCTACTATTATCAATGTTTGGTACTTTGGCCAAAATTCACCTGGTGAATTTCATTTCTAGCGGTTACCACTAATATATATACTAGTAATTTCAGTTTTTTGTTCGGATATAATTTGTTCATATTTTCAAGTTTTAGTAATTTTTTAAAACTTTTGGCAAAGATTTTAACCATTTTTGGTCCGCTTGCTTATCGACTCCCTCAAAATTTTGACTGAAAATGCTAGACCGACGCTAGCCATAGTTAGTAAAAATACTAACTTGTAATGCATGATGTGTTTCACCAAGTAGACAACATGTATCAAGAAATTGATGAGAATTTTAATTTCCTTATTAAACATTTAGCTCAAACAAAGGGTTGATGGGCAGTTGTCAAACATATATAGATATAAATGTGTGATGCAAAGTTTTAAAAAATGAAATGTGGATAATAAAATATAGCACAATTGCTGACTAAATCCTACCACAACCAAATAAAGATGAGTATGTGTGTCTATACGATAACAGTTAGAATATGTAATAAGGGAGAGATGAGAAAGAGTAAGACAAGCCATTTAATTATTAGTTATGTCTTGTAAAATTACAAGTCCATGTGGGAGCATGCCTTGATGATGCGTTGGTAGCGAGTCACCGTTAGAGAAATGCACATACTTCCTCTGTCCATAAATATAAGTATTTATGAATTTCTCAGAAGTCAAACTTTTTAAACTTTGATTATCAATAGCACGAAATTCATAAAGATTACTAACATGTAAATGATGTTATGAGAT
Organism: Setaria viridis; assembly: GCF_005286985.2. NCBI lineage: Eukaryota > Viridiplantae > Streptophyta > Magnoliopsida > Poales > Poaceae > Setaria > Setaria viridis. Next base: position 19,805,922 of record NC_048265.2, read on the forward strand.
TCATCATGAAAACAACTATTATGTAATGGTTTCTATTTGAAATAATTTATTTTATAGATAAGTAGCATGTTGAAGATCGTCTCAATGCCCTAAAAGGCTTATATTTATGGACAGGAGGGAGTATGTCACCCGGGTAGAGCATTATCCAATTTTTTTCTATATATTTGGCGGTTGAGCTACTTCTTTAAACTCACGCTACCATCTTACTATTACTAATTGGAGGCTCCTTTTGAAGCCTTCAGGTAAAGCCACCTAGAATTCCTAGGTGGACACTCTAGAAAAAGAGAGAAATCCTATAAATTCTCACAAAAAGCAAAACATCTCGCCATCAATATGTAGAATCAAATCATCATAGCCATTGGATTTATTTTTTTCTCTAAAAAATTACCCACCTATGCCATTAGAAAAACAGCGCTAAAGTAACCCCCTAAATCTAGATCTAAATTACCCACCTCTACCATTATATAAAATTAACTAAAGTAACCCCGAATCTTCATTTTTCTCTAAAAAATTACCCACCTATGCCATTCGAAAAATAACGCTAAAGTAACCCCCTAAATCTAGATCTAAATTACCCACCTCTGCCATTATATAAATTAACTAAAGTAACCCCAAATCTTCATCAAAATTACCCACTCATGCCATTATAAATAATATTTTTAAATAACCACCTAAATTTGCAACTAAATTATCCACCACTAATACTAAAAAAAACTTAAAGTAATCCCATAAATTTGCATTTATATTACCCACATATGCCATTATTAAAAATAACATGAGGTAACACTACATTTGAATCCAATCACCTTAATTAAAAATATACAACAATATATGAATCTAAATCATCTATTTCTTACACTATTCATATATGATATAATAACTAAGGTATATACGCATGATGTGCGTCACCATTTATAAAGATATAGAGCAAGTGATAAGAATATAGATTTCTATGTTAAAATTATAGCTCCAACTTAGGGTCCATTAAACAAATTCAAGCACATACCTGCGATGCAAAGTGAAAAGTTAAATATTATAAATATGGATGCAAATATTATAGTGTAATTACTAACTAAAATCTATCACAATTGGATGAAGATAATAAATATATATCTATGTAAGTATTGTGTTCGAATATTTAACAAATGAGATGTACCTCATGGTAAAAGTTTCGTAGCAATGTGGTCTTATTTTTTTCATTGGAGACTCTGCATTAGTTCCCATGAGACACGCTAGGAAAAAAAAAGATAAATCCTAAAAATTCTCAAAAAAAATCAAAAACATCAAACACCAATCATGTAAACTCTAATAATCATAGTCATTGATCTATTATATTTTCTAAAAAGTTACCCACCACTATTATTATGAAAATATTCAAAATAAACTCCAATTCTATATATAAATTACTGAGGTCAGCCATTATAAAAATAATCTAAAATAACCAAATAATTTTCATCCAATTTACCCATACATATCATTATAAAGCATAATTTAAATATCATTCTAAATTTGTATCTAAGTTACCCACGTATGTTGTTATTAAAAATAATATAAAGTAACATCTAAATCATGATCTAATTATCTTCGTGTGCATCATATAGAAATATCAAAAAGTAAACTAATATATGATTCTAAATTACCTATTTATATTATTGTTAATATAGAAATACTAAGTTAAAGTATATACACATGATGCGTGTCACCATTTAGACCATTTAATGTATTTGAGGAATTGATGAAAATATTGATTTTTATGCTAAACACAATGTATGGAGGTGTGATACAAAATGAAAAAAAAGTGTGAACGTGGATCAAAACGTTTATAGAGTAATTACTAATTAAAAATTAATCACAACTTGATAAAGATAAGTACGTATCTATATGAGTATTATGTTGAAGTATTGAAACAATGAAAGAGTAGTAGGTAATTTTAATTATCAATTAGGAGTTTAATTTCTAAATAATTTTCAAATTCAATAACATTTAAAAACACTAGCCTGTGCGGGAGCACGGTTGATGGACTAGTTATGTTCTAGTCATTGTCATGAACTCCTGATTAGCCACTCATAAGCATCTTTGGCCCTTGGCTTCCATAGTTCCAAAACGTGCATCATTCTCCCAACAACAATTGCCCGGCTTAGTTTTAGTGCTAATTAGATTCCTTCCAGCACCGACAGTCTGGTCGCTGGAAAAGCAATGCCGCCATGAAGAAGATTGTCATCCTATACCCCACCATCCTCGCCAGCCACTTCGCCCCCATGATGCAGCTCGTTGACGTCCTCCTGGAGGAAGGCTACACCGTCGCGGTCGCGGTCATCGACATCACCATGGAACAAGATGTTGGAGGTATGCCCTAGAGGCAATCATAGAGATGATGATATTCCTTTTGTATCCATGATTTGTATGTTGTGTTCATTGAATATCCATTGAAGGCTACTTGAATTGATTTGCAATTATGTGAATTGTATGTGAAACTCTTTACTTGTATGGTTATTCTAAAGTTGTCCCTAGTCGGAGTTCATGTGAGGACACACATGAATATTAGACTAGCACATGTATTAGTTGATGACTATGTTTCACAAGTCATGGACATGGAGATGTTGAACTAATAATGTGGACACATGTGGAGACATGTGCTAGGACTGACCCAACATGAGAAGTGGTTCTTTCTTTAAACAACATATACGCTTTGTCCTTAGACCTGAGATTGTCGCATGTATTCTAGATGTGGATCGACCTACTTAGGGGCTATCAAACGCTACGCCGTAACAGGGTAGTTATAAAGGTAGCTTTCGGGTTTGTCAAGAAGCATGCTATGAGACATGGTCAATCAAGATGGGATTTGCCCCTCTCTGATTGAGAGTGATATCTCTGGGCCCCTCGAGTGATCGGATCCGAAAATGCATGGCCATGCTACGTACGGTTAAGAGTTAACCTACAAAGAGATTCCGAATCACAGGATCGAGAAAGAGCGGTCGGCTTGTAGCTAGACCAAATATCGTGAGGCAAAGGGAATAGCATGTATATTATGTTGTGATGGTTCGTTTGATATGATCTTCGTGTGCGTATAGGAGTTGGCACGTCTTGCTAGAGGCCGCTGCCGACTATTGGGCCGAGTAGGAGTACTCGGGCCATGTCTATACGTATCCGAACCCATAGGGTCACACACTTAAGGGGCTGGAAGCCCAATTCGGATCTGATCCGAGTTGGATTAGGTTTAGAAGTACTAATGGGCCTCGGATCCAGAGGCCTGTCAGGAACCTCTATAAATAGAGGGGTGGGGGCGCCCTAGGGTTTACACCTTTTTGGCGAAACACACTTGCCGCGCCTCCCACGCCCTCGCCTGTTGCAACTCGCGGATCTAGCAATCCGGCTTGCGACGCTTCCTCCCTGCACGTGTGGATACCTTGGAGGTGTTGCGCCTGCAGCACTTGGACGAGCCATCGACGAGCCGCCGACGAGCCACGACGAGCCGACGACGAGCCGCGGCACCGGAGGCGATCTTGCTGCACGTGGACGAGCTGCTGAGGAGCTGCTGGACGTGATCGACTACGTACGACTACGTGATCGTCTTCACTGCACCGACGCATATCTACATCTTCCGCACCAGTAGTGCGTCGAGTGGTAATCCCGTGATCCTTATACGGCAGTTCTTCCTGGTTATACGCGGTAGAAATTTTGATTTGCGCTAGTGTAGCCTACCTCGTATCCCGACACAAGACGCCACCTTCGCCGCCACCGTCGACCGCGCTGCCTCCTCCAGACGGCTGTCGGTCTCCTTCCACACGCTCCCTCGGATCAGGGACCCTCCGTCTGTCACCCACGGCGCGTAGGTGCTCCTCTGGTACCTCTGATACAGAAGTGGTCCAGTCTTCTCGACGTAGGATCGCTGAACCACATGTAGTGGTAGAAAGATAACTATTGTATTCTCTGATCTCCATGGACTAGCAAGCACAATCTTGATCTTGATAAGTTGCCTTCAAACCCTCAATTCCCAGCGGAAAAGCAAGCACGACCTTCGGCGGAGCGCCCGACTCCCCCTTCTATGATATGCATAGGAAGAACAAGCATGAGACCCTCATCATGGAGAAGCACATAGCTAAATCAATTCATAATTCGAGTCTAAGGTTACATGGACGCACACCCCTAACAACTTATATAGTACCTAAGGGAACCAAAAACCTAAAAACTGGACTCTCACAAAATTTGGACTCAATCTGCCGTCATCTTCCCTTCTGATTTGCGGCGCATACTAAAAGAACCTTGGCTTGGGACTCCATCCATCACATGGGAAATCAAATTAGCTTTCCAAAGAGTACTCAAACGTCCAAAACGGACTCCATACATAGGAGATATGGACATCTTAATCCAGGGTTGTCAAGCTATGACGTGGCAATCCAAATTGAATTCAAATTTTCCAATCTTCAAACTTCTTCTTAATTCCGAACCAAATTCTTGCCAAACTTGAAGAATGAAGTCTTTAAATACCTTCTAAATTAATGGTAGAGTCGGATACGATAAATAAGGGCTTCTAGAATACAGACTCTCCACGTTTTACAATCCACGCTCGTCAACGTGACAGCCTGCATAGCCTTAAATGAAATTGTCATAACTCTTGGTACAAAACTCCAAATCATGCACCGTTTGATCAACTGGAAAAAATACTTGATAGGCTTTCAAAATATCATCTTCCTTCACCTTAGAACCTTCTGTACTGGTGCGCACACCTCAAGAAAATTGACGGACAGAACTAATGACCAAGCAACTTGACCTCTTACTCATCAACCTCGAACTCTTGAGGCGTTACAACAAGCGCCTCCGCGGATTCCTCTGCTCCATGCCTCCCGGTAGTGTCCACGCCTTGGTCGTGGACGTGGTCTCCGTCGACGCGTTCGGGCTCAGGATCCCCGTCTACACCTTCTACCTCACGAGCACGTCCACGCTCGCCGTGTTCCTCCAGCTTCCTTCCATCCGCGCGCAAGGCCAGCCAAGCTTCAGAGAGCTAGGAGACGCCCATCTCAACTTCCATGGCGTCCCACCCATGCCGGCTTCTCACCTCATGTCTAAAATGCTCGAGGACCCGGAGACCGAGATATACAAGGTGGTGATGAGCCAGCTTTCCAAGCATGCATCTTGAGGCCGACGGCATCCTGGTGAACACATTCGCTTCGCTGGAGGCTCGAGCTGTGGGATCACTCCGCGATTCATGGTTCCTCCCGGACAGTAAGTGCACGATACCTCCGGTTTATTTTATCGGGCCATTGGTCGTTGAATCTGGTGATGGGGCAAAAGGAAAGCACGAGTGCATCGCATGGCTCGACGAGCAGCCAGAGCAAAGCGTCGTGTTCCTCTGCTTCGGAAGCATGGCTGAGGCCAGGTTCTCAGAAGCCCAGCTCAAGGAGATCGCTGTTGGACTTGAGAATTCCGGCCACCGGTTCTTGTGGGTGGTGCGAGCACCGCATCACGACGAACAGGGAAGGCCGTTGGACCCGCCGATCCAGATCTTGATGTGCTCTTGCCCGAGGGATTCTTAGAGAGAACCAACGGCCGAGGCCTCGTCGTCAAGCAGTGGGCACTGCAGGTGGACGTGCTCCGTCACAAGGCCACAGGCTTGTTCGTGACGCACTGCGGGTGGAACTCAGTGCTAGAGGGGATCACGGCAGGCGTGCCGATGCTCTGCTTGCCGTTGTATTCAGAGCAGAAGATGAACAAGGTGTTCATGGTGGAGGAGGCTGGGATTGGCGTGGAGGTAGTTGGGTGGCAGCAGGGGCTCGTCAGGTCCGAGGAGGTGGAGGCCAGGTAAGGATCATGATGGAATCCGAGGAAGGGGAGCGGCTCAGGGCGCGGGTGACAGCGCACAAGGAGGCCGCGACCATGGCGTGGAAGAACGGCAGCTCGTCGCGTTCTGCGTTCAGCCAGTTCTTGTCGGATGCGGCGGGCATTGGGACAGGGAAGACGCGCGTGTAACTGCATTTTGTTACAAGCACTTTGTTCATCAGCACAACGGTTACAATTTGGAAATCACACTTTTCCTTTGCACTTTACTAGATGCTAGTACAACTGATCGCTAGTGCATGTGCTTCTCGCCATCTCCCACGGTTCCCACACCTTTCCCTGATGCCCCAACCTGGCCGTCGCAGGGCTGTACCTGCCATTCTCCACCTTGCTCCCCACCACCATCACGAGGCCGTTGCGCCTCGTCGCCGGCGTCAACCTCGAACGTTTTCAAGGTGTAGAAATGGAAACACACGATGTAGTAAACAAGATTGAGCACCAAGAGGAAGGTGACGAGCCAGTAGTAGTAGTCCAGCCTCCCCCTGTTGATGTTGTCCTGGAGCCACACCCCTTTGCTGGCGCTCTGCACCACCGTGACGAGCACCGTGCCCAGGTAGTTTCCCAGGGAGCCGGCGACCCAGAACAGCGCCGCCGCCGAGCTGCGCATGCTCTCAGGCGACTGGTCGTACAGGAATTCCATGTGCCCCACCGTCGAGAGCGCGTCGCTCATGCCGTGGAGCGCGTACTGCGGCACCAGCCAGAACACGCTGATGGGCACGACGGCGTTGGGGCTGTCCAGCAGGCCGTGCTCGGCGGCCACGCTGCGCCGCTTAGTCTCGACGAACGCGCCGGCCATGACGCCGAGGACGGAGACCGCGAAGCCGGCGCCCATGCGCTGGAAGTAGGTGATGCCCGACCGCCGCCCCGTGTGGCGGCGCGCGAGGGGCACGAAGACGCGGTCGTATAGCCCGAGGCTGACTAGCATGGTGAGCGTGGTGAAGATGATCATGGTTGCCGGCGGGATCTGGAAGCTCGGGGTGAGGTGGCGGTCCATGGTGCGCGCCTGCTGGATGGCGAAGGTGAAGTTGTGCGACGCGGCCGCGATGAGCGTGATGCTGGCCGCCCACAGTGGCAGCATGCGGACGATGGACTTGAGCTCCTCCACCCGGTGCACCGTCGACACGCGCCATAGGTGCGGCTCGCCGGAGTCGGCGACGTCGTCCGTCGTCAGCACGGCCGCTCGGTCCAAGAACCTTCACGTGGGACAAGTACCAGCAGGCATTAGCAATTCTATAATCTAAGCTCGGAGACGTTGGAGACCAGCCAAAATAAACAACGAGAGCCACTTGAGCTAAATGACACAGCGATGCACATGGGAGTATGGGACCAACGACTAGTAAGGAGTCAATGGCACTTGCCTAAGCTGATCGGTGTGCAGCAGCCTGCCGTCGGCGGCGATGGGGGCGTCCAGCTCCTTGTTGTGGTACAGCAAGCCGGCGTCCTCCGGCACGTCTTCCTTCCTCTTCTTGAACGCCGCGACGACAACCTGCAGCAGCCTCTTGAAGGGGCTCCCCTCGGGCTTCACCTTCACGTAGAGCGGGTAGCCGACCACGAACGAGAGCACGGAGAGGAACATGGCGATGGCCGGGATGCCGAACCCCCAGCCCCACCCCACGTTCTCCTGGATGTACACCACCACCGTGAGCGCCAGCAGCACGGCGAGCCCCATGCTGAAGAAGTAGAGGTTGAAGTAGCTCCACTTCTGGTCGCCGCCGGGGCGCCTCCCGCGCTGGCCGAACTGGTCGGCGCCGAACGCCACCACGCAGGGACGGATGCCGCCGCCGCCGAGCGCAGTGAGGAGCAGTGGCAGGTACAGCATGGCGAGCTGCCCGCCGTTGGCGCGCTGGCACGTCGAGGGCGCCCCGGCGGCGGCGGCGGCACCGCACGGCGCGGGGCGGAGCGCGGGGGCGAGCGCGGACACGACGAGGCCCAGCATGCCGAGCAGGTACAGCGCGCCGCCCCCCGCGATGGTCCAGAATCGGCCGGCGCCGGAGTCGGCGACGATGGCGCCCAGGACCGGCGTGAACGCCGCCGTGCCGTTGAGGTTGGTGAGCAGGTTGGAGGCCTCCACGAGCGGCAGGTGCAGCTGCTGCGTCAGGTACGTGATCAGGTTGGCGTTGAAGCCGGCCGTGGCGAAGCGGTCGCAGATCTCGTTCGCTGCAGGGCATGATCGGAGTAGCATCAGCCGCGGTACAGTCAAAATTCACAACAAAACACTGACGAAATGTATTATAGAAAGCTGATTCATGAAAGTGCGAGTGCCGTGACCGCACCTAGTATGAACGGCATTGTCTTGAAGCCGCCCTGCTTCGTCTTCCTCGGCGACCCATCCTCATCGGCCGGTGCCGCAGTCGCCATGATAGATGCTAGTCGTCCGTCCTTACTCCTTACTGCCGTACTGGACTAGTTACGGTCTTACGGATACTGAGATACAGTACGAAACTGAAGTGGCAGTGGAGGCGCAGGTCAGGGCTAAAATAAGTAGCAATCCTCTGGCAGAATGGGCAAGTGGGCAGTGTAATCTAGTCCGCGACGACCAACCCGGCGTGCGAACAGCGACGCAACTACCAGAGACAAACGAGCGAACAGTGCAGTGGGGTGCAGCTAAGGCCACCTCCATCGGTTCTGGACTCCTGGTGACTTCGCCAGCGAACGTGAAGAAGAGAGGAGCATCGCACGTGGGGCCCGCGCTCTCTATCCCGTTCTCCCGCCACGCCTGCAAATCGATCGGCGATGAGCGAAGCGCTGGCCGGCTGGTTTTTTCACTGCTCATCGATTAAAAAACTCTATAAACTAACCTCCGCGCTACCGTTGGAGACGCCAACGAGTTCAGAACTAGAATTCATATCCGACAGATCACAGTTGTTTAGTGAGACTCGCATTCAGGAAAGTCAATTCGTCGCCGGTCCAGGACTCCAGGTCCAGCCAACCGAGGGGGACCCCACAAGTATTTCTAGCATCAGATTTACTTCTAACATAGGCTAGTAGGATGCCTCTCCATGCTTAAGAGACTCGCGCATCTCATCCAGGGATGCAGTCGTGACATTTTCTTTAAAACACCGTCAATGCTACCCCTCCGTTCCAAATTATAGATCGTTTTAGCATTTCTACCTACATAATTCTTACTATATATTTAGACACAGTGTATATATAGATAAGTAGTAAAAACTATAAACCTAAAATGGTAAAACGATCTACTTTGGGACGGAGGGAGTAGGTTATTACAGTGTAATCATCGCAGACGCCATCTGGCAGATCAAACAGCCACACATATAGGCTTACATAATCATACAAAGCACTTCTCGTCAAATAATGTGTATCAAAGTTGAAGTCTCTCCATTCATGGACGAACTCCTCACTGGTTCTCGTTCTTGACCGAGAGAAAGAGGAGCGAGAGAAAGGCACCGGAGGGACGAGTGTAAAGTAGTTGGAACTGTGGTTGCTTATCCCCGCATATCACGGGTTGCGTGTTTATATAGGGGCCATGAATAGAGGATTACATGGATGAGGGTTGTTGAGCCTGGTTCGGTTGCGTGGGATTACAAGCTTGAGTATCAAGAAAGATATAGAAGAGAAGGTAGGGGCAGAATTGTCTATTTACTTGGTCTGGAAAATGAAAATGAAAAAGAAAAGAATTGAAATAAATAAAAGGTGAGGATATTTCTTGAATAGAAAGAATTCACATGCTAAGGGTTGCATATCAAAAATTTTTGTTCCAAGGTGAGACCAATTTGGTTGCTAGTTAGCGGGCCGAGCTTGACTTTGCACGCGTGACCAGCGACCCACACACATCTCCTGGCCCACCTGCCCGCAACACACAACGGCACCTGCTGAGAGATGACGGGGCGCAAAGCCACAAAAGCGCCCCCGTGCACGACAGCAACCCGGCGCGATACGGCTATCCTATCGCATTTTCGCACAGAAGCCAGACTGCCAGAGCGAACCAGACGGGACGGAAACACCAGCCAGCTGAGCCCCACGTCCGGATTTACCCACCACCAGGCCACCACGATTGCGGCTGCCAGCCCACAACGCGCCTGGACCGAACGGAGAGCGTCCCGGAGTCCTGGTGGGATGGAATGGAACTATGGAAGCATGGGCGCGGAGGCACGGGAGACCACCGTACCGTACTGCATTGACTCATCGTTGTCTCGCTAAGGCCTTGTTGGGCTGGCCTTGTTCGGCTGCAGAGGCAAAATCCAAAGGTTGATTAATTTCTTGCCAGGATTGGGTGGATGCCCTTGATGCCACCCAATCCCTGTGCGGTTTAATTCCCGGCTAATCCCTTTCCTCCATATCTTATTCGGTTAGGTAGGGATCGGCAGGGATAGGGATCAACGATTAATTCCAGAACTGCATTCAAGCTCAGAAGTAGACACATTATCAACTGATAAGAAGTACAAATGCATACACAAGGGATCAGTTCAAATTCCAGAACTACAAATGAGGCCATTTCATCACTAGTTCTAGCCTCTACCACAAACAATAAGAGTATGACCAATATAGGAAAAAGAGAAACAAGAACAACCGTACAACAAACATGTTCATACATCAATCTGAGTTGCAACATATATCATCTGAAATAGTCAAACCACAAAGCTGAACTATCTTGGGGATCAGCACAGCAACCCATGCATACATAGTCGAAATAAACAATAGGTTCATAACAAGCATTGGTCCGCCGAACAAACAAACAAATATTCCAGCAAGTCTAAAATCTGAGCAAGAACGATAGCAGCCTTTCCACATGAAGCAACCTTCCCACATAGCATAACCACCATTGTCCTGCAGGATACAAAACACAGAGAAGTATGAATTAACAGAGTATCTTTTCAAATACTTTTGCAGTAACTGAACAAAGCTAGTTAGGATATTTCAGATTGCTACAGAAGAAAATACTCAAGCATTTTAGGAGTTGAATTTACATGCATCTGTACCAATTAACAGACCACAGCTAGTTCAATGTTGTAGTTAAATGAGTGGACATCCCAATTGAACCACACAGGATGCATGCTGAAAGTGACTGAATGCATAAGTATGATTGTTCTAAGTATGATTGTTAATGATACAGCAACAGGTATGCCACTATTCTAATGAACTTTCTCTATTTTTACCTATGATATTCTTGCCTCAGTTAAGCTTCTACTACTACCCCTAATACTCTTACTGCATGTTGACTCCTCGACTTTTGCAGTAACTGAAATAGAGCTAGTTAGATAACTAGCTGACTCCCTAACTTTTGCCTCAGTTAGCTCTATCTATGAATTTTTTGGAAGTGAGATCAATAGCATTATCAGATTGACAAGGAACAAAATACTGCAATATCTATGAATTTACATGCATATGTACCTGCTAAGCAGTCTTTTCAGGAAGTGAGATCAATAGCATAATCAGATTGCTAAGGAACAAAATACTGCAGTATCTATGAAAATACTCAAGAAACAAGTAGGAGAGGAGAGGGGAAGGAAGAGAGCACTACTAGTTAATGGTACCGGGTCCCAAGAAGTACCTTTAAGAGATGGTACTAGGTCCTAAGACGGTGGAGGTTGTTCTTCTCCGACTTGAACCAATGCAAGGATAATGTACAAACAAAAAGTAGAATATTCAAGAACTTAGCCAGCAGAGGTTAACAGCAGACAATTTAAGTTTTCTACAAGTAGGACTTAGCTAGCAGCAGTTTATAGGGTTAATCTAAAAAAAATCATAGGACTGTCTACTAGTATTTTCTATGGAAGAAAATATCCTTCTGGTATTCTTTAACGATAAATATTAACCTTACCTTTACTTGCAAATGGCATAACAAAAAGTACTATAGGATTAGGATAATTTATTTTCTCAAGGATGGCTAAGCCATAACAGCAATAGCAGCCTTTCAAGCAAAGGAATCATGACATAGATATCTAGAAACTAGAAATGACAGGACTTTGAGCTGATAGTAATTGGAAGTACATATGTAAATATCAAGAATTGAAATTGATAGAAGGCCACAGTAAGAGTGCAGTCCGCTGTACCAGGCCCAAGCCAACTGCTACTACTTTTCATATATGTTGACCATAAAATAAGGTGTTTGGCATTCATGATCAACTAAATATGTAGAGTGGAAATAATGGTTTGGCACTCAGACAAATAAATTATACCACACCTTGTAAGGTAGATAAAATGATGCACAAAGTTAAAAAATTGATGACAAGTATTAAAGTCTTCATCCAAAAAAGGTACCAGTACCGAATAACAGAAATCAGGCCATCAAGATCAAGGCTTGATGATGATTGCATAGCCATCATTAGCAATTGCAAACTTGATTGTTTATTTAAAAACATGATAATCACTAGTAACAAGGTGTGATGATAACATCTGGATGATAAATAACATAAGAATCCCCACTAGTAAAATAAGGTTCAGAGACGATAACAAAAAGATGATGTTGTCACAAACCATAGTAACCAGCAATGCAAGTTCTAACAGTTCGGTCTTGAGACAAGCATCACCATCAACAGATAACACATTCAATTCAGTGCAGTGAAATAACAGTAGAGCACAACAGTTGATCCAATATTTAGGCAAATCAACAACTGCATTTTGCGAATCAAGAAATGCAAATCAAGAATCTTGTGCACACTTGGACTCTTGACAATTAGATCTGGGCATGTGAATCAAAACCCTAGCAGGCAAGGGAGAGAAGAGGAGAAGGGCGAGGATGGGTGACTCACTGTTGACGCTCGTTATTGATACACTTTTACCCCTATTTATCTTCAATAATGATATGAATTTAATACCTAAACTATCGATCACACCTATTAAACCGGTCATTTTCACAACGTATTTTGGAGGATGTTGTGTTTTTGCAGGAAATTGGGCCTAAAACATATTTTTGGATAAAGCACTCAATGAGCATTGAACCAGACAAAGACGAAGGTCAAAGGGCCTAGGAAAGGGCCAGGCTAATCGGCCTGATACCCTCAGACACCCCCTGGTGCCCATCTTTGGCAAGCAACCCTCCAACATTACTTAGGGGCTAAGTTTATGAAGATATGGCAAGGACCAGCTCGGCATCAAAGAGGAATCAGAGAAGATCAAGCAGAGATTTGGAAAGTCATTGAAGATCAATCTCATCCCGAAGCTACCGACGTGCCAGGCCCACATGCAAGTGAAAAGAACATTTCAAAGCACCTGAGAAGACTTGGAGATGAAACAGGACATGACAAGGCAAAAGGAAGGCCCAGGCCGGCCGATCGGCCTGGACCCTCCCAAGCCGATCGGCCTAGGGGTTTCCTTCACCCTCTTGCCTTCCAATTTTTGCCACGCGACCTCTGGACTATAAATACCCCCAAAAACCACCAAGCCCGCAGATTGGAAACAACGTACTCGATGTGAAGCAGCAGAGAAGCAAAAGGAGCTTGAGGGACACCACTTCAGAGAGCCGAAGGTCGTGCAGGGGTTAGCGTAGGCGAGCCTGTGCTGGCGTGATCACCCTGCGAGGAAGATCACGCTGGAGTTCTGGAGCTAGAAGTCATCAAGATCAAGGTAGGATCTCGGTGGCGATCTTGTGATGTACAATCATTCATGATGAAGTAATAGATCTGTTTGTATTCTTAGCAATCTAAGTATTTCCTTCTATGGTTTTATGCTCCATTGGGTTTGCTTGCTTTTCAATCTATTAATCGATGATAGATTGCTTAGGATGTTGTTGTGGTCGTGGTGATCGAATTTGCATGCCTGATCTACCAATGAGTATAACATGTTCTTTTGATCGTACATTTAATGTACCTATGCTGATAGAAGGGATCGTGATGGGATCTTTCTTGTGTAAGATAGGGGGTTTCAGAAGCCGGACCAAAGGTGTAGATTTAAAGATGCTTTTTACTAAGATCATATATATGTTATTTTGCTATCTATGCTTAGAATTATAATATATGCATAGTCTAGGTTGCTCTAGATTGGTTACCTCTACTATATCTGTTATCTGTCTATACATATTTAGTAGATTAGATCTGAATCACTCATCAACACCAAGTTCATCCTAACAATGCTAGTTAAAATAGATCTTATGCTATAAATTTCACGGATTGATAAACCTTGGGGAGTACTCTGAGGGAAGAGCTACAACTGATCTGTGCACTTGCGGTTCACAACTTGGAGTGCTAACAGCCATCAACACTCACTGGCGAGAAGACAGCCACCAAAGGGGATGAGTGCTTGAGGGGAGAAGACCGCGTGCCGCCAATCTGTCGTGCCCCTTGTGGGTATCCACCGCCACCATCAGGAGAGGTTGCCGTAGAGGAGACAACCGCCCTCCTGCTGCTTCACCCGCTCCGTCACCGCTGGCCGAAGATGTCGTGCAGAGCCGCGTGACATCTCCACGCCACCTCTTGTGCGCAAACCCACATCGCCTATCGTGCGGGGGTTCCTTCCACGCCAATGAGAAGATGATTCGTTCCTGGGCTAAGTGCAACAACATGGCCTAGGAAAATAGCTAAGGCCCACTCTACACGTTGAATGGACCACACCTGCTAATTAACACACTTGTGCTTTCGTCCTCGCTTCGCGCAAAAGGTTGCAACTGGAGTTAACAGCTTCCTACAACCACCTATTTAAGCTGGTTCGATTCCCTCTCTGTTTCCGGTTTGGGACTATCCTCGTGTTGCTACAGTGTTTTTTAGCGCTACAGTGGTTGCGTGCTACCGTAGCCCGAATTCTACCGTAGCCCGAATTTGTCCAGCCTAACTGGCCCATGGGTTGGGATGTCAAACTGGGTAGGAGAGAATAGGGGTTTTGGACCTTGATACGACCTAGACCGGGGTTAAACGAACGTTGAGTTTTTGATGGGCTGGGATCCGAACCAGGATGGGGTGACCTGTGGATCGGGCCGCAATCCCGGCCAATACCGGTGCAAACAAACAAGGCCTAAGAGAGATCGTGAGCTCATAAACCGGGTCCAACCGAACCAAGAAGTCCAAGATGACAAGAACAAGAGACAGGTGTTCTCTAGGTCTCTCCACAGCTTTTCAATGGTTGTCTTTTTACGGTTATTTTGTTTCCTTTTTATTAATATAACAGGGCAATGTTCTTATCGTCTTTTCGAAAAAAAAGAGATTGGCGTTGGTCCGGCGCACCAGTCTCGCCTGTGGCACCATTGCCTTAGTGCGAAAACCTACGGCGACTATTGGGAATTTGACTCCGCCAAACAGGAGAAGAGAGGAAACTAAATGAGAAGAAGTCATAATTTAAGGAGAAGTGTGGGAGTGCTTCCGGTGAGTCCCCTCCTCGAGCCTCCATGGGCCCTTTATATAGAAGAGGAGGGGGTGGCAATTAGCCCCGAGCTCCTTGTACGTACAAAATTTACAACTAGGCATTCCAATCTTTACATGGGCCGCCCTTCACTCTTAGGTTGGGCCATTCCGCCAAGTTGTCATCCTCACTTAAACACGCTACAACAGTTAGAAACTAGTGAGACGAAAGGTGGGGTGACCTGCGGAGCCCTTTTCCCCCAACAGGAAAGTGGCTTGAAATTGGGAACACAAGCTTTGTCACAGGAACGAAGTCAAGCGAATCAGCTGCCTTGTCGCACATTATTAAAACAGCTTGTCCTATCCACATGCCAAGCAAACGAAGTACCCGTTGGTTAGCTTAGCTAGCAGCTGCCTGTACCAAACAACGAAGTTGATAGTTGCCCAGCAATGATAATCCACAGATATTTCTACGAGCATTCGAAATCCACTTCGGCGCGTCCAAAATGGTTAGCTAGCTGCTGGTGCTCCCAACAAAAAGCCCCAGGTTCCGGTTCAAGTATAAAAAATATTTTTGTGAATTTTTTTAATCAATAGTCAATCGCAAATAAAGGTGACGAGAGACATACTAGTTAAGATAAGCGGCAACGGGGACACGGCAGACCAGACGCCCACAGCACGGGATGCAGGCCACCGCCTGGTCCAGGCCGTGGATGCACAGGTGGGCATGGTGCCCTCTGCGACACATCCTGCACCCGTCTAGGAGGAATCGACCGTCGACGACCTCTTCACCATACCGGCTCTGCCAATTCTGCATCAACTGCCGGAACATCGTCAACGCGTGCGCCGGACCTTTGACATGTCTTTGGTACGCCGAAGCGCGCGACTAGCTATGAAGCTGGTTGTGCCAGCCCTACAGCGCGCCCAATGCAACTTGTGGCGCAAGTTGGGTGTCTCGGACGACGAGCTACGCCCTATTGAGGATATCCAGCAGGAATACATGAACTCGCACAAGTGGCCGCTCCCGGACCACATTATCGTAGCAATGACGACCCTCTTTGACCTGGACGATGAAGAAGCGGAACAGGTGAATGACAAGCTTCTGCAGCATGCTGGACAGGCAATTGATGACATCCAGGCTGAGCGTACTCCCTCCCAAGAATGAGAGCCTCGGTACCTCTGCACCGTTGGAGAACAGTCCTCTTCATGTATCCAATTCTCTTCCCGCACTATTTTATGTTTACCCCTCCACGCCCTGTTGGCTGCGACCTTCGGGCTAGGAGCTGCACCAGTCCTACTGGCTTCGACCTTCGGACTTACTGTACGCCGCATCGACTTCGCCCTGCTGGCTTTGACCTTCGGGCACTGCACCTATCTGCGCAACGAACGTTAACTACAAACGTCGCTCCGAGATCCCCCTGCGCTAACACACTCCTATGCATGTCTGCCCCAGCTAACTACATCTACAACGAACGCTACACGACTACCAATGGCGCCGCAAAATTTTTAATATGCATATAGGAAGTTTCGACACTATCAGGTGGAATGTGCGAGGACTTAACGCTCCTGCAAGATGCATGATCGTTCACGAAACACTAAAATCGATGCCATGCCATATAGCGTGCCTTCCGAAAACTAAACTAAATCAAATCGATGCGGCCCTCGCTTCTTTCCTGGGTGGCTACCGCCTGTCCAACTTCACTTACAAACCGGCGCTAGGCACCAAGTGGGGAATCCTCATTCTATGGGATGTTAACTACGTTGACCTCAAAGATATCCAGATTGGGCGCTTCTCAATTACAACAACAGTATCGGCCAAACAATGCAACTCCGAATTCACACTAACAACAGTCTACAGACCATCAAGGACGGAACTGAAAACAGCTTTCCTACAACACATACGAAACATGAAACCTGACACCAACACTAAATGGCTCATCTTTGGTGATTTCAACCTAATCTACAAGGCAAGTGACAAGAATAACAGACTGAATCTCCAACTAATGCGTCGCTTCCGAAGTACTCTAGCTTTTTGTGGCCTTAAAGAAATTCACCTACAAAATCGCAAATACACGTGGAGCAGTGAAAGGTGCCAACCAACGCTTTCGCGTCTGGACCGCTTCTTCTGCAACGAGGCTTGGGATCTCGCTTTCGACGATCACACTCTGCATGCTCTCTCCTCCTCACACTCCAATCATTGCCCCCTGCTGCTAGCAAAACTCTCTGGATCATGGAAGCCACGCCCTTTCAAATTTGAGAACTTTTGAACAAAACTGCCACGCTTCCAAGAGATACTACAACAGGCATGGAGTCTACCCACGCATCATACAAAACCTTTCCACCGCCTTGGCCACAAGTTATACTCAACAGCTATGGCGCTTAGGAGATGGAGCAGTTCCCTCATCTTGGATGCAAAACTAAAACTACAGATGACACAAGTGGTGATCCTTCATCTCGATGCTACGCAAGACTTTAGACCCCTCTTGGACGCTGAATTCACTTTGAGAGCCAAACTCAAAAAACGTACTCTAGGCTGGGTGGTAATTGAGCGAGCAAGGAAACAACAATCATCACACATCAAAAACCTCAGGGAGGGGGATGCGAATACGCGATACTTCCACCTTAAGGTCAATGCGCGTAGAAGGAAAAATTTCATACAACGGCCTGACACGGGATGGGCCCTCTCACATCAAGACAAGCAGGACATTGTGCATGAACACTTCTCCAACATAATGTTGACACCACAGCATCGCACACGAGACCTGCATTGGGATAGCCTGCAACACAGTCAGGTGGACCTATCCGACCTAGACCGCACTTTCGACGAAAAGGAGATCCTGCACACCGTCAAACAGCTCCCGCACGAACGCGCACTAGGCCCGGATGGCTTCACAGGGATCTTCTTCAAGGCATGCTGGAACATCATCAGAGGAGACCTAATGGCGGCAGCTAATGCTTTCTACAACATTCGCTGCAACAACCTAAATCTCCTAAACAAAGCAAACATTGTCCTAATTCCTAAAAAGGAAGGTGCAGAAACTGTACTGGAGTATCGGCCAATCAGCCTCATCCATGCATTTGCAAAAATCATCACCAAAGCTCTAGCGCTACGACTAGCCCCGCACATGAACGCTATCATCTCACCTTGCCAGAGTGCCTTCATCAAGACCAGAAGTATTCATGACAACTTCTTATACGTCAGAAATATCACCCGTCATTTCCACTGAAATGCGACTCCAGCTCTACTAATGAAACTAGACATCTCCAAAGCCTTCGACTCAGTCCGCTGGGACTACCTCATCATCTTGCTGCAACACAAAGGCTTCCCTACTCGCTGGAACCAATGGATTATGGTTCTTCTTGCTACCTCAACTTCAAAAGTTCTGCTCAACGGCACGCCCTTGCCATCGATCCAGCACGGTAGAGGCCTCAGACAGGGAGACCCCCTGTCACCTCTCCTCTTTGTTCTGGCCATCGATCCACTACAGCACATTATTGTCCAGGCAACGGAGAGGGGCCTACTCACCAAGCTAGGAGGAAGAGCGGCAAGATTCAGAGCATCCTTGTACGCCGACGACGCTTCCATATTTGTTAAGCTGACACACAAAGACATCTCCAACATGGTGAACATACTGCAACAGTTCGGAGAAGCCACTGGTCTACGCACGAACCTACACAAGACTCAGACCGCACCCATAAGCTGCCAAAACATTGATCTTGACCATCTACTCAATGAACTGCTGGTTGCAAGATCAACATTCCCAATGCGCTACCTTGGTCTTCCCTTATCAACAAAGCACCTCAGGAAGGTTGAGTTCCAACCACTAATAGATAAAGCGGCAGGTAAACTATCTGCTTGGACCGGACGAAATCTAACGCAGGCCGGCAGATTAGCCCTCACGAAATCGGTCCTCTCCTCACAGCTGGTATACTTCCTAACGGTTCTCAAGGCAAATAACGAGGTGCTCCAAGAATTATACAAAATACGCAAAAAAAAATTCCTCTAGGCAGGCGACCAACAGCTAACAGGAGGAAAATACAAAGTGAATTGGATGAGAACCTACCTCCCGAAACAGCTCAGGGGTCTAGGCATACCAGACCTCAAAAAAGTCACCAGAGCCCTCCGCCTAAGGTGGCTTTGGTATGAGTGGACATCCCCAGACAAGCCCTGGGCTAACACAGAAACCCCATGTGACGAGACGGATAAGCAACTCTTTGTTGCATGCACGGTCATCACTCTCAGTAACGGCAAAAAGGTCAGCTTCTGGAACTCTGGCTAGTTACACGGCCAACGTCCAAAGGACATCGCACCACTACTCTTCGATATCTCAAGAAAAAAGAATAGGACGGTTCACGATGCCATCAGTAACAACAATTGGATCCCTCAACATCAACAACAACATCAGCACATCACATCTAGCTTCATTCGCCGAGTTATGGAACATGGTCAGGCACACAGAACTTCGACCAAGAGATGAGGATACTATCAGCTGGAAACTAACGAAATCAGGCATGTACACAACAGAATCGGCGTATAAAGCACAGTTCCTAGGCTGCACCGAAACACCGAACATCTCATCTATCTGGAAAACGTGGGCGCCACCAAAATATAAATTTTTCGCATGGCTAATTACACAGGACCGTGTTTGGTCCGCGGACAGGCTTGCCAGACGAGGATGGCCACACAACGCCACTTGCGCCCTCTGCAGACAGACAATGGAGACTGGTCACCACATTTTGGCCGAGTGCGGATACACAAGAAAAATCTGGGATCTAACGGCGACATGGATTGCGCAGCCTAATCTCAGGCCAAGCGCATGGCAACCCTCATCCAATGCACTGGAATGGTGGACTCACATAACCACAACACCGGATTCACCGCGTAAGGCTCTGAGAAGTCTAACTCTACTCATCATGTGGGAGGTTTGGAAAGAACAGAATGAGCGCATCTTCAATGCACATGAGAGTTCTACAACCACGTTGCTGGCAAAAATCAAGGAGGAGGAGTCAGCGTGGATGCTGGCGGGGCAAAAGACCTAGCGTTACTCGTAGCACGAGAGTAGTCCTTATCTTCTTGCATGGCTAGCTGCTCGGCTGGCTGTTTGTTTTTCCTCTTGATTTTGTTTCCTTCCTGTAAACTCCTGCTTTACCAATGCAATAGGCACAATCTCGTGACCATTCGTAAAAAAAAAGATAGAGTAGCTTGTAACTATTTTACCGAAGTCAAACTCTTGATATAAATTAGGTTCATACCCAAATTAAAAGCAATGAAGTGCCAGCTGTTAGCTTAGCTGGCAGCCGTTCGCAAGTCAAAAGTGAGGGGTTCGATAAACCCAACACCCCAAGATATTTTTGCCTAAAAGTATTGTTTGTATAAACCCATACTGAAGCAAATCAGTGGTATACATCCAAGTTGAACATGGTTTCCGCCTCTTTCTCACTTCTTCTTTATTTTTTTATTACCGAAATGGCTAGAAACAGATTAACATGAACATGAATTCAAACAAGGCATGAAAATGGAGTGAGGTGCGGCCCAGACGAAGCGGTTGTCATCATACTGGACTGACTGACATCGCAGTTGCAAGCCTAAAGAAAGAGCTTGCGGCCCAGACCAGAAAAGCCGGCCCATGAAAGAGCACAGTCAAAAAGCGGCTCAGTCCGTGCATGACACTCATCATGCCTATTGCCTTAATTTAGTATTTTTATATTAATAATAACTTACATAGGTAATTTGGATCCTATATTAGTTTATTTTTGGAGATTTTCTTTATGATGCATGTGGAGATAATTAGACTAAGATTTAGATGTTTACTTAAGTTTATTTTTAATAATTGTATACATGCATAATTTAGATATAAATGTAGAATGGAATTGATAAGTTATTCTTTATAATGACATGCATGAATAAATTGGATGAACTTTAGATTATTTTTTATAATGGTAGAGCTCGATAATTTAGATATAGCTTTAGTCTTTGTTTTGGAATATTTTCATAATGATAGCAGCGGGTAACTTTTTAGAAAATATAATAGATCAATGACTATGATTAATAGAGTTTACAGGATTCATGTTTGTTGTTTCTGATTTTTGTGAGCATTTCTAGGATTTGTTTTTTTTCTAGCGTGTCTCGTGAGAACTAATGCGGAATCTCCAATGAAAAAATGAGACCACATTGCTACAAAACTATTGCTTTAAGCTACCTCTCATTTGTTAAATATTGGAATACAATTCTTATTATAGAGATGTATACTTATTATCTTATCCGATTGTGATAGATTTTAGTTACTAATTACTCTATAATATTTTCATCCATATTTATAATGTGTTAACTTTTTTGATGCAAATATGCATCTAGATTTGTTTAATGGATATTAAGTTTGAGCTATAATTTTAACATAGAAATCTATATTCTCATTATTTCCTTTATATCTTTATAAATGGTGACACATCATGCGTATATACCTTAGTTATTATATCATATACTAATAGTATAGGAAATAGATGATTTAAAATCATATATATTGGTGTATATTTTTAATTAAGTGATTTGGAATAAAAAGTAGGGTTACCTTAAGTTATTTTTAATAATAGCATATATGAGTAATATATATTTAAATTTAAGGGTTACTTTAAAGTATTTAGCTATGGACAATTTAGTTGCAAATATAGAGGGTTATTTTAAATATTGTTTATAATGGCATAAGTGGGTAATTTTGATGAAGATTAGGGGGTTACATTAGTTTATTTTACGTAATGACAAAGATGGTTAATTTAGATATAGATTTAAGGGGTTACTTTAGGCTATTTTCATAATGGCATAGGTGGGTAATTTTTTAGAAAACATAATAGATGTAATGGCTATGATGAGTTGAGCCTGGCTAAATATTTTGCTTTTTTTTGAGAATTTCTAGAATTTCTCTATTTTTCTAGAGTCTCTACCTAAAATTCTAGGTGGCTTCACCTAGAGGTTTTAAAAGGAGGCTCCAATTAGTAATAGTAAGATCAAGAACGACCTTCTTTTAATGCAATCGGCATTATAAGTACTACCTCCATCGCAAATTACTACTCTTTTTTGCTTTTCGGCTTTTCTAAGTACATAGCATTTACTACGTATTAGACATAACATATATCTAGGTGCAAACTAATAATGTGGGATGGAGGGAATACTAAAATTTTCAGTCATGCTTGTCCGTTCGAGATTTCTGTGAACTTAATAAGAGTTTTGTACCCATCACCTGCCAACTTTTCCGAGAAAATGGAAACAGGTTGCAACATCCGCTTAATGTTACAACATCTTTAGAACACAAGATTCACACTACTGGAGTTGCAAGGAAATTTCATAGGGTGTCATCCTTAGTTGCAAAGAGCCACTACAAAGGAAATTTTCCTGCAGGATTGGAATCCTTCAAAATATCTATGATTTTCCTTTGTTTGAAAGGGGGCCTCAATGTTCATTATCACAACACATCAGCAGTCCCCTACGGCACATCATCTGCCAACTGAACTGCTTAACTGTAGAAGATACAGTCATGGACTCATGAGCAGCGTGTGCTGCTTTGCCATGACTGCTACCAGCTGCACGGCTTCGTTGGCAGAGTTCAGATTAAGTCAACTGGCGGTTGTGTGTCCAGCATCACCACCGTTCTCCATGCCACGGCCCCTACTCATACAGATCACGGCGTAGCAGGATGGCAGCACTGGCATTGCCTTCTCGAGGTCCTAATTAACTTGCTAAAAGTACAGGGGCACCATCAGCGACCCTGTGACAGCCAAAGGCCGGATTTTATGATACTGGTTTCTGCACTATTTAAGTCAGGAGCTGAGTAGATCGATGACTGGTACATCCAAATCGTACACTCAGAAGTCAGATTGATTCAAAAATCGTACACTCAGATTGCCTGTACTGCTAGGAGGTCTCCCCTGGACCTGTGTAGAGATATATTTTGTATTTATCCCTTTGCTGTTCCTAGACTTATGCGGCTGTGGTGAATCTTCCAGAATAGATTAGATAGAGTTGGTGTAACAAACCACAGCCGGTTCTCTAGGGATGGAGCCTATATAAGCCACCGGTGCCAGGCGTTTTGGTAACCATAATAATTAACACGTAACCGGCCAGGAGCTCTAAGTTTGGGGCCCTGCCGTTCCACCACATTGCGCCTCTGAAGCTCTTTCACATGGTAATCAGAGCCTAGGTCACCATGTCGTCAAGTTCAAGCGTTCCGCATCCTCTCTTCGGTGTTCCAATCACCGAGAAATTGACAAGGAAGAATCACGCGCCATGGCGCGCACTCGTGCTTGCAGCCGTCCGCGGCGCACGCACGGAAGGCTACCTCAATGGCAAGACTCAAGCTCCTGCGCAAGAGATCGAGGAGAAGAAGGCTGACGGTACAACCGTCAAGGTGCCTAATCCGGCCTATGCAGATTGGTTCGCCGAGGATCAGAAAGTCCTTGGGCTGATCTTGTCTTCGGTCGGGAAGGAAGTGCAGCCACAGGTCGTCGCTGCAGTGAAACGTGCGATTAGCACTTGCTACAACAAGGAAAGGTAACCAGACAATTGCTGAATACTTTACCAAGATGAAAGGCTATGCAGATGAGATGGCAGCTGCGGGGAAGCCAATGGACGACGAGGAGCTGGCGGCCCATATCTGTAACGGGCTGGACGCTGAATTCAATCCGGTGGTGACATCTGTTACTGCCCGGACTGAACCGCTCTCAATTCATGAGTTGTACTCTCAGCTTCTTAGCTTTGAGACGCGACTCGAGCTTCAAGATGGATCGGGCTTCTCTGCAAACGCCGCCAATAGGGGCGGCCGATCTGGATCAGGAGGATCTGGGTCAGGCGGCTACAACAATCACTACTTCAACAACAATCGCGCCCCTGGGCGCGGTGATGGAGGCCGTGGCGGCTCGCGTGGGCGCAGTCCCGCGCGTGGTCGCGGACAGCAATGCGGGGGAAGGGCACAGCGCCCCAACCTTGGAGGCGTGGATGAACGTCCTCTTTGTCAAGTGTGCTTAAAAATAGGGCACACTGCGGCGAAGTGTTGGCATCGCTTCGACGAGTCCTATGTCCCTGAAGAACGGCACGTGGCTGCGGCGATGAACTCCTACAACGTCGACACCAACTGGTACACGGACACGGGCGCGACCGACCACGTCACCAGCGAATTGGAGAAGTTGTCCTTCCGTGAGAGGTATCACGGGAATGATCAGATCCACACAGCTAGTGGTGCAGGTATGGAAATTAAGCACATCGGTCATACTACTGTTCCAACCCAGTCCCGTAATCTTCATCTAAACAATGTGCTTCATGTTCCAAAAGCTAGCAAAAATCTTGTTTCTGTTCGTCGCCTTGCTAAAGATAACTCTGTTTTCCTTGAATTTCACCCTGATTATTTTCTTATCAAGGATCAGGCCACGAAGAACACGATTCTTAGAGGACGATGCCACCGAGGGTTGTACCCTCTTCCATCAGATCAGTCAATAAAACAGGCATTTGGAGTAGTGAAGTCGTCCATGTCTAGATGGCATAGCCGCCTGGGTCATCCAGCTTTTCCAGTTGTTTCCAAAATTATCAGCAGTAATAAGCTCCCATGTTCCTCTGAGAAAAACAATGATTCAGTTTGTGATGCCTGTCAACAGGCAAAGAGTCATCAACTTTCTTATAGTAGATCCTTTAATTCCTCAAAATTTCCTTTAGAACTTGTGCATTCTAATGTCTGGGGTCCTGCTCTAGATTCAGTCGGGAGAAAGAAATATTATGTTAGTTTTGTTGATGATTTTAGCAAGTTCACCTGGATCTACTTTATTAAATACAAGTCTGAAGTGTTTGAGAAATTCCATGATTTTCAGGCCATGGTAGAGAGACAATTTGGTCGCAAAATTCTCACCATGCAAACTGATTGGGGAGGGGAGTACCAAAAATTGCATAATTTCTTTACCAAAAGTGGGATTGTGCATCATGTTTCCTGTCCCCATGCGCATCAACAAAATGGAGTTGTTGAGCGCAAGCATAGACACATTGTCGAAATTGGACTTTCCCTCCTCGCTCATGCCTCTATGCCACTAAAATTTTGGGATGAGGCTTTTGCAACAGCTGTTTTTCTTATTAACCGTATGCCTAGCGCTACCATCCAGCATGAAACACCTTTAGAACGCTTGTTTAATCAAAAGCCTGAATATTCCTCTCTTCGGGTTTTTGGTTGCGCCTGTTGGCCCAACCTTCGTCCATATAATCAACATAAGCTTGAGTTTCGCTCAAGACGATGCGTTTTTATTGGCTATAGTCCTCTCCATAAAGGGTTCAAGTGTCTAGATGTGTCATCCGGTCGTGTTTTTATCTCCCGGGATGTTATTTTTGATGAGTCTATTTTTCCTTTTTCTGAACTCCACTCCAATGCAGGAGCCCGACTCCGTGCTGAAATTAATCTATTACCATCAGACCTTGTTCCTTTATCTATTCCTGGGGTGGAACCTGTAGCAGACCGTGTGTTTAATTCCGCTAATGCTACTCACCAGAATGGATCTAGTGCATGTGATAACAGGATCTCAGATTTGCCTCCTGGTGCGAGACATGAGAATGATGCGGCACGGACTCCTGGGCGATCTGCTCCGGGATCGGGGCTCTCCAACTCTACCGGCCCATCCCACCAACGCGCCAGCGCCACGGAGATGCTGGTTCGCGCTCCGGCACTGCCTGACCCCCGCGTGCACGCCGGGTGCCCCACCTGGTGCTGACGCGCGGCCGAATCAGGGTTCAGGCGAGGGGGAGACAGAAGCTGTGCCTGCGCCTGATTCTGGAGCTGTGCCTGCGCCTGATTCTGACGCTGCGGACGATGCGGCCGAGAGAACAGCGCCTGTGCCTGATACTGCAGATGCAGATCTCCCTGTTGATGAATCCTCTGTGCCAGCACCACATCACCCAGCACCACATCACCGGACCCGGCTGAGTGCAGGTATTCGTAAGCCAAAAATTTATACTGATGGAACAGTCAGGTATGGTTGTTTTACTGCTTCCGGGGAGCCACAAAATTTAGATGAAGCACTAAATAATAAAGAGTGGAAATCAGCAATGGATGCCGAATATGAGGCTTTAATTAGGAATCAAACTTGACATTTAGTTCCTCCAAGAAAAGGGATTAATATTATTGACTGCAAATGGGTTTATAAGATAAAGCGAAAAGCGGATGGGAGTCTGGATAGGTATAAGGCTCGTCTAGTTGCAAAAGGTTTTAAACAGAGATATGGTGTTGATTATGAGGATACTTTTAGTTCTGTTATTAAGCATGCTACTATCAGAACAATTCTATCTATTGCTGTTTCTAGAGGATGGAGCCTGCGGCAACTTGATGTACAGAATGCTTTTCTTCATGGTTTTTTGGAAGAAGAAGTGTACATGCGTCAGCCACCTGGTTATGAAAGCAAGGCTACTCCAAATTATGTCTGTAAGTTAGATAAGGCTCTATATGGTTTGAAACAAGCGCCAAGGGCGTGGTACTCGAGGTTGAGCAGAAAATTGTGTTCTTTAGGCTTCAAGGCTTCGAAGGCTAACACATCTTTGTTCTTCTATCAAAAAGGGCCTGTTACTATATTTATTCTCGTATATGTTGATGATATCATTGTTGCTAGCTCCACACAGGAGGCTACAACTTGTTTGTTGCAGGACTTGAGGAAGGAATTTGCTCTCAAGGATCTTGGAGAGCTGCACTACTTCCTTGGGATAGAGGTAAATAAATTGAGGAATGGTATTCTGTTGACCCAGGAAAAATATGCTAGAGATGTATTGCATCGTGTGGGCATGAAGGATTGTAAACCAGTAAGTACTCCTATGTCTACATCAGAAAAATTGTCAGCACAAGAAGGGACACCTCTTGGACCAAAAGATGCTACAGCCTACAGGAGTGTAGTAGTTGCATTACAGTACTTGACTTTGACTCGACCTGATATTTCTTTTGCTGTGAACAAAGTTTGTCAGTATTTACATGCTCCTACGACACTTCATTGGGCGGCAGTAAAGAGGATCTTGATGTATTTAAAACACACCATGAAGATTGGGCTCCGTATTAGTAAAACCTCCTCTCTTTTGGTGAGTGCCTTTTCAGATGCAGATTGGGCAGGAGATGTAGATGATCGTCGGTCAACTGGAGGATTTGCAGTATTTCTAGGGTCTAATCTGATAGCATGGAGTGCAAGAAAACAAGCCACTGTCTCCGGATCAAGTACAGAAGCTGAATACAAGGCTGTAGCAAATGCCACAGCTGAGATTATGTGGATACAAATTCTGTTATATGAATTGGGAATACAGGCGCCCAGAGCTGCCAAATTATGGTGTGATAATATTGGAGCTAAGTATCTCTCTGCTAACCCAGTTTTTCATGCTAGGACAAAACATATAGAAGTGGATTATCATTTTGTGCGAGAAAGGGTAGCAAGAAGATTACTTGACATTGAGTTTATATCTACAAGAGATCAAGTTGCTGATGGCTTCACAAAACCATTGCCGGTAAGACAATTAGAGATGTTTAAGAAGAATCTCAACTTGAGAAGTTTAGATTGAGGGGGAGTGTTAAATGTAAAGATATATTTTGTATTTATCCCTTTGCTGTTCCTAGACTTATGCGGCTGTGGTGAATCTTCCAGAATAGATTAGATAGAGTTTGCTGTAACAAACCACAGCCGGTTCTCTAGGGATGGAGCCTATGTAAGCCACCGGTGCCAGGCGTTTTGGTAACCATAATAATTAACACGTAATCGGCCAGGAGCTCTAAGTTTGGGGCCCTGCCGTTCCACCACATTGCGCCTCTGAAGCTCTTTCACATGCTGCTGGCTCGGCGTGCTTATAAGTTACAAAAACATGGCTCCATCCTCACAGCAGGTCACAGCACATGTAGGGGCACGTGTTGGTTACGGTAGCATATGGCTTGTTCTGCTTGAACAGCTGAACATCATCAACGCCTCAGTTACTGTAGCTGGGAGGACTGGGTTCTCTGCAGGCTGCAGCCATGGCGACTGTAACGGCGGAAAGGGAAGGAAATGGAGAGCAGCACCAGAAGAGATGGAAGCAGGGAGGCTACAAGACCCTGCCATTCATCATGGGTGAGTACAGCGTATCTGTTGAACTTGCATCATCAAACATTAGCCGTCTTCCGGATTCCGAACATTTTGGATGCTGTATTGCTGACGGTCACATGAATCACCTGTCCGGCTGCCCGTTGCAGCAAACGAGATCTGCGACAAGTTCGCCACGGCCGGCTTCAACGCCAATCTGATCTCGTACCTGACGCAGCAGCTGAACATGACGCTGGTGGACGCGTCGAACACGCTCACCAACTTCGGCGGCACCACCAGCCTCACTGTCGTCCTCGGCGCCTTCTTCGCCGACTCCTACATCGGCCGCTTCTGGAGCATCGTCGCCGGCTCGATCTTCTACCTGATCGGCATTATGGGCCTCGTCCTGTCCGCGGTCGTCCTTTCGCTCCGGCCGCCGCCGTGCAACGCTCTCAACCCGGACGCGTGCCAGCGCCCCTCCGGGGGCCACCTCGCCGTGCTGTACATCTCCAAGCTGTGCATGTGCCTCGGCACCGGCGGGATCCGGCCAGCGTCGTGGCGTTCGACGCCGACCAGTTCGACCAGCAGGGCGCGGAGGCCTGGGCCAACCGGAAGCGGCGCTACTTCAATGTCTACTTCTTCACCATGGGGTCGGCGACGCTGCTGGCGCTGACGCTGGTGGTGTACATCCAGGATCACGTCGGGTGGGGCTGGGGGTTCGGCATCCCGGCCATCAGCATGTTCGTCTCCATCGTCGAGTTCGTGGTCGCGTACCCGCTATACGTCCGGGCCAAACCCGGGGGCAGCCCGTTCACGAGGCAGGCGCAAATCCTCGCCGCCGCGTTCAGGAAGCGCAACGCCGCCGTGCCGGAGGACAGAAACATGCTGTACCAGGACAAGGAGCTCGATGCCCTCATCTCCACCAAAGGCCGGTTCCTGCATACTGACAAGCTCAAGTAGGCAGCATGCTGCGTGCACGTGACATGTCTCGCATTTTCTTTTTCTGCGTGCACGAAGGCTGTGCTCACACTGGGACATTTTTCTGACATCTGCAATAATGTGCGTCAAGCTAGGTTCTTGGACCGGGCGGCGATCGTGACACCGGGTGACGTCTCCGACTCCGGGCGGCCGAAGCTGTGGCGCCTGTCGACGGTGCACCGCGTGGAGGAGCTCAAGTCCGTCGCCCGCTTGCTGCCCATCTGGTCGGCCGGCATCATCCTCGCCGCCGCCGGCTCGCACAACGGCTCCTTCACCATCATGCAGGCGCGCACCATGGAGCGCCGCATCACCCGGAACGTGGAGATCCCGCCGGCGACCCTGTCCATCTTCACCACCGGGACCACGCTCGTGAGCATCATCCTCTACGACCGCGTGTTCGTTCCCCTGGCGCGGCGCGTCACAGGCCTGCCGTCCGGGGTCACCTACTTCCAGCGCATGGGCATCGGGCTGACCATCGCCATCTTCGGCGTCGGCGCGGCCGCGCTCGTCGAGACCAGGCGCCGCGGCACCGCGGCCGCCCACGGGCTCCTGGACACCCCCAAGGCCATCGTCCCGATGAGCGTGTTCTGGCTGGTGCCGCTGTACACCATCCACGGCATCGCCGACGCCTTCGCGTCGGTGGGGCAGATGGAGTTCCTGTACGACCAGTCGCCCGAGAGCATGCGCTCCACGGCCGTCGCCTTGTTCTGGCTCTGCGGCTCATTCGGGAGCTACCTGAGCACGGTGCTCGTCACGGTGGTGCAGCGCGCCACGCGAGGCCACGGAGACTGGCTCCAGGACAACATCAACCGGGGCAGGATCAACAACTACTACTGGCTCATCACCTTCATCATGGTGCTCAACTTGGGCCACTACCTTTGCTGCTTCTATTTCTACACCTTGAAGCCACTGGAGCTGGCTGAAGCACAACCCGGCGATCATCGCGATAAGGAGGGCGACGAGCTCCATTCTCCACAGAAAAATGGTGCTGGCAATGGCGTCGGCATGGCATAAAATTGATTTGGATTGTTATAACGTACTCCGTAATTCATCTGTTTGAATGTTGTTAATACATAGTTATCCAGCTGTTCATGCCACAAGGATTACAAGTTCTTTGAAGGGATAGTGTTTTTACCTTTGTAAGTAATACTGTCACAGTAAAATCCAAGTGATAATATTGATCATGCATGCATGCGGTTCAAAGCAAACATAACACTCGTGTATATATTTGACCATGTCCAGTAGAGAACCAGCTCAAAGATAGAGCCAGAGGATATTTTCTATAATTAAAATAGCATGTGGGCGTAGTGGAAATTGTTTTTCTAGTCAGTAGCGTTGAAAACTGTCCTGACCGTTGCGCAGCCGAAATTGTTCATTTTAGGAGAGTAGGGTCACAAGTAACAACTGAAAAATCACTTGGAAAATAGGATAATGTATTATGACTTCTGAATCCTTGCCAGTGGATGTGTTTTTTTTTTTTTTTTTGGGGGGGGGGGGGGGGGGGGGGGGCATGTCATGATTGCAAGAAGTAGTTGTTTACCCAAGATTGAAGTGAACTGTTGAAGCTGCCCGGAGATAAGAGGAAGAAACATGGTTATCATGTCGAGAACATGCCATTCTGGAATGGTTTCCTCGTTATCGTATTGCTATAGTTTTTTGCTGACACTACTGAAAATTGTTTTCAGTATTTGACGCTACCGTACCTGATTAGGACAGTTATTTTTTTCATCTTATGTTTTACTGAGGGATTCCAAATGGTGATTCCGTATACCATATGTATCCACCGTATGCTCAGATGGAGAAAAATAGACTTTGATTCAAGATATATTTTTAAAATTTCAATAACAAACAGGCCTTACTTTCGACTTTCAATATCAGATAAGGTACAAATTAGAAGTACCGTAGGAGCACGGGGGGCACAGATTGAGGGATAAAATAAGGAGCAGCATATACTGACGAAATATCAATATCATCAAGTGGCAGCATATAGTCTAGGCTCCAAAGGCCCAAGCATCGGTAGTCAGTGAACGAACCCGGCGACAGGCGTGGCACACGTTGGGGACAGCGAGGCGCGGGAGCCAAAGATGAGCAACCCAACGGTGCAGCCTGCAGTGGGTTCAGATCGTACTACATTATACAAATATACAAGAAAATGCGAATCCATTATACAAATATACAATTGTTTAGGACTAGGAGTCGCTTTCAGCTAGTCAAATGTTCTTCTTCTTGAGTCCAAGCCCAGGCTAGCAAGGAGAATCCACATGGTGCCAGACTGCAAGAGCTAGCAAGTGCTACTGCTGTAGAATCACTTGCGCTGCATGCACAGTTGCCATCATCGGTTCAGCAATATTCTCGTTTGAGTCTTACGTTGGATAGCAAAAGAGACAGACACAATCAGGGCTGGTTTAGTCGGTCCGCGACGGCCCATATTATTGCACAGAGAGACATGGCCTGAAATCCTAAGAGGGCCGTGCCCAATCCACGGAAAGCCCTGGGCTGGTAAAAAGATGGGCCAGCTTGCATTGTACATTATTTGGATTTGAAAGTCTTTTATTAACTTCCTATCCATATTTCTTTTTTCAAACGACCAAGCCTATTTTTTTTATCTGAATTCGAACCTAAAGTTACCATGCTAATTCTGTCAATCCTTAGAATAGCTTGGATTTTTCTTGTCACTGGCTAAAATTTGGCATACCTTTTTTTATGTATAATGATTATATATTAAAAAGAGAAGTCCAAAAGGAACAAACATACAAAGGGAATCAAGTAACAAAGAAGGAAACACGTAAAATTAGAAATAATATATAAGGTTCTCTATCCATTCTTCAATGTGCATGAAGTATCTTTTTTCTTTGTCCAGCGGAAAACCATAGCAATCTCCTTCCTAAAATTAAATTCAATTTGCAACTTGTTTACAGCCATATATTATTGTTTCTCTAACCAGAGCTATCACTATAGAGGAGACTATTTCTTATGATTGAGCAATTTTATCCCCTAGTCATGTAATTTCTTCGCTCACACTAACATTGATGATCCATTCTTACAAACACTCGAACCACCGACACGTTATTCCACTAGGTTGATATGTTGTCTAATGATATCGCAATGTGCAGATGAACAGCTAGATTTGATTCCTTGAACCAACTATTATTCGAGACCCCTTTGCAATCGCACGGTTTTAGCGCTCCTTATCCTTGGGTGCATGACACGCCTTGCATACTATCCGACACTAGTGAATGGAACTACTCGTGCTACGTACTCGGCACTCGGCAGCCAGGTGTTTCATGTTTGTATAATGCTGACATGACATATCACCAGTGCCGAAAACCGCCAGAGTGTTCGTCAGGCACGCGCCAAACATATCAAGGCAGTTGCTCAAGTGGAGCACGGTTCTGTTCTGATCTCCAAATAAAGAGCCTTTCAAAAGGAAGCCCTTTCGGCATCCCATCCCTCCCCCCAACCACGTACTACAGGATTTGGCATGCCCCACTTCCCCAACACCCGGCGCACCAGCGACGAGATCACGGCAACAGCGCGTGTCCGGGCACGTCCGGCCAGTCGACGCGATCCGCGCCCGGCACACAGGCCGCACAGCCAGATAAAAAGGCCACCGCTGCTGCCGGTGCCGGGACCCGCCGCCTGCCTGCGCCGCGAGCACGGACCCGGCGATGAGGTCACGCAGGACGCCACCAGTTTTGTCCTTCTCCTCCCGCCCGGGCGCACGAGCCCCGCGCGCGATCCGCGAGCGCGACCCGGCCGGCGACAGCGACGTTCCCTCGCGTCCGCGCGCGCGCGCCGCACCGTGCGGTCAATCACCCTGTTCATGGTCCGGTTTAGCCGGTTTTTGGTTTGTTTCCAAACCAACCCAAGAGACAGTCGCTGGTCCGGGGCGGCCTGGTCTTGCATGGGTTGCTGACAGTTTTTGGAAGCACACCGGTGCGGGTTGGGCTGGTTGGTTTGATGGTTTACGCAGGTTTCGTGCGCTCTGGGTAACTGCTAAAGTTTACGCAGGTTTCGTGCGCTCTGGGGTAACTGAGGACGAGGTCGTCGAACAAATATTTGAGGTTATGTGTACGCAGGTTAAGTGAAGAACCAAAATCACCGATACAACGCTGCTACTGCTAACACACAGCATTTGCAAAACTAATCACCCAAGAGTAACAAAGGGGTATCAACTGTCACGATCTAAAATTCTGAAGTCTGAACCTGCAAGTCAGCATATCGGATTCTATTGCCAAAAGCAGTACAATTACTATAGAAATTATCTAAGATACTATAAGATTTGCCAAGGAAAACCATAAACATCAGTACCATTTGTGATATGTCTCTGCAGCAATACTTGGGCACCTGCATTACAGCTGCAGCAAACACACTGCCATATTTACTAACTGCTAAAGTTTTTATCTCTCCCGCCTCCCTCCTTCCTTTTTTTTAGTATTCAAAATCATCCAGTATAACCTGAAATAGAGAATAGTTTGAAGACCATTCATTGCATGCTAAATAAATGATATGTGACATGCTTCTAGAAAAAGAATGCTGCCATGAAGATATACTTCCAAAATATCATTGTAAAGAAAACTGTTACCAAACTAGCAAAGAAAAAAGAGCCTGTTACCAAACTAGCAAAGAAAAAAGAGCCTGTCATGAACTTCTTAACCTAGATAGCATGCTTACTTTTAGCAGATAATTCCACATAGCAGTTCCACACTATCAGTTCCAAAAGAAAAGAATTGTGTATGACGTAGTTATACTAATTTAGCGTTTCAACAGACACTAGCAGCAGACTTTAGTAGCCTGAACCATTCACTAGCACAGACTTCAGCATTGATACTCATCGTTTCAGTTCCACAAGCTAATTTTAACAAACTTCTGCATGTCGCAATAGGATGTTGACCTCTTAATCCCGAAATGCTTCCAAACAAGTGATTTTTTGAACCGGTTCTTTTATTTCTCTTGTGAACAGGAGAAACTGGAGTAGGAGAGCTAGCTGACTGAACATTTGATGTATTAACTGCTAAAGTTAGTCTTATTCTCTTTCTCACTTGAGTTGGCAATGCTTCCCTAGTTGCTTCTGATAACCTTTTCTGCATAGCAATTAACCTATTCAATCTCTCACTGCTATCTTCAAAGGGTCTTGCAGCAGGTACCTCCAAAGATTGGTCTTCACCATCCTGAAATAGATCTAGGTAGATTAAAAGATGACAACAATTATCAGCTGGACACAATCCAGATTGCTCAAATTGAGATGCTAGCATGTCCCAAATATAGCTGCCAACCCAGTTTTTACACAGATAGTCGGCCTATGTGAAAGGAGTGTTTGCACAGATAGCTACAGATATGTCAAATTTGTATCTTCCTATGACACAGTAGCACAAAGCCAAAAGATATTGATTCATACGACAGCTAAACTGCCAGCATAAGGCATGGAAATATGTGGCTCAAACAGAAAGAAAAGAAACCACAGAGAAATTTTTAAAGAAAATAATGTAACCTATTACTTTGGATAACCTGTTTGATAGATGACTTAAACAACCAAATCTGTTACTTAAAGCCACTGGGAGTTGCTATATCAGAATCCCACACCAACATTGCTAGTAAATTCAAAAGGAATCGAACCACACTATAGCAAGCACACAGATCACAGGGTAGCAGAAACTGAATCTGAGCTAGGGTTCAAAGCTGAATCAATCCGAGAAATAAGCAACAGACATGGAAAAATAGAATGGAAAACAATGAAACAAGAAGGTATAGAAGGCCACCTTGTTCAGCCTGGATGGATTGGGAGTGAGGATTGACCCATCGCCGATGAGCTCCATGGTGAGAAGTGGTAGCGAGTCGACGTCCGTATCGAGGAACCCATCCATGGAGGCAACCGCTTCCCGCAGCCGCGATGCTGATTCGGCCGCCAGCGCGGCCTCCAGCTCAAGGCCTTCAGCGACACCGTCGCGCAGCATCTTCGCCGCCGCCGGCCGCCGTCCTGTTTTCTTTTTCGCGGTCAAGGCGCGGAGGATTCGAGCGTGCACCGCCCCGTCGTCCCCTCGACCCCTCTCCTCGATCTCGACCCGGCGCGCGACAACCGCCACGCAACGCACGGGCGCCGGGCACCGGGCGCAGCAGCGCACGGGAGCCACCCGTCCCTTCTGCGGCCCGAAGCCGGGGCCAACCGAGCCCGTGCGCGCCTCGAATCCGCCACGTCCGCGGCCGCGCCGGGCCCGAACGAGCAGGAAGGGTCCGGGTGTCCGGATACTGGATCGTGGATGGGACCAGAGCACCACACCGGAGACCAGACCACCAGCACGCACCGCGCCGGCCGCCGGCGCACGGATCGACGCGACGCCACGCTCGGTCGCTCGCCCTGTACACTTGTAAAGCGAAGTAGGCGCGCGTGTCCGGTTCTGATGATTGATTGAGAGAGCGAGCTCGTGATTTGTGAACGGGAAACGCCGGGACCGGCGGGATCGGGATGACAGGAGACGTGTTGTTGGGACTGGACCAGCGTGCCAGCCTTCCTGCCGGTATCCCGTTGTCGCTGTCGCGCACCTTCCGTGACGCACACTGACTGCTAGTAGCAAGCAGCACACTGCCTTTGACAGGAATTTTGGGCGTGCGCTCAGGACCTCCATCGATTATACGTCTCTGCATCAATGGTGAATGATTGCAAGATTTGTGGTACTCAGACCACAATTCATGTCAAGATCGGTTGATAATATAATGCTGCCACTAGAATAAGATACCATGTTTGGGTTCATTAAGACGCGAGATAAGATTTGTCACACCATTAAATCTGGACGGGATCATGAGATAGCCGCCGCATGAGTGATGCCCATCCTCGTCTTCTACCTGGAAGCCTGGTAGGCCGGACGGCCGGACAAGACAAAAGGTCCGGTTCTCTGACGACCATGATGGCACAAGCGGCCAACCTAAGGCCTCCTCCAATGATATAAGCTACTAGCCCACTCCAGAGACAATCCTTTCAATGATCTGGCTCTTAGCATATAGTTTATAATATGAATGATCTCACACGTCATTCTCATGTAATTTTGAAGTACGTGCATAAGACTATCTCTTAATCAAGGATAATTCTTCTCTCTCCTATTAAAATATGAGAAAATATTCTACGAGCTAACTCATATGCAACTATTGGAGGAGGCAAAATGGCCACTTGGCTTGCAACAGTTCCAATGCGGTATGGGTAACAAACCAAAACCTGACTGGGAGCCTGTTGGCAGGTCAAGCACTTAAGCTCGATAGACACCACACAAAATTCAGTGGATTTGTGACTGGATCGGCAGACGAGAGAAAGGAGAAGAATTGCATCCCAAATTGTTCCCGCTAGGCGCGCACTGCTCGCTTCCAAGAAACCTTTCAAATTTCGAGGCCAACAGATGGCTGGTGCACTCTTAAAGCTTCTACTCCACTTTGCTGGTGTGAATGCGCAACGAAGACTGATTTGTCTAGCACCGTGTGGTTGGCTGCAACATCCGAGTCGATCATGGGGGCTGATGGCGAAACAAGCAGAAATAGTTACAGTACAGAGCAAACAGAAGTTTGGAACTAGCTAGGTTCAGTCTTCAGACGTCTAATAATGATTCGACATGGCAACGGGTCTTGGAGCTATTAGATTCAGGTGTGTTTTGCAGAGCTCTCAGAGCTGATTATTTGCTGATTCCAGCAGAAACTCTGTCAAACAGTTTTTCAAAGAGAAGTGATTTTGTGCTGATTCTGTGGAGTGATTCTCTGAAATGAACTAAGAGGCTGTGAGCGGAAAAAAGTAGTTTCTCCTAATTTTGTGAAGTGATTTACATGAGTTTATACTAGAGAATAAAAAAGAATCACTTTCAGAGAATCAGCTTCCATAAAAAATTAAAATTATATGGAACTCTATCAAAACGAACCCTCGGAGCTGTTATCAGATTTAGAACCTCTAGTCTCCATCGCTCCCTATATCCTTTTGCTCGTGGTGCTGAGTTGGTCAATCTTGTCATACTGCGATCATTAGCATCTCCTCCCCCTCTCTCTCTTTCTCATTGCATTTTAGTGATGTCGGCACATGTGACCTTTTCCATCAGTGTGAGTGTAGTGTGGATACGAGCAATCGAGCTTATCAGTCTTTTCTTTGAAGGACCAATAGAGCTTACGAGCAGAACCATATGGCACAGGCGCCAATAAACAATCTGCAGCTTGCTGTTGTTAGTCACACAAATTCTGGAAGTATATTTTTACAGTGTCCTGGCGCCGTTGGTACCTCGTAACCAAGATCCCTGGCTCCTTGTCATCATCTACAAAATTAGCAGGGCGAAGACAAACAAGAAATTAAATGAGAATCCAATTGAGTTGAGGACGGCATATTTACGCCGCTGCTTGGGAGTTCAGACATGTTTTCATGATTAGGTTCCATGCCATGGTTTTCATGTATTGTTGCGGGCGAAAGCGTGATTCAGCATCAGATTCAAGTGTGAGAGCGATGCCTTCTTTTCTGAATCTAACTGAGAACGACTTTTGAGCCCCTCAAGTTGGAATCTCGATGACCTGTTGTGTTGAGTGCAGAGCCATCTATCATTCGGAGTGGCTAGCTCACGAGTGGAAAAAGCGGCCCCCGTATCCCCCCTCCCCACCCCCCTCGGGTGACTCAGGCGGTGACCCAAACTCTAGCCGCCGCCACCCCCTCCCCCCTCCTCTCACCCTCGCCGTCGCCGAAGGAAACCTGCCAGAAGTTTGTGCGGCTCCTTAGGATGGTGGCGGCAGAGTCTTTCACCGAGAGGCCTGGACGCGCGCACCAGATCTAGGCGGGGCACAGTGTGCAGTGGCCATGGTGGCACCGCGTGGCGGCGGTCCTGCGGTGGCCTGACGCGGTTGCGTGCGGGTGAATATGCCCCAGTGGTCGGCCATGCGGAGTGGCTGCGGCAGCACGGAGGAAGGAAGCGGCGCGACAATGGATGCGCACGGGCGTGGTGGCGGCGCCGGCGGCCGGATGTGGCTTTGTGTCGGATCCAGCTCCACCCCGCTCACTGCCGCTCTGCGAGCTGTCGGAGCTCATACAGGCATAAGAAAGGCAGCGGTGGGGCTAATCGCCCGGTCTTCCTCCCTCTCGGCGTGCTTTGGCGGCGGTGGCGGTCGGGAAGGGGCTTTGGGCGGCCGATCTGGCTCCGCCGTGCCCCACTCTGGCATGCTGTGACTTGATCTACCTACCCATGACGGTCAGTATGGCGGGCGGTGGTTTGCTTCATGGCGAAGGTGGCGGTCGGCAGGCTTTTCGGACTGGGGCATTTGGTGACCTGCTATGGCGTGACTAGGACGGCGGATGGCAGAGGTGGGTGGTCATCAGGTTTTGCAGGTTTTCGGACGAAAGCCATGCTCGGTCTTCGACCGTTGCCGGTAACGATGGTGCCATGGTGCATCATGTCCCTTCTTGAAGGTGTTGCCGTGAGGACCTCAACGCCCAGGGATTTTTCTAGGTGAAAACCGTGGAACTGACTTGTTGGTTCGGGCGGCGGTGGTGGCATCTTGACGCTGCTTTCCTGTTGGGCGTCGCTTTGGAATCCTTGGGATGGCGATACTAGGATCAGCTTTGGAGGGAAGACGTTGCCCAGTTTGTTTGTTTTTCTGGCGCTTCAAGTGAGATTGCTGGAGTTTGTGGTAGAGATCGACTCAGTACGGTGTCTACACGACAAGAGATCGTCATGAAGTATTTGGGAGTAAGCAGGACGATATTATCATCTGAAGTTTCTAAGAAAACAGCAGATGTAATGAGTTTTGTAGCTGCACAATGAACAAAATAAGGTTGAAGCGAGAGCTTAGAAGAAGTTGGAAGCGTAGTCTTTCTAGCTTTATTTGTTAGTTTTTTCTTTCTTATTTTAGTGTTGCTTGGAGTCTAAGTACTCATGTATCTCTTTGTGGTTGTGGACTATCTTTGGAGTTTAATGTTCAAGACTAGATATTTTTCCCTAATGTAAAAAATTCTATCATTCGAGTTACTGTATGCGAAGCAGTGTTTCGGTCCTGCATGAGATTTCTGTGGACTGGTGGGAAGTGACTGCCCGTCATGCTCGAGTTTTTTTTTGTTTCAGATGTAACCCCAGCATATCATGAAATTAGGAACGACAGCCGGCAGTTCAGCTGGCACCACTGTACCACGAATTGACAAGTAAGTGGGCATTGCTGCGACTGTGAGGAGATAAGTGCCAGTCTGCACTCTGCAATGCTTCCGATGTGACAGAGGCTAAAGTTTGGCCCTTAGGCAGAGTAGAGTTCATGTTCCG
Organism: Setaria viridis; assembly: GCF_005286985.2. Taxonomy (NCBI): domain Eukaryota; kingdom Viridiplantae; phylum Streptophyta; class Magnoliopsida; order Poales; family Poaceae; genus Setaria; species Setaria viridis. The sequence goes on from NC_048265.2 coordinate 19,845,265, forward strand.
TTTTGAAGATTTCAGTCCTCATGACTAATTGCGTTCGTAGCTATTGCTGCAGCCTTCTTCGTCCTCTCGAGAACACAGATCATATCAAATGTAGGACTCCATCGATCAAGTGGCTGTGCACAGAGATGGCACGTTAGCCATGAGGCCATGATCTGTTGTGTCCTGTGCACAGTTCACACAGCCTAGCCAGTCACGAACCCGAGCACCACCAGTCCACCACACTCTTCCCCGTGGCACTGCCTCATCGCAGATGGCAACGTTGCGGCCGCGCATCCCACCGGCCAACATCCACTTGGCTTCGTTTCCCGGCGCGGCTGATGGACGCGTTCCGGTTCGGTTCCGGTCACTGTACCCGCTTCTAGCCTTCGTCTCCGCGAGACCCTCCAGGATGGGATGCGCTTTCGGGCGGTGTCAGCTCAGCCATGCCCGGAAAAGGGAACTGGCAGGCGCCGTCGGCTGTTCAGCCGACGTGGAGACGGAACGAATGACAGGGATGGGTTGGAGGACGAACGTGTCTAGCCAGCACCTAGCGGGGGAGCTCCGTTCGGGCCGGCGATGGCCGTGACAGCACCCACGTGGATGATGGAACGACCCCGGCTTGAGTGATACTCCATGCTCAGGCCGGCAGAGCTCGATTGGCTTGTCCTGGGTTCCTGGCTCGATGCTGCTTTTCTGACCTATTTTTACTTTACGGTGCACAGGTAAACTCCACCTGACACACTGCGAGGCATTCTGCGTTACTTTTCTGTGCACCCTGCATAGTATGGTCTACAACTCTACCAAAGGTGGTTTAGAAAAAAGGCACCTCTCGAGTTTAGACAAGCAATTTACACTGGCATATCGAGAGCATTCTGGAAGCTCTGTTTCTAATTCGATAAAACAATCAACTAGCTAGCACAATAGAATCCGCTTAAAGAACCCGGCCAAAAAGATAGCAACGGAACACCCAAGCCAAAAATCCGCTTTACTTTCTATATGTGTCCAACTAGGCTAAAATCTCACGTATACTCGCTCCGATCCTTGCCGAAGCCCGAAAGTATCACGGATGCACGTTGCTTACCTATCAAACACTATGAACCAGAATATATAACTCACTTCAAACTTCTACGAGGTGTTTGGTTTGAGAAACCACCTCATCTTAGTCATACGTAAGGTGGTTCATCATGAGCCCATTCTATAGGTGGGATAACCCTATTTCTCATGCTTATACTAATCATTATTTTGTGAGGGACCAGGTGGTGATGAATTAACCCACTTCATTACAGAAACTAAACAAGAAGTGAGTAGTGAGATGATGGACTGCTCCATCCCTCAGATCAAACATCCTTTAGTATCAACTACTATCCTAGCACACTTTGTTGTTTTAGTTTTTTTGAACATGTCCACCAGAGGTTTAGTCAAGTATTGTTTATTTTTAAAAATACATGAAAAACCTCTTAGAATGCCTATTATTTAAGGTATAATTGAGGCTGATATACATATATTGATCATGTTGTATTACTATATTTCTCTACTGAATATGAATCTTATGTGAAGTTATTTTCTTGGTTTTTCTTCATATTCATGATGTTCGTGATATACATGTTGCCATCCATAGCATCTATTTACTTTCTATTTGGCTTATTTCGCGGTCTTCGGGAGGTATCTAGAAGTACAAATTGGTACCTCCCAAGGACCTAAAAGAAGCTCTTCTATTTTTTTTAGCTTGGTCTCTGCACTATACAACATTTTTAGATAATGGATAATATTTTTGCACTATACCACACAAATAATTGAGTAAGGAAATTAAATCCGTGTGTAAGGGAAAAGCGTATAGAACAATGCAAGATAGTGTCACTTTAAGTAACTTTTTTATTGTGCTTTATGTGGACCATTTAGAAGCAAGTATTTAGATTTTTGGTTATTTTTTAATAATCATATATGCAAGTAATTTAGATTTCATCAATGTTCTTTAGGTTAATATGGGATAATTGGAAATTAGAAGTAGGTAATGGAGGTATTTTAGTTGATTGTTTTTTCAACAATAGAGGTGGTTAATATACAAGCATGTATTAGAGATACTTTGGTTTAACTTCTTTAAGATTCCAAATGTAGGCATCGGGGAAATAGATAAGGTATAATTGCTATACAATGTCAGTCTACCATTAGGAAATACACTAATAAAATACTCCCTCCATCCCATAAAACAAGCCATTCTGCGATTTAAAATTTATCCTAAAAATAAGTCATTATACTCAATTTGGTGTGTGTGCATGTGGTCATGTAGCATTCAATTAGAGTTACATATGGCTAATAAATAGGGGCAATTGAGGTCATTTTATCTTCTTATTAATCTGTCCTAAAAATTCCTCGATGACTTATTTTTTTGGGACGGAGGGAGTATGCTTTATCCCACGAGAATATCTAAAGTATATCTCTTTTTTATCACGTGTTTCATCTAATAACTAGTGTAGGTGTTAAAAGAAGTCTCCAATTAGTAATAGTAATTAATAGAATGGGATGATTTTTAGAATCCATCAAATTGAAGGTCTAATGTTTTATTTATATTTTTAGAATTTATATGATCTCTCTAGGGATTAACCTAAAGCTCTAAAGGAGTCTCTAATATTTAGGTCCTATCTGGAGACCCCAACTAAACTTTAGTTGGCTAAAAAATAGCTCTAGGGACTCCAAACATGTGGACTAAAAGGTGAACTAATTTTAGTTGCATCCACACTAAAATTTAGTTCATTAGTCCACCAAAACCAACTAATTCGAGCTAACATGTAGCAAAAGTCACTTTTGCCCACCCCCACCAACCCATCTCTCCCCCTTTCTCTCTTCTCTCCCCAAAGCAAGAGTAACATGGATTTTATATATCTCTTAGTTATCTTTTAGTCCTAGGATCAAAACAAGGTAGCTAAACTTTAGTCATATAAAAGTGTTGGCTCACTTTTAGCCAACTAAACTTTAGTCCAATTAAAAATTAGTTTTAGACGATCCAATCAGACCTTAGTACTCCCTCTAGACATAAATAACTATCATTTAAACTGTAATATGATCATCGAGACAATAGTCTGACTACTGATAAATAGTACGCAATGTCAAAATTATTAAATTTTGAAACTGATTTTTAATATAAATCTAGCTGTATCATTTACAAAAGTTAGTTTGAAATATTTAAAGAGAAATTGACAACTAAAGTATGAACGTGCTGCATGTAACTCAAAATGACAGTTATTTGTGACCGGAGCAAGTAATTGTAAGATAGTGACGATTAGTCCCTAATTTAACAATGGAAGCATCTTTCCATCACTAAATATGACAAGAAAAGGCCTAGCTGGGTGCGCAAACACTGACCAGACCACAAAGTTGATTTCCTAGGTAATCCTCGGATCAGATAGTAAATCTAATCCGACCAATCGTGCACTTAGTTCCTCGAAAAAGAAAAGGAAGAAAATGCAGTCGTAGTTCTGGTCTGAATTGAACTATGGAGTAGCATCGTCTCCCTTGCCCCTCGGGCACCGCTGAGATGTTTGTCTTCTCCTGGCTCTGCGGCGTCTATATATATGTTGCTCCGTCCTCGCATCACATGTAGGGGCATGTGAAGGTCACGGTCGATCTCAAGGCCTGCGCTGCTTGAGCACCCCCAGCGCCTCACTCACCCACCAGAGTAACTTGAGCGAGTTCTCTCAGGCTAGCTCTCTGCTGCCTGCCATGGCGACCAATACGCCGGCAGTGGATAGGAATGCAGATGGGGAGCAGGGTAGGAGGAAGAAGGGAGGCTTCAGGACCATGCCGCTTATACTAGGTGAGTCGATCGATCGAGTACCATACTTAGCTTGCATCAACGTTATGCAGCAATATGTGGGCCGGGTTCTGCACAAACAGTTAAGAAAGTAACCTGGATAGATGGATGTTGTTTTGCATTTTGGTCGGTGACTGATTCAGTCCAAAGATAGCTGTACACATCTAGCGAAGATTACAAGCTCTGCTTAGCCGGGCTCACAATTTAATATGCTTTCGTTGCACGAATGCGTACGACTTCCTGTTCTTGGAAATCTGGATTCACGGCCTTGCCGTTCCCAGTATGCTTGTCTTCTTTGTTTCATTTTTTGCGTATTGTTTTTCATAGTTCTTGTATTCTAAATGGGCACTCCTTCGTTTTTTTTATCACCTCCTCGTCCAATTGTCACGGCGTTCGTAGTAATGACGGTAAATTTGATGATACGGAATGAGTTGGTGAACCAAGATAGACCAATCTTGACGGCGTTGCGACAGATTAGTTCTTGCCTTCTTGGTTTGGTGATTTTCTGATGGTGCTTATCCATTGCAGCAAGCGAGGTCTGCGATCGGTTCGCCATGGCCGGCTTCAGCGCCAACCTGATCACGTACCTGACCCAGCAGCTGCACCTGCCGATGGTGGAAGCGTCCAACACGCTGACCAACTTCGGCGGCACGTCCGCGCTCACGCCCATCCTGGGCGCTCTCGCCGCCGACTCCTTCGCCGGCCGCTTCTGGACCATCATCGCCGGCTCCGCGATCTACCAGGTCGGCATGGTCGGCCTCGTGGTGTCCGCGCTCCTGCCTTCGCTGCGCCCGCCGCCGTGCTCTCCGCCGGCCACCCCGTGCCTGCGCGCCTCCGGGCGGCAGCTCGCCGTGCTGTACCTCTCCCTGCTGTGCACGTCGCTGGGCTCCGGCGGGATCCGTCCCTGCGTCGTGGCGTTCGGCGCCGACCAGTTCGAGGAGCAGAAGCAGCAGGACAGCGCCGAGGCCGCCAAGGCGGCGGCGGAGCGGAAGCGGCGCTACTTCAACCTCTACTTCTTCACCATGGGGTTCGCCGTGCTGCTGGCGCTCACGGTGGTGGTGTACATCCAGGAGAACGTGGGCTGGGGCTGGGGATTCGGGATCCCGGCCGTCGCCATGTTCGTCTCCATCGTGGTGTTCGTGGTCGGGTACCCGCTCTACGTGCTGCTCAAGCCCGGGGGCAGCCCGTTCACGCGGCTCGTGCAGGTCGCCGCCGCCGCGTTCAACAAGCGGAACGTGGCCGTGCCGGAGGACCCCCGCATGCTGTACCAGGACAAGGAGCTCGACGCGCTCATCTCCACCAACGGCAGGCTGCTGCACACCAACCAGCTCACGTAAGCCTCCATTCCTTTTGATCTGCCGTGCTCCGCGCGTATGTTTTTGATGTGCGCTTTTTCACCCCCATAATTGGGCCGTAAGATAACGTGCACGTGATGTGTTTTACGCTGATGCCTGCGTGCCTGAATGGTGATAGACCTGTCGGCAACTTTTTGTGGTGGTTACATTATCAGTTCACAAAGGGAAGGCAACCGCTAAGCCTAAAGCAAGACCGTGGCACTGATTTAAAATCACCTCCTTTTCACATTTCTTTGTACTCTAGATTCCTAGCTATGCTCACAGCTCAGTATGATTTTTTAGGAAACATTTTACGCTTAGACATGCACTAACTAGTAATTAACTTTGAGATGAGAATCATGCATTGAGGTATTGATTTCTGAACTGTTCATCTGTATATGAACGAAGGTTCTTCGACCGGGCAGCCATAGTGACGCCGGGGGACATCTCCGCCTCCGGGCAGCCGAACCCGTGGCGCCTGTCGACGGTGCACCGCGTGGAGGAGCTCAAGTCCCTCGTCCGCCTGCTGCCCATCTGGTCCGCCGGCATCATGCTCGCCACCGCCGGCTCGCACAACTACACCTTCACCATCATGCAGGCGCGCACCATGGACCGCCACATGGGGCCCCACTTCCAGTTCCCGCCGGCGACCCTGTCCATCTTCTCGACCGCCGCCATGCTCGTGACCCTGGCGTTCTACGACCGCGTGTTCGTGCCCCTGGCGCGCCGCGTCACGGGCCTGCCGTCCGGGATCACCTACTTCCAGCGCATGGGCATCGGGCTGGCCATCTCCATCCTCAGCGTCGCCTCGGCCGCGCTCGTGGAGACCAAGCGCCGCGACGCCGCGGCCCGGCACGGGCTCCTCGACAACCCGGCCGCCGTCGTGCCCCTCAGCGTGTTCTGGCTGGTGCCGCAGTTCGCCGTCCACGGCATCGGCGACGCCTTCTCGTCGGTGGCGCTCATGGAGTTCCTGTACGACCAGGCGCCCGAGAGCATGCGCAGCAGCGCCGTCGCGCTCTTCTGGTTGGCCGGCTCCATCGGCAACTACATGGGCACCGTGCTCGTCACGGCGGTGCAGCGCGCCACGCGCGGCCGCGGCGATTGGCTCCAGGACAACATCAACCGGGGCAGGATCGACAACTACTACTGGCTCGTCACCTGCATCATGCTGCTCAACTTCGGCTACTTCCTCATCTGCTTCCATTTCTACACCACGAAGCCGCTGGAGGTGGCGGATGAACACGGTGACCATGACAAGGAGTGTGAGCTCTCCTCTGTCCAGAAAAATGGCGGACGCCGCGCCAATGGGATGGTGTAAGGATAATTAGAGGACAGTTAACTAGACTGGATGTTGTTAATAACTAGTTAATCACCTGCACATGCACAAGCATTAGAAAGCTAGTTATACAAGGATTAGTGTCTTGGAGCTAGAACTGTGACCTGTGAGCATAGTGTCACAGGAAGATACAAGCAAGTGTGACGATCATGATCGTGATCATGCAGCCAAAAGGGAGACCGTTGCATTAATTTAATATATGTATTGTGTCTGGATCACTGCTCACTTTTATCACAAGATCTACACGGTACACAATATAACCATCAGCCAGGTCAACCAAAGAGGCGCCAGAGAATATCTTATTTTCTTTAATAAAATGATGAAAAGAGTGTTTCTCCATTGCAGAAATTGTGTGTTTTGGCAGTAGGGGTGACAACTGACTAATCACTTGGAACCATGATAATGTGAACTCGCACACAGACAACAGCCCTGTGTCCTGCTGTGCTATTTTTTATGATTATTGGATCATCTACACGTAATCGCGTACGTGAGAGTGTGGGACCGAATCATTAGAGCTAGAATACAAATAGACAAAGTCGGTCACAATGCATGCATATGCTAAGAACATCATACTATGCAGTGCTTTCTTTGTCATATCGTAATAACCATCAGTTTTTGAATTTTGACGGATGTTACCAAGAAAATCTTCTAAAGGACAGATATGCTTAACAAGATGCTACATGCTCACTCCGTCCCAAATTGTAAGTCATTCTAAGAATTTTGGAGAGTCAAAGCATCTCAAGTTTGACTAAAATTATAGAGAAAAATATAAAGATTTATGACATCAAATAGATATACTATGAAAATATAATTGATAAATAATCTAATGATACTTAGTTGACATCATAAATGTTATAAATTTGATCAAACTTAAGATACTTTAACTCTGCATTTTTAGAATGACTTACAATTTGGAACGGAGGGAGTACATAATACGACGGCAAGTGGCGTTTCCACGGGTGTCCATCAGTTTCTCAGCTATCAGACATTACCATCTCATCCTCTTGAAACCACCTCTCGTCCCCCAATTTCCCCCAAAATTGTTCACAATTCAAACTGTAACCTGAAGAACTATCAACATAAAGGTCGAATTTCCTATCCGAGAATTCAATTTGAAGCGTAGAATGGTAATGCTTGGGGTGGCTCCCAAGAAGCAAGACAGACAACGTTGTTGATGGAGATGCTCCTGACAACATCATAAACCAATTATTGTGAACAAGAAAATATCGGTAAGGAGACACGAGAGAATGGAACGGGAATTGAATCTCACAAGATCGACGGCGGATGTCACCCAAAGCGGGTTAGAATCCTCCAGCCAATTAGGAAATTTCAAGTGCCAAATTTAGAAAACTCTGTTTTGGCCTTATTGAGAATTTTATTTTTTTAAGTGAAAGCAGCAGCTCTGCCTATTTCAGAAGGAAGCTCAACAAACGTTTTCTGGATTGGTTAAAGTTCAAAGCAACCACAACCACAGACAAGAACTTAAAGCTACTGATACAAAAGAAACAACAAAAGGTAAGGGGGGTTGGGATCCATGGACTAATTTTTAGTTCGGGTCACATCGGATGTTTGGATACTAATTATAAGGACTAAATGTGAACTAATTATAAAAATAATTGCATAAGCCGTGGCTAATTCGCGAGATAAATCTATTAAGCCTAATTAATTCATAATTAGCATATATTTACCGTAGCATCACATGGTCAAATCATGGACTATTAGGCTTAATAGATTCATCTCGCGAATTAGCCTTCATTTATACAATTGATTTTGTAATTAACCTATATTTAATACTCCTAATTAGTATCTAAATATTTAATGTGACGGGACTAAAACGCTGTTTTAAACAGGGCCTAAGTTCGGATATCTTTGACATCCACATTCTGTAGGTCTTTCAAAAAAAAAAGACATCCACATTTTGCAGCAGTAAATGCGTTCTTCGTTTTGGTAGCATCCACGTCATCTTTGATATGACAGGTAACTTGTTGAACTGCAAGATATTCCAAAGATCCTTTTGTTCTTCTCTGACATAATATTTTAACATATGTAGATGAATGCAACAACTAAATCTTTTAAGCTCTTTCATTTACCCTTGAAATTACGCTATGCGTCAGCCACCTTTCTAACAGTTGGCGGGATGGTCATGATCTGTGTGGTGTAGAGAATTACTTCGTCTATCCCAAATTACTATTCGTTTTGGCTTTCTAGGTACGTAACATTTGCTATGTACCTAGACATAATCTATATGCATAATAAAACGTATGTATCTAGTAAAATCAAAATGAATAGTAATTTGGAACGTAGGAAGCATACGACACCACAATCTGCAAGCACCAAACCATGATGCATAAGAAGCAGAAAAAAGGATAACCTATGCCACCATCTTTCACAAAGCCGGCATGATGTGCTACGCAGCCACCATCTACATTCATGCTTGTTCACTGCTAAACTCTGACCATAAACCATGCGAAGAATTTGCACCTGTCCTCCAAAACTGCGTAGCTTTCATACGTTTGATGTACATATCCCAGCTCTATTTTCTTTGACCTTTGTTACCTGGAAGCCATTTTATGCAATTTGCTCTGTCAGTACCACAAGCAGTAAATGGTTTTCTGTGAAGAATTCAAGATTGCTAATAATGCAGCGCAGTATTAAGTGGTATCACAGAACTGCAAAATGGTGTATAAATTCCTATGCTTTGCTTGCTGTAAAGATTTTTGTTGCTCAAAACCAATGTTACTCATTGAATTGAGACCCATACAAAATTTTAGCATCATGAAGTTCTTGGTTTTGCCATTCCAGAAGGAACTGATAAATAACTGTAGGCATTCAAAGACATCATAGATTCTACAACACATGCCCATCACAACAGCTTAAAATAACTTAACATCGATCCTTGCAATACATACCTTGTGCCTAAGCGACCTGCCACCAGGTAAGATCCATTCGTGAATCGTGATCTTGCACACAACAAACTGTCCAGTATGATCAAGGTTCAGCACCATATCACCTTAGTCACTGTGCTTTGTCAACAAAACAAAATGAACTTGACTGAGTCAGATTTTTTTGAATGAACGGTAGGGGCTTGCCCCTACTGAATATATATTAGAAATAAAGGTTGAGCACGAGTACAAGAAAAAGGAGAAGGGAAGGCAACTAAGAGAACATCATCTACTTAAAAAGAACAAAGCCGAGAAATGGAAAAAGAGGAGCAGATAGCAGACGCAACTGCAGAAGAATTAGAGTGATTGAAGCCAGACAATCATGGTAGGGATCAAGCTTGGTTTAGCTCTATGCTACAACAAGGAGAATTCAGACATGAACTTCCTCTTGCAGGCTCCAACCGATGGGTCAACATTGTTGAAAAGCCAATCATTTCTTGTCATCCAAATGCTCCATGACATCAAAATAATGATCTCCATGAAGAATGGAACGGCCAACCTTCCTTTGATGAGATTAAAGATCTGCAAGAGAGGTCTTGTGGTGGGAACTGAGACCCCAATGACGCCCAGCAAGCTTTGGTGAAATTACATTGGGCAAAAAGATGAGCTACTATTTCCAGCCTTTGTAAGATGCAGAGTTCACATGTGTATGAATCAAGGATTATGGTTTTGCGTCTGAGCGGATCCCTAGTGCTTAACCTATCTTGAATCAGAAGCCAAAAGAAGACCTTGTGTTTGGCATTTGGATCTCCAAATCCATCTGAAAGCTGGATGGACTACCTTGTGCCCAATAATCATCTTGTACGCTTTGGTTGCGTCATAAGCAGTGTTACCATAAATGTATGACCATTGATCATTTCCATCATCCCATGATGAATTTTGAATTCTATCTTGTAGAACTTGAAGTTGCTGGTGTGCTTGTGTGGAGAGAGGGAGATGGAAGTTGTGAATGAATGTTGTTCTGCTTACAGCTGCTTTGACTGTGATGAACTTGTCATTACCAAAGAGAAGAGTTCTGGGTATGTCAAAGAGGGGGCAAGCTCTTTCCAAAGATCAGACCAGAACAGGACAGAGGAGCTCTCTTAGAAAAATTCACACAGCATCAAGTGCTTGAGTTGTGTACTGTAAAGATAGTAGCATACTAGCATGTCAACGAGGTCACAGACGCAGATGTCAGAGGGACGCTAGTCAGTAGTCACCTAAACTCAAGTTCATAAAAGAACTACAACAAATTAGCTCTGCACGTCTGCGTGTCGGGATGATCCACCCTGTTGATGTTTGAATGTCTCATTACACTTGGCCACATAATTACTTGATAAACATGGCTGCTTTTCGCTGACGATCAATAAGGGCATCCATAGTAGTGATCCGATTCGTCGAGGAGGGAGACAGAGACACGCAAGTAAAATGGTTGAGTCGATTCATGCACCGAAAGTTGTGTGGATCCCACGAAAAGGATAAAAAAAATAGGCACAACTCTTCCATTCGTCCACCGCCTTCCTTCCTCCGTCTTCCTCCGCTGCCGTTTTTTTAATCTCTATTGAGTCGATTCATAAATATGGATCGGATCTTCTCTCTCCTCCGATGAATTGGACTTCTCCAGTAATGATGAGTCGCTTTGAGCATGCCACCTAGGTCCATGCACCGGCCACTGGAGAAGCCTTAACTGAGATGATTGATCATGAATACCATTTCCTTTAGAACTTGTATAATCCTTTAGGCTTTAGACAAGCAACTGTCTGATCAATATGAACAGCTATATGTCCACCCTAGTTAATTGACAGCAAATCAAGTTACACCAAACCTCCGGCACCAGCACCATTTTTGTGGAGAGAGGAGAGCTCACACTCCTTGTCATGGTCATCCTGTTCGTCTGCCATCTCCAATGGCTTCATGGTGTAGAAACGGAAGCAGATGATGTAGTAGCCAAGGTTAAGCACCATGAGGCAGGTGACGAGCCAATAGTAGCTATCGATCCTGCCCCGGTTGATGTTGTCCTGAAGCCAATCGCCGCGGCTCCGCGTGGCGCGCTGCACCGCCGTGACGAGCACCGTGCCAAGGTAGTGCCCGATGGAGCTGGCGAGCCAGAAGAGCGCGGCGGCCGTGCTGCGCATGCTCTCGGGCGCTTGGTCGTACAAAAACTCCATGTGCCCCACCGACGAGAAGGCGCCGGCGACGCCGTGTATGGCGAACTGCGGCACCAGCCAGAACACGCTGAGCGGGATGACGGCGGCCGGGTCGTCCAGGAACCCATGGTCGGCCGCGACGCCGCGGCGCTTGGTCTCGACGAGCGCGGCCGCGCCGACGCCGAGGATGGAGATGGCCAGCCCGATGCCCATGCGCTGGAAGTAGGTGATCCCGGACGACAGGCCCGTGACGCGGCGCGCCAGGGGCACGAACGCGCGGTCGTAGAGCGCCAGGCTGACGAGCATGGCCGTGGTCCCGAAGATGGACATGCTCGCCGGCGGGATCTCGAAGCGCCGGGTGACGTGGCGGTCCATGGTGCGCGCCTGCATGATGGTGAAGGAGCCGTTGTGCGAGCCGGCGGTGGCGAGCATGATGCCGGCAGACCAGATGGGCAGCAAGCGGATGATGGACTTGAGCTCCTCCACGCGGTGCACCGTCGACAGACGCCATAGGTCCGGCTCCCCGGAGTCGGAGATGTCGCCCGGCGTCACTATTGCTGCCCGGTCCAAGAACCTGAATTCAATACGTTAGTGTATTGTTTGTGCGAGAGCTTCCATAAAAACCATAAGAGCTAGCACAGCAGTGAGAAATGTTAAAGCAGCTCGCACTCTTCCTTAAAAACCTATGGTTGCATTGCCCTGCTTTGCACTGATGATGTAACCGCCACAAAAAGTTGCCGACACGAGTAGTACCATTCAAGCACACAGGCATAGATGCAAAACTCAAATGAATGGACTTACGTGAGCTGGTTGGTGTGCAGTAGCCTGCCGTTGGTTGAGATGAGCGCGTCGAGCTCCTTATCCTGGTACAGTATGCCGGCGTCCTCCGGCATGGCGATCTTGCGCTTCTTGAACGCGGCGGCGGCGACCTGCGCGAGCCGCGTGAACGGGCTGCCCCCGGGCTTGAGCCGGACGTACAGCGGGTACCCGACCACGAACACTACGATGGAGACGAACATTGCGACGGCCGGGATCCCGAACCCCCACCCCCACCCCACGTTGTCCTGGATGTACACCACCACCGTGACCGCCAGCAGCGCAGCGATCCCCATGGTGAAGAAGTAGAGGTTGAAGTAGCGCCGCTTCCGCTCCGCCACTGCCCTGGCGGCCTCGGCGCTGCTGCCCTGCTTGTGCTGCTGCTCTTGGACCTCAGGCTCATGGTCGAACTGGTCGGTGCCGAATGCCACGACGCTGGGCCGGAGCCCGCCGGAGCCGATGGACGTGCACAGCAGGGAGAGGTACAGCACGCCGAGCTGCCACCCGGAGGCGCGGCGGCACGGCGCGTTGGCGCCGGGAGCGGGGGAGGAGCACGGCGCGGGGCGCAGCGAAGGGAGGAGCGCGGACACGACGAGGCCTAGCATGCCGAGCTGGTAGAAGACGGAGCCGGCGATGATGGTCCAGAAGCGGCCGGCGAAGGAGTCGGCGGCGAGCGCGCCGAGGATGGGCGTGAGGCTGGACGTGCCGCCGAAGTTGGTGAGCAGGTTGGACGCGTCCACCAGCGGCAGGTGCAGCTGCTGCGTCAGGTACGTGATCATGTTGGCGCCGAAGCCGGCCGTGGCGAAACGGTCGCAGATGTCGTTCCCTGCAACGGAGAAGCAAGCCATTAGAACATCTCGACGCGCCAAGAACTGCACGATCGTTGTTCAGGATCCTCAGGTGGCAAATGTTACATGTACTATGCTGCTGGCCTACTCACCAAGTATGAATGGCATGGTCCTGAAGCCCCCCTTCTTCTTCTTCCTCTGCTCTCCATCTCCGCTCCTACCCACCGCCGTGGAAGCCATGGCTGCGCCTGCCGGGAGCTCGCTCCTTGCTATGCTCACTATTCACCAAGTGAGGTGTGTGGTGCTCAAGCAGAACTGGCCGCGCAACAGTGGGCTATGGCCCTCACATGCCCCTTACTGCATGTGATGTGAGTATGTTGGTATGGAACCACATATTCATCACATACACGCCGACCTGGTATATATAAACTAGAGATGTGGTAGTAATGCATCAAAGATCAAACCCTCTCCGCACAACCAAGCTGGTTTTTACAGCCACAACACTGAGCAAGCACCTCAGGCCTGTCGCGGCAGTGAATGCCGGCACCGAACCGTAAACGCTGCGGCGCCATCAACAACCGTGCTGGGAAAACCAAGCAGACTGTACGCCGCCAGATGGGGGACGCGCGGCCGCTAGTTGCCGTCTGCATCTGCGCGGAGTGGGGCCCGTGCCACGGGCTCACGGGAAGGCTGGTGGTGCAGGACGGCCGGTCGGTGCTGTTCGGCGCTGCAGCTAGGCTGTGTGAGCCGCGGACGCCCACAGCACAACAGCTCACGGCTGTGGTACCACCTCTACGCGCGGCTGCGGTGCCCATGCATGCCTGCTGAACACTTCCAAGTGCAAGATGCGATGGATCGGCAACTTTTGCCAGTCCACAGGAACCTCAAGCCGGACCGGGACAGAGATATCTTGCAGTCGTAACGTGACCTTTTCGTGCCATTCTATCCAGAGCCGAAGCGCATGCAGGCTGGGGATACCAGCCCGCACCGAGATCGCTGTTCCGAACAAACAACACCAGTGCGCTGACAGGCAACAATCAAACCGCCGGAAAGGACGAGCACAAAAGTTGTGTACAGTACAGCAACTTCAATGATCGATGGTTCTGCAGGTCGCGTCAAGGCCATGAAACTGATCATTGAAACAAGGAACAGCTTGAGGCACCAATAGGTCCTTGTCGATTTCGGACAGAATCGGAAGTATCTTCTTCACTCTTTCAACCTGATGCCAAAACACAAACCCGTTAGAATAAGCGTTGCTGACTTGCCGTGGAAAGATCCTTGAACTTGAGCCGTGCGGTTTGCCGACTCAACCTGATGCTGCGAAAAGGAAAGAATGGGAGTAAACTTAGTTGCTCGTAGTAGGCGCACACTGATTGGAAGGGCAGCGCTTAGATTTCCACATGTACTGACATTACTAACGCTGTCAGCAGGACGGAACAAAAGGATTAGAAGAAGATGGTAAATCGCCGGAGTATGACAACATTGACTGATGCAGAATCAATCTTTCTGAAAGAAACTATGTCTTCGAGTTCCAGACTTCCAGTTGCCATAGCCAAGTATATAATAGGATCTTGGCCGCTGCAAGATCGGGACGGGCACCGGGACCTTCCCGCTTGTTCGCTTCCGGCACGGCCGCTCGCTCGTGGCAGATTCGGCGCGCGGGGCTCGTCTGGCGTTTTCCCACGGTGCTGCGGTTCCGGCCAGGGCCAGGAAGAGGAGGGCAGCGTTGTTGCGCCAAGCGTGGAGAGGGCGCCGCCGGGTAGTTTCGGCCGTGCGGTCCGTGTGCTCGGCGTGGATCGTGCTGCGAGCGCTCGTCTCTGGTCCGTCGTGTCCCACGCTCTGCCGAAATCTTGTTGCTAGTCCTATCGCTAGCAACACAGACGTGGGAGTGGGATAGGGCAATCACAGCGTTATCAGCTAGTTCACGGACTCACCGCCCGCGTCCAGGCGATTTGCTTCCTTGCTCCTGGAGCCAGCTGCACGCGAGTTGGATGAGACGTGTATTTCTGAGCCAACTTCAGGCGAATGAGATTTCTTGATCCGAACTTGAAATTTAAAGGGTGGATACGCGCACTGTTGAATTGCGTAGTGACTATCCAGTTCTAAGATACAGTAATAAGTAGTTCCTATTGTGGAACCGGAGAAACTGGATAACTAGTTGACTGTTGTGCTCTGCCAGTCTCTAGCTCTGGATACCACACACAATTATATAGCCCCACATGGGCCAACCTATGGTGCTTCGTGCCCTGATACTAGGCTCTTCTAAATTCAGGAAAACTCTTTTCAATGACAACCTACATTCTTAATGGTCCTTTTACCCACCCCAAAAAATTCCAATAAAACTGCAATGAAACCAATTGCAGAGTATGGATGATCAAGATAAATAGAAAAATGAATAGTTAGACAAATCAGCATGGGGGTACAAACCAATATGGATACAAGTAAACATATTTCAGTGTAAATGATTTCTTTTCATTTTTTTAAGAATTTCAGGGATTGTCCCATAGTCCATTAGCATAACTATCAGGACTGTTACAGCCAGGCACGTCATCTGTACGACTGTGCCTGTGCGCAATGCATCGGCTTTTAAAACAAAGCACTAAAGCAGCCACAGCCGCGAAACAAGTTCTGAGAAATAGCAAGACATCTAGAAGGCATCATACTGGAGCAATGAGAAACAGAAAAGACATCAATGGTTGCTTCCATCAGAAACCGAAAGCCAAGTTCTCTATCTAGGGGTGTGTAAAGGATTTTGATACTTAGCTATTTCCTGAAATTTTCTTTCTCAAGTTTTAATAAACTAACTCTCAAGTTCTGAACTCGGGATACAATAAGTTTGTGAAGTTACATCTGCTTAAGTCGACCCATGGTCTGTAGCAGACCAGCAGTAGTCTGATCTTGTGCTAATTCTAATACCACCGAGTAACTCTAACTTCAGCTATTTGCCACTGAATAACTCAATCTTCCACAAATGCAGCTAACTTTTCAAAACATGTCACTATTTCTCATTTCCATCTTCCCCACTACTGTGACTCTGTGAGGACGTATATGAACTACTAACTTTTTTCTAAACGAATATGAACTAATACTCATTGTGTATAAATTGTAAGCTGTTGAACAGCCAAGAGCTACTAAGCCTGAGTGCTTGACTCACCCATCAGTGCAATAAATTTGTCAAATTAGACAGAAATGCAACGTATTTGCTACTCATTGTAGTAATATTTGCTGCAATTCAAAAAAATTTTGCTGAGTTCACAAGAATATGTAGCTTGTTCTGTAGCATTTCCACTAACTGAATGTCAAATCATGATCTTCAATATTATCTATCAGCTAATGGTGCAGAAAAATCATATAATTTGCTTGATGTAATGGTTTGTGTTGCTATAAACCAATGCTACACCTAAATTTAGGACCATCCATATAAAGAGTTAGCAGCAATCATGAAATTTGATGTTTATTTTTTGCTTTACTGGTCGGGGGAAACTGAAAATAGTAAGATATAGCCATAGGACATTCAAAGACTTCATACAAGAACTTAGCATCAATTCTTACAATTCATACCTTGTGCCTAGGCAAGCTTCTACATCAGATCCAGGAGCAATCTTTCACACAACAAAAAGTTCCAAAATGATCAAGGTTCACCATCACACCACCTTAGTCACTGTCATTGTCAATAAAACCAAAATAAACTTCATATTGGATTGACTCAACAACCTCCAATGCTTGAAAGGTTAGTAATGTACAGGATAGTAGGATGTTTATTTGCCCATAGATGCAGACATCAGAGGAGGCACTAGCCACTAGTCAGGTTTGGGACAACCCACACTGCATTTGGACAAAGATACCATGCATAAACATCAGTGAAGTAGATACAATTCGGCCTCAGGCCAGGGAACTCATCAGGGTGTACACATGCTGAGTGGTTCAGCCCTAAGAAAACCACATGTCCTTGCAGCGCTTTTGCTGGCCGTAGCTCCACCATTCTGTGCCCATGAGGAATAATCTTGCCAATCTGAATCCTTACGCCTGGGGGTACTTGTCCAAATTCCGTGCCATCGTTGCCCTGACTTGCAGCAGGTCTCCCCAGGGTGTTGACACCAGGTGCCTGGAAAGCAGCTTGACATCATCGGCAACACAGCCTAGTGTTCCTATCACCTCAACATTTGGCCCTGAGAGGTCCCAACATTCGACCACTCCATGCACTGTCACCGTGTAGACTCTGCCATCATGGTGGATGATATCAGAGTACTCATCGTATTGGTGAAATTTTGCTGTGAAGTGCTGCCCGCCTTCGAAGATGTCGCGGGTGACTTCGTAGACGTTCTCCTCGCCCATGGTCGAGGCTTGCCGCCATTCACTGTCACCTGCCTTGGCGAAGGACAGAGAGCGCCTGTGGCAGTGGATAATAGCGGCGGTGTAGGCGGCACCGCCTGTGCCGGTCGATGACGGCGCGCTGGATAAGATGGCCTTCTGGTAGAAGCAGCTGCCGAAGGACTCGGCATCGAAGCCGGAGTACTCGTCGTGGACGTATGCCACGACGCCGCCGTCGTCGCTGCCGTAGCCGGGGAGGACGCACTCGAAGTCGGTGACCGGAGGGAGCGGGATGAAGTTGGCCGCTGCCGACGGCCGGGCGAAAGGGTTGTAGAGCACGAGGTTGGAGCGCTCGTCGGAGGCGACGATCCAGCCGTGGGAGGCGCCGCAGCAGCGGAGGGAGCGGCCGCCGGGGAAGGGCGCGGTGGGGAAGGAGGCGTTCCCCGCGCCGAGGAGGCAGCGCAGCGTGGCGCTCGTGGGGCCCCCACACATATGGGTGTCGTCCGGCTCCCAGGAGAAGAGACAAGGGGTGCGGGCGAGCGGGACGCCGGCGCCGGCGGCCACAGCGGCACGCCACGCCGCGCAGACGCCGGCGTACGCGAGGGCGGAAGGGGCGTCCAGGCGGCTCAGGACGGCGATGAGGAGGTCCCTCGGGAGGCTTGACCAATCGGGGCTCCCGGATGGATCTGACATTGGATTGGAGCCACCACTCGAACAGAGACTGGGTTCGTCACTGAAGACGAGTCGATTCGGGTGGGTTCGTCACTGATGGAGGAGTTTGATCGCAGAAGGGGAGGAGGCAGCAGCTAGATGAGGGAGGATGCTGGCCGTAACATTCTACGGGTGCCGCGGTGAGAACGGAGACCATTCGGCTGTGGGGAACTGCCGAACTGTAGGATCCGGAATCCGGTCGGTCCCGGGGGGGAACGGAGTACGGACGGAGAAGGGAGGGGGCTGCTATGACGTCGAAGAAACAGCCCAGGAGAAGCCCATATCACTCACAAACGATTATATACACAGCCCACTAACGGATTCATTTTTGTGTCATGCCACTAACCCTCAACTGCTGGTTCTTATCTATCTGTACATGGAAAACAATTGAAAACACTTCCCACCAAGAGTTACACCCCCTACCTCTCATTAAAGACCAGCCAAATTCCTCAAAAAGTTTGACAGTGGAGGGAGGAGACGGAAAAAATGGAGGAAGGAAAATGATTCTGCCAATTCACCGTGTTTTTTCACCACGGCCGTGGTCAACTCCAAGAGTACCTAAATTTTTTTTTTCCAAAATTATGTATTGGGGGTTCTCCTAAAAAAATTTCCCCTAAAAACATATCAATCTACAGCACATCGCTAATAAATTGCCCCCAATATTTCAAAACAGGCCACGTCATCGTATTGGACCCATCAGAAGAGACGCGCGGGCGTGTGGGATTAGGATCGGGGGAGAAACGTCAACGCTAAAATATACGCGGTGGCAAGCTATTTTTTAGCGTCGCTAAAAAATTAGGAAAGATTTGGGTAGACTGTTGGAGTTCATTTTTTCTCTTTTTCTCCTAAAAAAATATTAAAATTAAGATTAGCAGCTTTTTGAAATTGCTCCCGCCCATCCTACCCGCCCCCGTCAATCACGTCGGCACACCATTCCTTTCCTTGCACGAGCGCCGGGCGCCAGCCCCCTGATTCCTCTCCTTTCCGTTCACGAATGAGCGCCGCCTACTGATCCACCTTCCCGATCTCATATCCTCCTCGTCCCCTCCGATCCTATCCCATCTCCAACTGCGGCGGAAGCAGCCGTGGCTCCCTTGGCGGCGCAGCCCCGTTCCCTCCAATCTCTTTCGTCTATCGCCACCGCCAGACCACGCCGGCATGCCGTCCCTCCTCGCGGTAAGCTCCTTCACCTTCATCTCGCGGCACGAGCAGCAGTGACATCCATCCCAGTCTCACCGCCTGCTATCCGCCTTCCTACCACTAATCCCTCATTTTTCGTCCTATCATCGATCCTCTCGGGTGGATTCCTCCGCGCACACTGCCATGCACCAATGCTGACGCCATGCACGCTCTCATCCGCCAATGCAGTTGTTGGCAGCGCTGTGGTGAGTGGTGACTGACGAGTGGTGAGGCATCGATGCTATGAATTGTGGAGAAGTGTGCATCAGAGGTATGTATTGCCGTTGTCTTGACTATGCTTGGAGAGGATTTCGATCATAGGGCTAGCAGTAGCAGGTCAATGTGCATCAAATTCAATTGAGCGATGTGCTTGTTTTGATTTTTGGGTGATGAATGCTGTTCCTGTTAGTGAGCCAATGTCTGATTGTTTGTCTGGTTAGATGCATGTGCTTGTTTTGATCTTTAGGTGATGAATGTTGTTGTTTCTTAGTGAGCTGATGTCTGATCGTTTGTCTGGTTAGATGATAAAAGTTTTGCACTCTATCTGCTCAGAGCTTACAATTAATAATTTGTGTCGCTTTTGGGAATATAAATTGTGTACGATGTTTATCTTTACTGGTTCATGAAGCTTTGCAACTCGAATGATGTAGGAGTGGCATCGGCAGAAGCTCGTTCTGGTCGTGTGCAGGTTGCTCCATGGGGGAAAACATCAGTAGGTGATGGAGGTCGTCCTGCTTCTTTGATTGAAGCTCCCCAAAATCTCAGATCTTTAAAGTTCAGTACGATATAAATATAAAATCTCTCCAGGCTAGGAACAGAAATGGTTTTAAGGTATTAACAATACAATTTTGGCCTATTTTTTATGTGAATCTTATATCAATCCTGTCTGAATGCAAGCTATGCAAATTTTAGGTGTCTTAAAGATAGTTTACAATCAGACACAGACAACTCTTTACAAAAGAATCCATGTATAAGGCAAGGAAGCAAATCTGAACAGGAGGGAGAGGGTATGTAGTGCCTACATGCATTTACATCACGTTGTCTGTTGTGATCGCAAATAATCTAGCTCAATACAGTTGATTCGGTTTTTCATGCTTTTACCTAGAAAAGTACCAATTGTAAAGGGTTGAGCCAATTTTGTGAACTGTCTCTGGATTTTAGTTCCAACATAGCAATTCAATAGGACAATGTGTATGTGTTGAGTATCTTGTCCTGTAGTATAGGACACTACTAAAAAAAATTAGTTTCAGTTTAAATCTCACCAGAATTTATTTTCACTTGACCAAGTGAGGCAACATTTCTGATAAATTACAGCCTCGAGCACAAGGGAGAGGGAAGTTACATGATGTACGTGAACACAACGGGCCATGAGATCTATGCATTTGTGAATGGGAAGCATGTCGGTCAGTAGTATGCTCCTGCATAATCGATCCTAATCTTGTCACCTGATGCTCGTGAATCTTTAAGACAATTGAGCTGTTCTACCTACTATGTGCAGTTAGAACGGAAATGGGATCCTGGAGCCATGGCAGAATGTACAATAGTAATTGCCATGTTAATGTTATCGACGATGAAATTTTTAAGATCAGAAAATGACTATTTTAATAGTAGTATGTTGTTTGCTTGTATTATATAGAGCATGCCTTGTGAATGGGATGTATAACGAAGCTGTTAAATGACCGACTGGCTCCTCACTTGCTTGAGGCCCTTTTGCTCTATATTGGAAATTCGATTTGTGAATTATGTTACGTTAACATGGACTAGATACTCCTTCCGCCCCAAATTACTATTCGTTTTGGCTTTTCTAGATACATCACTTTTGCTATGTATCTTGATATAAATAAATAAATATATGGTGTGTATTTAGAAAAGCTAAAATGATTTGTAATTTGGGATGGAGGAGTATGAAAGAATATGTTACTGATTATTTTCCTTTTGATTTTGTTTTATTTGCAGCATTTTTAGCAAACAATAACTTACCTTTCCATTTTTGTGAAAATACATGTGATGTTTGAGCTGTTCTCACGATGCAATCTATTTACTGGGAATGGCCTGTGTTTGTGAACAAACATGTGCAGTTTGACGTATCATATTAGATGGATTTAATTTCTTTTTGGGTTAAAAACATGCATAAATTGGGCAATATGTAACTGATTGCCTCTATATTTAGGAAATAAATAAAAACAAGAAATAAATTAATTAATAGTTGATCAATTGAGCATCCATACGAGTCAATTGATTGTAGGGTTTCTTTAATTTAATTAATAATTGATTGGCTCTACAATTTTACTAGATTTTTTAAAATATAAGTAGGTGTTTACTGCAAATCATTATTTAAGTGTTTACTCCAATTAATGATTTTAGGTGTTTACTGCAAATCATTATTTAAGTGGACATCACATCCAAGCCGAAATAAAGCAACACGTAGTATGTCGACGTCGACCTAACAGCTGACACCTGAGCGGTGGAATGGCGCGAACATCACAAATAGACGAGCAATATGGACACGTGCGGAATATAGCTTGTTCGTCTTGCACTTCAGTGGCGGGAGATGAAGCTCTTGATGGCGTCGATGAGCTCCCGCGCCCGCTCCCCGGTGACGGGGTCCATGTCGACGGCGTACTTGTTGAGGTAGAAGGAGTGGCTCATGCCTCGGTTGATGAGCACCTCCACCTCCTTGCCGGCGGCGCGCAGCGCGTCGCAGTACTCGAGGTTGGTGTCGCGGATGAGGTCGTTCTCGGCCACGGACACCAGCAGCGGCGGCAGCGGCACGGACTCCAGCGGCGGCGCCTGCGAGCCCATGGGGCACGTGAACGGGTGGTCCTTGGTCGCGCCCTCCGGCAGCGCGTAGGCGAGGAATTTGTCCAGCATGTCCAGCGTGAAGAACACCGAGTCCGCCTTCGCCTCCAGCTCCGACCGGCTCCGCGCGGCGCGCACGAACCCGGGGTGGATCGGGATGCCGCCGGTGACGCGGAGGGGCGCCCAGTCGGCCGCGTCGCCCCGGCCCACCTCGGCGGCGACGAGGTGGACGAGGTTGCCGCCGGAGCTGTCCCCGATGAGGAACACCCGGGACACGTCGGCCGCCTCGCGGAGGAGCGCGGCCGCCGGGTCGTCGAGGGCGCTGCCGTCCTCGGACAGCACGATGGAGCGGAGCCTGCGTAGCGCGGCGACGCCCGCGTCGATGTGCGCGGGCATGCGCCGCTCGGGCGCGAGCGGGAGCTCGACGGCGACCACTACGGCGGGCACCACGCACGCGAGGCGCGCGTAGAAGTGGTGGTACATGAGCCAGGACGGGTGGGAGATGCAGAAGCCGCCGCCGTGGAGCTGCAGGATGACGGGCAGGCGGCGAGCGCCGCCGCCGTCCTCGGAGCCCTTGGCCACCTCCGGGAGGTACACGCGCAGGTTGGGCTCCCCGGGGAGGTCGTGCAGCGTGTGCCCGTCGCGGGGCGCGGCGTACGGAGCCACGGGCTCCATCAGCGGGAGGGCCTCGGGCGGGCCGGTCCAGGTGCGGTCGACGCTGCCGTCGTCGAACACGCGCAGCCAGCCGGACACCTCGTCCACCACCTTGCGGCCATCCACCGCTCGCACCTGCTGCGGCGGCGCCTGCTGCTGCTGCTGGCAATTGGCAGGGGCCATTTCCTTCGCCGCTGCAGGTGGTGCGACGTGCACTGGGGCAGGCCGGCTAAGTTCTCGGGGGTGTTGTGTGAGAACGGCACGACGCGCGCGGTGGAGATGGTTGGCTTGCACAGAGGGACGCCGGGAGCTGAGGCTTTATAGGCAGCGCGCGAGCTAGCACTCGGGACCGGGAGGGGCCGGGAGACGGGGCAAGATGCAAAACTCACGATTCATCTCACCGTTGATTAAAAATGAATGATTCGGGTTCCCATGCAGCCAGGTGTACAAATGAAATATCTTGCTCGAGACCGATCTACCTGAGCGGAAGTTTCAGAGTGATTGGAGGGGGATTTCCGGAGCAGAACTCCGGATGGCGACGTCGGAGTGCCGAGGCGCGAGACGACGGGGTAGCAGGTAAAGGCTAGGGAAATTCGTGTGCCGTGTGGACCTGTGTGTGAAGGAACGAAACCAGACTGGGAGTCCGTCATCTCGTGCCGCAACTTCCGATCGAACACGTGGGGAAGCTAGTGGCTTTGGAGCGTGAACTCGGGCTCCTGACCCAGCGAGGAGCCGAGGACTAGAGGACTAGAGAGGGTAGCTAGTCTCGAGTCAGTCAGGTCAAGGAATAAGCTATTTCCTAGCAAAGAATATTTCCTAGCAAAGAAGAGGAACGCTCGCTAATCGGGCAATAATCGAGCTACTGCTGGAAACCTCAAATTTACCGAGGGTTGGAAACCTCAAATTTACCGAGGGTTGGAAACCTCAAATTTGCCGAGTGTTTTTATATTTACCGAGTGTTTTTATATTTGCCGAGTGCATTCCCTCGAGTACTCAGTAAACAATGTCTTTACCGAGTGCTGAGATAAAAACACTCGGCATATAAATTGCACTCGGCAAAAAATATATTTGCCGAGTGTAGGAAATAAAACACTCGGCAAACAGCAACTCGACACTCGGCAAATAATGGACACTCGACAAAACGCCACCACGTGACCGCCACGTGCGACGGCCGTCAGATGGCGTATGGACCGTTAGCACTTGTTTGCTGAGTGTCTTATAGAAACACTCGGCAACGTCATAGGTTTACTGAGTGTTCCTACAAGGTACTCGGAAAAATAATAAGTTTTTTCACACTCCAAACTTTTTCTACTCTCCATGTACAACATGTGGTACTATATGTTAAAATTTGGTATATTTCTCGATCCATTTGCTATATTTAAAGTTTGCCGTTA
Organism: Setaria viridis; assembly: GCF_005286985.2. Lineage (NCBI taxonomy): Eukaryota > Viridiplantae > Streptophyta > Magnoliopsida > Poales > Poaceae > Setaria > Setaria viridis. Next base: position 19,869,442 of record NC_048265.2, read on the forward strand.
AAATTGATGCTGAGTGTTGGTTGCCGAGTGTTACACTCGGCAAAGCTTTTATCGAGTGTTTTCGAGGCTGTGCCGAGTGCCCCGGCAAACATCCTCTTTTCCGTAGTGAGCGCGTTATCTGACTAATTGACTTGTTAAGTTGGTCATGTGCAGAGGGCAGAGTGCAGCGAGGGAATAGCTTATTCCTTGACCTGACTGATGGACAATGATGTGAAGTTGGTCATGTGCAGAGTGCAGCACTGTCGTTAATTGGGCTATGGACCCTCATTCAGTCACTCACTGGGCTTCTCACTCGCAGGGGAGTATTTGGGGGATAGCACGCGAATGGGTGGATTCATCCAAGGATCTGAACAAAGTCTTGTGAGTATACTTTGAACATCAGTCTCACCAGAATCAATTACTATAAATACATGTTGTATGAAAAGATAGAAAAAAAATAAAAATACATTTTATAGACTTGTATGAAGTTCGATCTTTTTTAAAAATCCTAATACGCCATATAAAAAGAATTTTTGGGGTGTAATGCAACTATAACAAGCATCGATTAGTCTATAATTTATTTCTCATTTGTCCTTTTATTTTAATTATTATATTTTCTTTTTTCAAGTGCTATTTTTAGAATATATCCTTCAATGATGGTAAAGGCTCAAATGTAAACTGGAGATGGTTCTTCAGTTTACCATTTTGTTGGCGGTAGTTGCTGTTATTGGTTATTGGTTAGCAAAATGAAAGTGTGAACTAAGCTAGTAAGTTTCTTGTGGTCTGGTCTTTGTATGGAGAAGCTAGTAAGTTTCTTGTTAGTTGCTCTTTGTGTGGAGCCATCGAACTTATAAGGCACTTTGGTACATTTTGAACACCGAAATACCAAAATAGTTCAACTTGTTAGGCCGGTACATATTTTGTCATAGTAAATTTTGTAGTCAAGTTTGGCACAAGAAGAAAGTTTACTACAAACTAAACCATAAAAAAATTACCATGCTGCGGATTTTTGCCGCACCTAAGGAAAATCTCTATTCATATTATGGATTTTACTCCCATCGCAAAAGATTATTTATCTTTTTTAACATAGATCACTATTTCTGTTAGAATATTTTTTTTGAACGGACGGCAAGAGATTTGCTGAATTTTTATTAAAAGAGAGAGAAAAATAAAAAAAAGGTAAAAAACAACTTACAACTCACGACTTAGAAAAACCAACTCTGGAGCGCACAACTAGGAAAGGACAAAAGGAAAAAAAAACCCAAACAAAGGGACCCCGAGATCTCGACTAGCGTAGAAAAAGAGAGGAAAATTAGACTTCGTGTTGTAAGTTCTGTCTGATGTTTTGTGTCGCGCACTAGTATTGCTCCACTTCTTCCTTGATTAGGTATGCCACATCTTCGTAGGATTTGCTCTCTTGGTTGAAAGTTCTTTGATTTCTTTCTTTCCATACGTTCCACCAGAGTATACGACTAGGCCGTCGAACTGTGATCTATTTTGTCTTGCTATGTGCCTCCGACTTTGTTTCCACCAATTATATACAGATGATGTCTCGTTTGCTGTCGGTAGGTGGTGTAGCCCGAACCATGCGGCCAGACGGTTCCATACTGCGGTGGTATATGTGCAGTCCTTGCATAGGTGTGTTGACGTTTCCGGAGCCGCATTGCATAGCTTGCAAATCGGATCGTTCGGCCAGTTTCCCTTTGCTAGATTATCTGCTGTTAGGATTCTTCTGTGTAGTAGTATCCAAGCAAAGATCCTGCACTTAGGTTCTGTTTTGGCCTTCCATATTAGGATGACGTTGATTTTCTTCGTCTATCCTTGGAACTGGATGAGGTATGCGCTTTTTGTTGAGTATTCACCATTTTCTGTCCAACACCATTTGATGCCATCTTCCCTTTCTTGAGATATTTGTTGCATGTGGATTTCCTCCCAAAGGCTTGTGTATTCTCTGATCTCGTCTCCTGTCATTAGTGGGTGATTTGGTCTAGCCAGTAGTTATCTTGGAGTGCTCTGTGTCTCCTGTCATTAGTGGGTGATTTGGTCTAGCCAGTAGTTATCTTGGAGTGCTTTGTGTACTGTGCAGTTTTTACGTCTCGACTTTTTGAAGAGCAGCGGTGCCATGTTTTTTGGTGATGTCCCATTTACCTAGGAGAAGTGCCAGAAGAGAGCCTTCTTGCCATTCCCTATCGTGACGATTGTTGATGCATTGAAAAGGTCCCTGTCACTTTTTCTGCATGGGATCTCCATCCCTGTCCATGGTCTCTCTTCATTCTTCCACTAGAACCAACACCATCGTAATCGCAGGGCCCTTGCTAGTCGCTCGATGTCAAGGATGCCTAACCCCCCTAATTTTTTCGGCATGCATGTAGTTGGCCAGTTAATTTTTTCTGGAACCAACACCATCATAATCGCAGTGTCCGCTGCTGACTTTTTCTGGTTCTTCTCCCTTCCATAGGAAGCTCCTTCTTATACGGTCTATTTGTTTGATCAGCCACTTTTGAACCAGGAAGACAGTGAGGTGATAGATTGGTTGCGAAGTTAATATGCTTTTGACTAGCGTCTCTCTCCCTGCAAGGGATAGCATTTTCCCCTTCCATCCTGGTAGGCGTCCTCCAATTTTATCTAAGAGTGGTTGAAAGTCTACTCTTCTAAGGGTACGTGTATGTAAAGGGAGGCCCAAGTACTTTCCTAGGGATGAGGATACCTTTCCGGGGAAATCTGCTAGCGCTTCGGCTACAATTTCTGATGTGCATCGAATTGGAAAAATTTCCGTCTTGGTCATGTTAACCCTTAGACCCGAGAAATCCCCAAATAGTTGCAACAACTGTTTAATTCTTTGAAGTTCCGTTCTATTGGGATTTGCAAAATTGCAGCATCATCGGCGTACAAAGAGCAGCGCATTTTTGCTGCCCTTGGCAGGATTGGTTGGATAATGTTCTGTGCAGCTGCTAGTTCCATGATTTGGTGCAGTGGGTCAATTGTGATGATAAAAAGCATTGGGGACAGGGGGTCACCTTGTCTCACCCCTTTGGCATGCTTGAATTTTTTCCTAGGCTTCCATTGAGTAGGACTCGTGAGGATGCAGTGGCTAAAAGCGTTGATATGCAATCTCTCCATTTCTGACCAAAGCGTAATGCTTGAAAAGTCTCTAATAGGAACGCCCAGCTCAGAGAGTCAAAGGCTTTTGAGATGTCCTATTTAATGAAAAATGTGCTCTTGTTAGCTTTGTGCAGCGCCTTGATTACACTCTGAACATACACAAAGTTGTCGTGGATACATCTTTTTTTGATGAAGGTGCTCTGGCAGCTAGAGATGAGGTCATTTAATTTTGGCGCCAACCGGTCAGCTAGGATTTTTGAAATTATTTTTGCAAGGTTGTTTATGAGACTGATGGGCCTGAAGTCAGCAATCCTCACCGCGTTGTCTATTTTGGGGATTAGGATGATGTTGGCCATGTTTATCACTTCTAGATGGCGCATTCGTAAAGAGTGGAATGCCTGTAGTGCGTCAGTGAGGTCTGCTCTTATTATGTGCCAGCATTTCTTGTAGAATAATCCTATGAATCCATCGGGTCCCGACGCTTTCTCGGCCGGCATGTTCATGACTACTTGTTTGACCTCATCCTGCTCAAACGGACTTTCCAGGTCCAATAGATCTTGGGCCTAGTATCCCAGGTGGCTCCAATTTAGACCTTGTACTCGGTTTTGTGGCGTGCCCAATAGCTCCACAAAGTGCTTGTATATTATTTCCTCCTTCTGTTGGTGGTCGCTAGTTTGTCCTTGCGCTGCAGTCAGTGTAGGGATGTGGAACTTTCATTTTCTACTATTTGCATGTAGCATGAAAAGCTTTGTGCAAGCATCCCCTTGACGTATCCATGTCAACCGGGAGTGTTGTCGCGCTCGCGCGTGTTGGACCGCTGCTAAGCCCACTGATTTAGCCTTCAGATATTTTCGGAATTCCAGTTCCTCGGTCGTGAGTGTTCTTTGTTCTTGTGCTGCGTCTAGGAAAGCTAGCGTTTCATTTGCAATGGCTAGTCGTAGTGCCACATTTCCTAGGTTTTATCTTCTCCATAATTTCAGTGCTTTCGCCGTTCTGATAAGTTTCACATGGAGGTGCAATATGGCATCTTGCGTACTAACTGGTTGGTTCCAAGTTTCCTCTACAGTTGTCATAAACCCCGGCATGGTTACCCAATAAGATTCAAAATGGAAGCCCGCATAGTTTTATTTTTCGGTTTCACTAGTTAAGATGAGCGGACAGTGATCTGAGACTTTGGTGGCTAGCGCTTGCAGGTCTACATTGGGGAAAAGGAGGTGCCATTCCGGTGTGCCAAAGAATTTGTCAATCCTTGTAAACGTTGGGTTTTGTTGCTCATTGCTCCATGTGTAACGCCTTCCCCGTAGGTCAATCTCCATCATCTGAGTCTCATCTAGAGCTTGCCTAAAGCTGTTCATAAGGTGCCTATTTAGTTTGCTGTTGCTTTTATCCTCTGTCCTCTAAATTAAATTGAAATCCCCTATCACTAGCCATTCTGGGTGTGACTGGTCCTTCAGACTCTTCAACGCATTTAGGAAGGCCAGGTCATCCTGTTCTCTCTGTGGGCCATAGATTCCTGTTAAGGTCCAAGCTTTATTGTTGTCTTTCATAACAAGACAATGTGTGCACTGTTGTGTAGGCATTTTGGATAGCAAGATGTTGTTTAGCTGTAGTGATCAAAATGCCTCCCCTCGTTCCTGCCGCAGGCAGGGCCGTGAAGTTAGCCGTAAATTTGGGCCCCAATGTTTCAGAGATAAGACGAGAATTCCAATGGTTGATTTTAGTTTCCTAAAGGTAGACAATTTTCGCTCCCGATGAGAGAACTACGCTTCTGACCGTTGCTCTACTCGCCTTTGTGTTAAGGCCTCGAACATTCCAACATAAGATGTTGCAGTTTTTTGCGACATTTGGCATGAAAATGCAACTTGACATTGTTGGAGACTCTTGCTGCACGGTGCGTACAAAAGAACTAGAGAGTTTGGTGGGGTGGGCCGGCCAATTACAAAAACTGCCCTTGGTAGTTGGGCTTGAACTTGCAGCCCATCCAAATACTGTCGCTACTACCCTGTGTGCCCACGTTGGGCTATTAGGCCACGCCCATCTGAATACTCGGGTCCAGCTTGCTGGGCCATTACAACTTTCAGTCCATGACAGAAAAGGTAAAAACACTCCTAACATTTGCTAACTGATACGACTACTAACCCCTCAAAGACTCACACCTGCAGCGGCTTGGTGCAAGACTTAGGCCTCCTGCGCCTGTGTTGTGGCAGCTAGGCTGGGAGCCACCTTGTTTCTCTTTGTGCGCTTGGGCTGGTTTCCATGCTCCCCCAATGTCCTGATGGCCTCCATCTTCTTGTCATTCAGTGGTTGTGGAAGGTGTTTTGCAAGCTTGTTAGCATCAGAAATAGTTTTGTTCCGTTCACTAGGCGACAACTCTCCCAATTTACTGATAAGAACTTGTTGGGCTATTTGGATGGTGTCTCTCCCAGGATTTAGCTTTGCTTTAGTTGCTATGCATGTGCTCCTTCTTTGGTTTGTGGTTGGTGAGTGATGCACATCAACCGGTGGATTTGGGTTTTTGTTGGGTGGGGTGTGCAGTAGGGGAGCAGCTGGTTCGCATGAGATAAATTCCATGAAAGTGGTGAAGTCATCCAGTTCAGGACCTGTGTCTTGGTTATTTATGTTGGGTTGCAGGGTGGGGTTTCTGGGTGTTGCCGGGGGATCCTCTGGTTGTAGCGCAGCAGCTGATGGAGGGGGATCCTCTGGTTGTAGCGCAGCAGCTGATGGAGGTCTGGTGTTTGTGTTTGATTGTGCGACTGCATGAGTGGTGCCCTCTGTTTGTGAAGCAGCTTCTGTAAGGGTGTGCGTCGTTGCTGGAGTGTGTGCTTGTGTGTTGCTCACGCTCTCAGGGAACAGAGTGTAAAAATAGGTTCAGGGACAACCTGGTTGGTGCAGCTGGTGTGCCCTTCCTCCTCTGCTAGCTCCCCTTCTGGTCCTTCCCTCTCTGCCGGCGTTGGTGTTGTTGACCAGCCTGGTGCTGCTGCCAACATTTCCAGGATTAGGCGCTCCTTTGAAGGTTGGCCAACATAAGAGTGGATGGTGCAACTTTCATCAAGCATTGGGTCCACCCATTCATCACTTTGCAACGAGGTAGAGTTGGGAAAGAAAAAGTTACTGGTTTCCTAGGGAGTGGCTGATTCGCCCATGGTTTGGACAAGCGAGGTGGCGAATGTGACTTTCTCGCCGCTGCACTTCTTCCTCCAAGTAGGCCGCTTTCTTTGCTTTGGTGCGTTAGTGTGTTCAGGAGGGGGAACAGAGGCTAGTTTCTGCCAGAAGGGCCCCTGTTGCCGCTCCTGCGCCTATTGGTGCTGTAGCAATCCTCAGTCGCTCCTCTGCACCTTGTCATCTTTCCCCAGGAAGATTGGCTCCGCTGGCGCCGCTGCCCGCGATGGAAGTTGTTGTTGTGGTCGTCGTGGTTGTCCTTGCGGGGACGATACTTGCGGCCGTAGCAGTCGTCGTGGTCCTGCCCGCGTCGTCTCTCACCCAGGGAGTCCGGTGCGCCATAGTTCCAAAAGGAACTCGTGTCGTGGCTTCCTGTTCCCTTCTCCGCCAAGGCCTCCGTTGAAGGAGAGGTCTTCTACGACATCGAGGTGGACGTGGAGCTTGTAGTTGTAGCCGCCTTTGTAACCTCTCGGTGGGATGTGCTGGTTGTCGCCCAAGTCTTGCTCCTTGTCAGGGTTAGAAACCGTCAGCAGTACCTTATTGGGGATTTTGCTTGGGTTGGCGCACCACGCCCACAGATCGTAGGTGCGTGTGCAGTCCTAGCGGCATGAGTGGCTTTCGATGTAGTGGATGGCACAGTTGGGGACAATCTTGGCGAGGGTCTCCTCCAACCAAGCGTGCACCGGCAGTCCCTCGATGTGGAGCCGTACGCGGAACTCCAGCATGCTCTCTGTTGCTCTGCGTCTCTCAGTCCATGGCTCGAAGTTGAAGATACGGCCCCTGTGCGGGACCTCTCGATGCTGGACAGTGCAGTGGTAGGCGCGGCTGTCGGCGAAGAAGATGATGTACTGCTCGGGGAAGTGCTTGACGACCTTGACATCGTGGCGGCTGATTTGAAGCTTCTTGTCCAAGGCGTCGATGACGTGGTGGTATGCGGTGTCGTGGCTGTTGCCGTTGAGCCAACAAACTGCTGTCTTGCCAATCAGGGTCTCCCTCTTGCCCTTGATGGCTCCGGTTGCTGATATCGCACAGGCTGCTAGCTCTAGTTGCACTCGTGAGTCGACTGGGTAGGTTGCCATGGTCGTCGGTGGCCTGCAAGTAAGAGCGGCTTGTACTTCTGGTGGACAGTGGTGGAGGTGAGACGGTGTGGAAAGGTGGGGATGGTGAGGCTGGGGGGTGGTCGGCTGCTCTGGTAGGGGGATGTGTGGGCGATATGGGGTGGGGAGGTGGGGATGGAGGAGGGGAGGTTGCAGTGTTCTGCCATGACTCTAGGTTGGTTTTATGGTTGCTCCTCCTCCTCTGATACTCCCTTGTTGTGTGCCCTTTCACTGAGCATCTCCAACACCTAGTGCTATTTCTGCAGTCTACCACTCTGTGACATGTAGCAAAGCAATTGAGGCATTTTCCTCTGACCAATTCCCTGTATCTCTTCTTCCTCTGTTCTGCTTCATCCGGTTGGTGGAATGGATGTTCCTGTCTTGAAAATCTATCCAGCTTGTGCCACCAGTATGGTGGTTTGACGACCTGAAACCCGTGGTCGTCGATGAGGTTGGATGTCCTTGCATTGTCCCTTGGTGAGCCGGGTGGTGGGAACCTATCATTCTTGCCCATCCATGTTGTACCTTGACGTGGGGGAAGGCCATGGCCATTGATTACTGGCTATGGCGAGCAGCCTCCCATGGTGAAGCTTCCTCTCCCTTCTGTCTTGGCCGTGGCCTGTGTCAACTGTTGCTGCAGCTGTAGTGATTGCTGTCCTGCTTCATGTTCCATTGCCTCAGTTACTATGATGTCCTTCTCCTTCTCTGCTGGTGGAATCTCCTCTTCTCTATCAGCAGATTTGGCCTGATGAATGCAGTGCTGAGTTCCAAGTCGACCAGCAGTGGTGAAGCGTCTCCCTGGCAGGCAATCCTCTAAAGGATGTCCTCTGTCAGCGGGTCATCACCGGTGACGCCACGACCCTCGAGCCCCACATTGCCCTGCATCGCCATTGAAGAGTCTTGTACCTGAAGATCTTGCGCCAAATGAGAAAAATGATGGCCATCTCCGCCTAGGCTTGGACTGTGGTGAGTACTCCTTCTCGGTGCGGTAGTCCCACCGATGACGTTGACCTTGACGTAGTGGGCTTTAGTGTAGCCGGCTCCCTTGCTTGGTCGGGTGCTTCTTCCGGCTTGATCTCTGGCGTCTTGAGGTGGTTTGCCGCAGGGGAACTCCGTGGGTGTAGATCAGCGGTGGCCGACGCTGGATTCGGTGTAGTTTAGGTGGGGAGGGGTGCTGTGTTGTGGGGATCTGGGTGGCCGGTAGGGGGTGCTGGAGTCGCCATGGGTGCCGCCCGATGGGGATGGGAGAGGGGTGACTATAAATGTTTTTTCACAACAAATCTACGTATTTTTATATTTTCAAACTATTTTTAAATTTATCAATGTGAAATTTTTAAAGTTTGACTGGCGAATAAAACAAAAACATATTGTGTTATAACCTGACGAGGGAGCACAACATTTGTATATTTAGTGTGAAAGGCACGTATTCACATTAATGAGACAAGCGAACATGCGTTGTGCACGCGCGGTGCATCAGCGTAGTGTGCTATTAGGAGCGCTGACGACGGGCCTTTACTATGTACTCTTAAAATTTGAAAAAAAAAACATGAGATCATCAAATATATGGGGTGCTTATTTGAACTTGACATCAATGACAAGCATGGGTAGGCTCAAACTCAAGCCAAAAGTTACTGTTACAGCGAGACATGACCGTGAACATATGCGTTGACCTCAATTGCGAACACGCACAAGCACGAACACAAATAAGCAGCAGTGGAGATGGTTGGGGTTGCATGGAGAGGGACGTGGGAGCGGCGCTCGAGGCTTTATAGGCAAGCGGTGAGGCAGGAGGTGGAGCATGGAGGGAAAAAAATGTGTGGGGACGGTCCCCATAGTCCTCCGCGTAAGGACCCGTTTCGGATCTTTGCCGCGTGGACACCTGGGCAAATCGGCGCTCCTGCTTCGATGCTCGCTCGAAACTCTGCTCAACTCGGCTCTGTACAGGGCGAAACTCGGCTCGCGAATGGGTACCACATGATAGCGGAGAGAGGGCATGACCTCACCATGGCGCAAGCGTCGCCACGGCCATGGGCGACTCTTCCTCGTGGTTCTGTACAGGGAGAAGACGACGATCTCCTTCTCCAATCCGCTGCTCAGGTGTGCGAGGAGAGGGGTGCAGCGGTAAAACGGAACAACGGCAATGAGGGCACTCAGTTTTGGTGGTTAGGAAGGAGAGGGAGTGGAGTATAGGGAGGGGGCAGCTATGGATGTGTGAGAGGGGAGGTCGGCATGGAGGAGGTCCTCATGATCTGATTTGGGAGAGACGAGAGGGATGGGGCTGCGCCAATTAGGTTTCCCGCGGGCCGAGTTTCTCCCTGTACACAGCCGAGCCGAGTAGAGTTACCCACGAGCGAGCGTCGAAGCAGTGAGCGCCGATTCGCTCAAGTGTCCACGTGGCAAAGATCCGGAACGGATCCTCACGCGGAGGACTATGGGATCGTCCCCACGCAATTTTTTTTCCGCATGGAGGTCGTGGGTTTGTGGCCCTTGTGCCGTTGTGGCCGCTGATTTGGATTTTGGAGGGAAGAAGTTTCACGAGTCACGACAGAGCATAATTCAGGCAGACACATGTGAAGCGATCAGAAGCTAGGGACGAACGTGCAAAAGGTTACAAAAGGGTGACTGACTCTCTACGAGTCGGTCCTCTTGGTGCAACTCAGAAACACGTTGGGAAGCATCTTTCGAAGTGTGAACTATGGTTCCTCACCGAGCGTGGACCTGAGTTCTAAGTCTCCGAGGGGTTATATGAACTTATTCCTTCTTTTTATCTCCTTGATGAATCACTCAGCTAACTAGGTTTGGCAAACACTCAGCTAGCTTGTCAACTTCTCCAGCCAGCAAAATTCTCCAGGAAGCTGTTTTTCAAGAAAGTCTACTTCAGGTCATCAGAAAAAATCTGTCCCAAAAGGGGTCAAGGGCTATATGTTGGATTCCTCCACCAACACTTTGAGTAACCTTAACTCAGATCAGCTCAACTAATGTAGGAGTAAAAATAAACCAACAGTCCCTTTTACCAAACTTATTCCCTGTATATGTGGAGTGACGATCAGTGTAATCTCAGTGGACATGCAACATGACCTTGTTCATTTTCTGGATAACCCAACGCAGAGCTCGTCATCATCTAATACCGCGTCCCCTGCCTCCCATTTGTCTTTGATCCAAGTTGGCAAACTACCTGCTCCAATCAAATCGGTTGAGACTAGCCAAAATTGTCGATCAAAGATGAAGGAGTGGACAACGACCACGGCGTTACATTTTTTTAATGCAATAGTGTTAGACAGGTCTTACCGAATTCGAATTTCATTGCCATACTGCGTTCGAATTTGTGAACTATATGTCAATGCACAGAACGCTGTTGTAAAAAAAGAAATTCGCAGTATGCAGGGTGTAAGTTCATGTGGGGATCTGATCATCAACCATTGTGTTGGCCAAAAGTTTCGCAGAAAAAACGAGGAAGTTGGATGAGTGGAAAAGGTGGACTGAGTTTGCAGTTATAAGTATCTGCTATTGGGGGTAAAAAAAAAATCAAGTGGGGCCGTCTGAAGCTGTGTTTTCTAGTGCAAGTACGGAAACCTCAAACATGTCATCTCGTCAAGCAATCTTTGGAAGATCATATAGTCATGCTGATAGTCTGTTTGTCCCAGGACAGCAATTGACATACTAATAACATATTGTATGCATTTGAAGATGAATATAGAGTAGTATAATATCATGCCGTATCTCCCTGTTAGGCTGGGAGCGTCAAATCAGTATGTATCCACTTGCACATGAAGTTGCTCAGTAAGTCATATTGTTGATATACCAGCATTAGCATCAAAATTTCTCAAACTGAAGTACCACCCCCACATTTCCGCTCTATGTGAGCAAACAAAAGAGTTTAATTTATGTCAATGCACATATTATGTATGCATACATAGTCTGAGTTCAGTTCCATACATTTGCTCCACAATTTATGTATTCATCTGAGCACAGTATAAGTCTAAGTTACTTCTCTGTTCAAGCAATAGTTGTCTCAGGGAACTGTACAGTATTCAAGAATCAGTGTAACAACTTTAAACAACAGCAAAATTGAAACCCAGCACAATGGCCATTACCTACTGCATCAAGACTAATATAGTCAGTGTGGACCACTTTAGCCTATCATTTTCCCACCTCTCTTCTATAGAACAAGGCAACACTTGTAACCGAGAAGAAAGTATTTGCCACCATATTGCCCTCCACTTCTTGTGCATATTGGACCAATGTTAACCAAACATTTCTGCTCATGTGTCAACAAACTTTTGGGTATCATCATGTGTCAGTTTCAAAAGATGCCTTAAACCCCCAGCCACACATAGTGGAGAGTCTCTTTTCCCTTTCTTAAAGACATGGAGAGAATTGCATGATTTCAATTTGTGATCATCACGATTTATTTTTATCAAGTTGGCCATATCAGCTCAAGAAGTGGCTTTCTTAAATTTTGACAGCACAGCATAGTAACTCAAAACATTATGAAGCATATAACTATCATGCACTTACTCATGCCGTGTTGCCAATGCATCTCATTTTGCTCTGTGTCTGCTAAGCACCTCTATTCTCTACCATTTAATGAAGTGTGTAGGTACCATAGAGTAGAATCTGCTTAGGCATGAAATTTATCAACATCCAATTCAACTGAATATATCCAGGAAGCTTCTTGACTTTAACTTCTTTCATGAAGCCTCTTATTCTCTCTGCATCACTGTACCTTCCAGCATCTGATTATTTGTTTGCTAACCTCATATAGTAGCCACTCTTTCCAGGAGAATCCATCAATCTCTTTGAAACCTGTTCAGCAGCCTCCATCAATCTCTTCGACAGGCACACCAAGTATTGATTGCCTAGTCAGGCTCAAAACGCATTTCCTCCACCATACCAGTTTCACAGCCTCAACAACACGCCCTGCTCTACCAAGCGTGTCAGCCATACAAGAATAATGCTTCGGTTCAGGCTTGATGCCTCGCCTTTCATCCCCTTGAAGATAGCGTACGCTTTGTCCACCATGCCTGAATGTGCACAAGCTGACAACGCCCCGAGAAAGGAGACCGAGTTTTGTTGGATCCCTTCTGTTGCCACTCCACCGAAAAGTCCCAATGCAACATCAGAACGCCCATTCAAACCATGATCAGGGATCAGTGCGCTCCACGAGATAACATCCCGCCTACACTTCCCAGCAAACACCCTCTCAGCAAATGCGAAGTCCCCACACTTGACATACATGTCCACAAGCGCGTTCCCAAGCGACAGAGGCATCCCTAGGAACCTCCGGACGCAGCAGGAGTGCACACTCCTCCCATGACGGCGCCACCCAAGCCACCCGCACGCCAGTAGCAGGCTGACCATGAGTCCATGACAACCGCGTCCAGCTCCACCCCTGCGGCCACCATGCCACCAAAAAACCGCAGCGCTGCATCGGGATCCCCTCTCTGAGCGTACGCGGACAGCATGGATGTCCACAGGACGGTATCCCGCTCACGCATTCCGTCGAACAGCCTCGCGCATCCGGGAGGTTCGACAGGCCCGCGTAGCAAAGCACCAGCGCGAACGCCACGAAGAGGTTGTCCTGCGCGTCAGCTTGACGGCGAGCGCGTGAGATGAGGCCGGGAATCCTGCGGCGCCCGTAAGCGTGCAGGAGCGGAGGATCGGGGGCAGGGTGAAGTGGTCCGGCCGGACGCCCCGCGCGAGCATATCGCAGAACGTGCGGAGCGCCTGCGCGGGGCGGCCGGAGCGCGCGAGCGACGCAAGGAGGGCGTTGCAGGAGACGAGTGGTGGAGGGGGCCGGACCACCGATCGCCGGAGGCATGTGGCGCGCCGAGGTGAGGCTGTCACCGTCTGGCCGACAAGGGGCCAGCGGGGCGGGGTGTATTGTTGCCAGATGCTAGCCCAGGCCGCCTTCTACCTATCGGGCCTTGGAATTTTGGGCCGGATACCAACTTCTCAGGCCCGGTCATCATCTAAGGCCGGATACCAACTTTTAGCCCATTAACAGCGTGTTTGGTTTGCCGATTTACTCCTCCATCCGGCATTACCTCGCCCCGCGTACATGAGCCACGAAGGGTGGTCCGAGCTTATTCGAGAGAGGAACCGGTGACACAAACCAAACAAGGTTCGGTATTAGGTTCGGACGATTCCGGAACACTTCATCATCCGGTAAACCAAACACGCCCTCCATCGGCCCTGCTCGTCGTCCGCGCCTGTATGCTCCTTCTCGTTGATTCCCTCTGATGGCTAGGTCCAGTGCCTCCCTTCGGCAGCTGGATTTGGGGAGCTAAGCTTTGGAGCCTGCTGCGAGTGGACAAGAACCGGGGAGGGAAAAGAGAAAGAGGTGACGAGCCTCCGTTGGCTCGCCGCCGCCCCGTTGTGCCTCCTGCCCCATGCCCCAGCCGCAACCTCGTCCCACCTGCGCTTGTTGGCCTGCCGCTGCCACACCCTCCTTGCTCTCTGTGCTAATTAAACCGGCATCATCTATATAGAAAGCCTGAGGGAGAATGTTGAAGGGAGAGAGATAATGATAGAACTTATATAGTGGAGTCCACTTAAAGGGATTGTGCATCGGGTAAGGTAGAAACCATCGGGTAAGGTAGTTCTACGTGGAATCTCTTGTTTACGTGGTATACTATAAACACTGTGGGTTAGAACTATTTTTAATCACTTACATTGATGTACAACATTCTGGTGATTCACAGTATGCACATGCATGTAAATTAAGCTATATAGCTCCTAGAGCTGGGCTACATATCTTGCTACTTTCCAATCAATCACAAATTCACAATAGTAACAATATATATATCTTTGCTTTCAGTATTAGCTTCCACGTACACTTGTGTGCGTGGGATAAGAGAAGAGCTCATACGAGCGTACAATGAACAGAAATCGGCACGAAAGGTACACATGCATGCACCTTGTGCTGACAGTGATATGACAAGTGTAAATGGATGAGACCTATTATCTGTCACAACAATAATTCTGTCCTCGCTCCCGGAACTGATTCGTACAAGGCACATATAATTGTTGCCCCTGGAAATTTTAACGTTGAGCTAACACCGTTACTGACGCACTACATTCATCACTCATTCGTGTATTACACATTTAGCATTTTAGCATCTTGCTTGCCTTCATAGAAACTTAAATTGACGCTACAGTTTGGGGTCACTAGTAGAAAAACGGCCCCCTTTTGTCCCGGTTTAAATGACCCGGGACTCGGGACTAAAAAGCTCACCAACCGGGAAAAAGGCTGGGAAAAAAAGACTTTGAGAGGCAATCCCGGTTTGAAACAAACCAATCCCGGTTTGTAATACCACGGGATAAAAGGGGGTCATTTATCCCGGTTGGTGTTTCAAACCGGGATAAAAGGGTCCCCCAACGAGGTCACTGGAAGGTGGCTGGAAGGGGATTAAAAAATCCCGGTTCGGGATAAAAGGGGGTCTTTTATCCCGGTTGGTGTTTCGGGATAAAAGGGTCCCCCACGAGTTAATACAAAAGGATAGTACGCGCGAGGCTGGAGGTTGTGGGTTCGAATCCCACGAACCGCGCACGCGCATATTTCGCGTGCTTGTGACTTGCGGCGTGCGCGTGTGGGGGGGCCTCCTATTTTTTTTTTTGCAGCGCCGGCCGTGGGTGACCCCTTTTATCCCGGTTGGTAATACCAACCGGGATAAAGGGGGTCTTTTTCGATTGAGTGACCCGGGATAAAAGACCCCCCCTTTTGTCCCGGTTGGTTTATCCCGGATGCATTTTCGGGATCTTTGCACCCTACCAACCGGGACTAAAGTCCAATTCTCTACTAGTGGGTCCATCTCGAAGTAAAAACTCAGAAAGTGAAACAAGCACTAAGCATCTGCTCTCAAAAACTCGCTATCTCGGAAAGCCAGTCTGCTACGTTCCTGGATGGACGTACTCTTAGATGAGATAATATTATGTACTTCATAGCAAAATTTATGTATCTAGAAAAATCAGCGGATAGTAATTTGGGACGGAGTGAGTAGTGAATAATAATATATTGCGGATTGCTCAAGTAATTTTGCTGGTAGTGTGAGGAAGAGATGAAAATCGTGTGGACGAGAACGAGTATAAATCCAACAGAGGATATTACATGAGTAGTGATATGTCTTCTAGCTAGTTGAGTGGCGCACCCAACCAACAAGCATCAAGCATGCATAGGGGACCACAAATTACTGAATTGGCGCGGTTAAATACTACTTTTCCTACTAAAGTTTAAATCTTGCATGTTGCACTCGCCTATTAATAAAGATTATGTGTTGTCAAAAAAATAGAAATGGGGTACCAGAGCTGTGCATGCATGTGAATGGGATAAGATAAGAAGATGAACTTCTACAGTGGAACAAAATAGACTAAGGCAAGAAGGTACACATCCATGTGGGCCTGTGGCTTGTATCGCAGTCTCACATATGGATAATATATGATGACGTGTAAGTGGATAAGACCTACTATATACTAGTACTAGCTAGTACGCAACCATCTCCATGCTCCTGGGACCTGATTCGAAATTGTTGCTAGCTCCTTTACATGTGAGTATGCATCTGCTATATACTGTATCTTTGTTCTTAAACACATGATCTTTTAGACAAACTAGCTAATTCATTTTTAAATTAAATAGTCTATCAAAATATCATATATTTGAGATTAAAGAGAGTATATACTCCTTAGCTATACATATGCATATATTTTTGTCAGATCAAAATGGTTTCAAAATAATAAAAGCAAATACTTCCTCCATTTCAACTACAATTTGGATAATCTGTATATCATGGATCGATCCTTATCCACCGCCTAGGAGTATATGATATCATATCACTCAAGCAGCGGCCAGCAGGCCACGATGTCTGCTCCCCTTTCCAGCAGGCCCTTCCCATCCGCGTGGGCACGTACGGACAGTTGGACACGTATACTCCGTATATGGGTAGGACGCGAGGAAACGCCGACGCTACAACGCTAGCAAGGTACTGAGAGAGAAGAAAACGACGCAGGAGATAACAGATCTCGATCGAGACATCATATCGAGTGAGTCAGCATCATAGCGACATCCAAGCCAAGCCAAGTAATATGACCAGGTTGTTCACTTCTCCCTTTTGCTTTCTTCGTGGTTCACACACGCGCGGATAAATTTTCTTTTCTTTTCTTTTCTGCATTACTACTATAAGCATCATACTAAAGAATACTAGAGAAAACGGCTCTAGTACGAGACTGGAACCCCCTCTAGTATCGGTTGTACAACCGGTACTAGCAATTTGATATTAGAGGGGTGTTTTTGGTACCGGTTGAAATAACCAGTACTAAAGGGTGTTAAAAAATTAATAAAATAAAATAAAAATCCGCCGCTAGCCTCGCCCGGTCCCGCCCCCCACTGCCCCCCCCTCCCCGCCGCTGCCCTACCCTCTCCTCCGCCTCCTCCGCCCCCTTCTCCGCCTCCTCCGCCCCTTTTCCCTCCGCCAGCCTCCTCCGCTGGCCTTGCCGCCACCCCCCTCGGCTGGCCCCCTCCCGCCACCCGACCCTGCCGCCCTGCCACCTCACCTCCGCCTCCGCCACCTCTGCTCCGCCTCCCCTGCATATCCGCCGCCACCTCCATCCCTCCCATCCGCCTCCGCCGCCGCAGCTCTACCCCACCACCTCCGCTCCGCCTCCGTCGCCTCCGCTCCACCTCCCCTCCACATCCGGCGCTGCCTCCCCTCCACATCCGCCGCGGCTCCACCCCGCTTGCTCCTCCGCCTCCGCCCATCCTGCCACCACGGCTCCGCTCTGCTCGCTCCTTCACCTTCGCCCACGGCCCGCCCACCCTGCCGCGTCCCCTCCGCCTCACCCCTCCTGCACCGTCGCGCCGCTCCGCCTCGCCGCCCGCTGTCGCCGTCGCTCCGCCCCGCCGCCCGCCGTACATATCTCTATGGGTCCACCAGAAGGTTTGGACAGACCCATACACAGGGCTGTACACCGAGACATGTCAGACATGGGGACTACGGTGCAGGCCGGCGTAGTCTGCGTAAAGGACAGGAACTAGTAGAGGACTCGGAGACTACTCGTAGCAGTTAGAGTAGGACTCTCTGGTCGAATTCGACTAGTACTCTTGTAAAATAACCGACCTGTAACCCTGCTCCTCCGATATATAAGGATGGGCAGGGACCCTCTCCAAACAAGTTCAATTGAATACAAGCAAATAACACATAGGATGTAGGGTATTACGCGATCTAGCGGCCCGAACCTGTCTAAATCGTGTGCCTATGTACACCATCGAGTTCCTGATTTCGGCGACACCCACCAACCAAAACTCTACCTTGGGTACTACCCGTGGTAGGTTGCTGGGTTTAAACACCGACAGCTGGCATGCCAGGTAGGGGAAGTCGCCGAGATTTCCCTTGTGAGTTTGATGGCACAAGTCATCATCAAACCCGTAGTCGTGTTCAAAGCAGGCACAACGTTCATCTTCGGCCCCTGGGTCGGCGTCACAGACAGCGCTGGGGGCTTCCACCTCCACATCACGGAGGTCCCAAAGGAGAAGCTTTACGACATCAACCTTCATTGCCCAGCTTTGGAGGAATTCGTTGAGAGATTCAACAAAATTTTTGACCTATTCCAAGGATCGAGAAGCAAGTCCGAGTACTACTCGGGCTCTACATCTACTCGGATTGGTTCCCATGAGCCGGCGTTCCAGCCATCATGTGAATCGATTCAAACTCCGAGTCAATCCCCGTTCGGACTCCATAATGCGGCCGCCACCTATCAAGCAGGCCTGTCAACATTGCAATCCAACCCGAGTGCAATCGAGGACCCCGACTACAATCGCTACTCGGATTCCAACGAGGAGACGCCATTATCAGGTCCACAGCAGGGCCTTGTGATCACTTCAAACCCCCAAGGCAGATTTGTCTACTGGCCTAGCATGAGGCCACTCACCCTTGCCTCGGATAGCGATTCACGCTTCATCGCCCACCTCGACGTTCTCAAGTACCAGGAGGGAGCACCCTGGTCTCCTATCCGTGAAGGCGATGGCTCTATAGAAGTCATCACCTCAAGTTCTGGAAGCCGCTCTCCAGACAGAGAACTCTTCGCCCTTATCACCGGGCAAGATACGAAGGAAGGCGAGCAACCGGAGAGGAATCCTCGACACGAGCGTCACCCACATGATGTCTTGCAGGATGAACTCACCACCAACGCCGTCGGGGAGGAGACCGAAGCTCAAAGAACACGGTGATGAGCAAGGAACGCAGCGAGAGCGGATCATCACCGCCAGCTGGCAGAGAGGCTCCTGATTGTGAATTTAGACAACGCTTTTGAGGCAGTCCAAACACGGCAACACCGTACGCCTCTCGCCACCATTGCTTCCATTGATCTCATCACTTGTGCCATGCCGCAGAACAAATACACCAGACAGTTGGCAGCTTTGGCGGAACACGCCTATGATTAACTTGACAGGGAAAATCCGATTGCTTCGGTATCACAGACTCCATCCCAGCGAAATCAACATGGCAGTAGCTATAGAGACCCTACAGTTCCTTCAGCTCGACAACCCGGAGGCGCCAGACAAAATAGGGATGTATCCGAGAATAGTCGGACACCTTCTGCGGGAGGCCACCACCACCACAGAGCCGATCTTGAGCCTGCACGTCCCATAGTGGATCTTCGAGAGGTGATAAACAACAACCGCAATGCTCGTGACATCATCGAAGGACGGCGTCATGAGCGCGAACTCGAAGTTGACTATAGGAGCGACGACAATGATAGCTTCCCAGGTTTTACAAGTTGGGTTAGCAAGACTATTTTGCCCAAGAAATTCAAACCTCTAGGCATCTCCAAATATAATGGCAAGTAAGACCCAGTTTAATCGCTCCGATGCTACTCATTATCAGTTCAAGCTGCAGGAGGGAATGATGACACAAAAGTTATCTATTTCCCTATATGCATGGAATCAGCGCCGCTCTCTTGGCTTGAATCATTGAAGTCAAACTTGATTGACTCATGGCAAGATCTCAAGAAGGCATTTACCAACAACTATGCGGGAGCAATGCAGCATCTAGGCAACAGATTTGACTTCGCACAAGTCAAGCAACGACAAGATGATACCCTGCATAGATTCCTACGTCATTTCTTCGATAAGAAGGCCACCATTGTAGATATCTCAGAGTAAAACGTGATCGACTGTTTCCAGAACAGTCTCTACGATCGTCGTATGTTCCAAGACTTTGGCAGATTGTGCCCCCATGATGTCAAGTCACTCAAGACTGGCGCAAGCATGGGTAGACAAAGAAGACAAAGAGCTTGAAAGGTTCAAGTCAAATCGCAACCAAGGCCAGTACAACAACAATCATAGCATCGGCTAGGACAACGACAAGAACCACAATGGTGATCACCGAAATAACTACTCGGGAGATCACAACTGCAAGCGCAAGCCAGTCAATACTGTTGCGGCGATATCTCAATCGTCCAAGAAAGGAGGTGGCAGAAGCCAAGACAGACCCACTTTCAGTGAGCTCTTGAAAAAATAGTGCCCGTGGCATTCTCACCACAAACACGCTGTGATAGACTGCTACAGCCTATGTAGAGTAATGAAGGATTTGCCAGAGCCATCGGGTACCAATGACAAAGGAAAACCCAAGGAAGACGATGACGAGGACGGCAACGGCAAGTTCCAGACTTCGTGTAAGATTGTCAATGTCATTTTTTGTGGGATCCCGAGTACCACCTCAAAGTGGTCCTAGAAGTTAGTGCTACAAGAGATTATGTCCATTGAGCCTACTATATCCACGCCCCTTAAGTGGTCTGAGGTACCAATTTCCTTCTCTCGAAAAGATCAATGGACTAATTTCTCCGAATCAGGATGATTCCCTCTCATCTTGGACCCGGTTGTTGCTGGCTCCAAGCTCACCAAGGTACTCATCGATGGCGGTAGTGGCCTTAACGTCCTATTCGCCAAGATTTTGAAGAAGATGGGCCTGAACATCACGGAGATGCTCACCCCGATGAACTCTCCCTTCTATGGGATCGTCCCAGGCAACACGGCTATACCTCTTGGACAGGTAGTCCTACAAGTTACCTTAGGGACCAAGGAGCACTACCGGATAGAGTGCATCCGGTTCGAGGTGGCGGATTTTGAGACTTCTTATCACGCCATCCTCGGAATACCAGCATTGGCCAAGTTCATGGCCATCCCGCATTATGTGCACTTAGTACTTAAGATGCCGAGACCCAAGGGAGTCCTCTCCCTCCATGGAGACTTGAAGAGATCATACGAGTGCGACATAGAAGCTGTCGAGTTAGCCGCAACTTCTCAAGTGCCCAATTCAATGCAACAAGTCTTCGCTGCCTCAAAAAAGCTCTCCACGGCTGAACTCAAAATTCCAGATTACAAGTCGGGGGCTACCAAGGTCAAGCCGGCAAGTGATGTGGACATCAAACTTATTGACCTCGAGACCGGCGACACCTCCAAGACGGCCCTAATCGGTTCAGGGTTGGACCCTAAATAAAAAAATTACGCTCGTTAGCTTCCTTCGGGCCAACCGAGGCATCTTTACGTGGAAACCAGCAGACATGCTAGGGGTGCCTAAGGAGCTAATTGAGCATTCAATAAATGTGGATCTGAAAGCTACTCCAAAGAGACAACAATTATGACGATTCGCCTAGGACAGAAGGGAAGCCATCAAGAAAGAGTTCGCAAAATTACTCGCGGCGGGTTTTACAAAAGAAGTCTTCCATCCTGAGTGGCTCGCTAACCCTGTCTTGGTTCGAAAGAAGAACAACAAGGAGTAGAGGATGTGCGTTGATTACACAGATCTCAACAAGCACTGTCCAAAGGACCCTTTTTGGCTCCCGAGGATTGATCAAGTCATCGACTCCACTGCTGGATGCGCACTACTCTGTTTCCTAGATTGCTACTTGGGGTACCATGAGATAGCTCTCAAGGAAGAAGACCAGGCCAATGGGAGTACTATGAAAACAGCGGCATCGACGTTCCGTACATCTCTGTTGCTCACCCGCGGGCCAGTGGCCACGTTGAGCGCGCCAAGGGGATGCTACTGGAAGCCTTGAAGAAAAGATTGCACAACATTGGCAACACCAAAGGAGGCAAGTGGCTCAAAGAACTATCCAACGTCCTCTGGGGGCTACGTACTCAGCCGTGCAAGCCTACGGGGCAGTCGCCCTACTTCCTGATCTACGGATCAAAAGCTATCCTTCCTGCTGACGTTATGTGGAAATCCCCAATAGTTGAGCAATATGACAAAGGGGCAGCAGAGGAGACAAGGCGTCTAGATCTTGACAGCCTAGAAGAAGCCCGCTGTGCAGCACTCATCCAGTCTGCCAGGTACCTCGAGGGTCTTCACCGCTATCAAGATCGCAATGTCAAAGAACGTTCTTTCAACATAGTCGACATGGTTCTCAAGCGTATCCAAGACACCAAGGGGTTGCACAAGCTTAATTCGCCATGGGAAGGGCCGTACATCGTATCCAAGATCGCAGGCCCAGGATTGTATGTGCTACAACACCTCTCTGGCAAAGATGTCAACAACTCATGGAACATCGAGCATCTCTGTCGATTCTATCCATAGTCAGAATACTACGCAACATTGTAAATAGCTCACTGGCCACCATTGTAAGTTTTTAGCATAATAATGCAGTTATCTTTAGTGAAATTCGACTACTTATTCTCGCCCCCATTGCGGCTCACAAACGCAGGTCAGCAGCATCCTAACGAGCCATTGAGCTCTTTGGGCCACAACGCCCCAGTATGACTTGTAATTACAAGTCTACATGAGTTATTCAACTCACCCGATGGTTCGCTAAGCAAACTAGCGGCGCAAGAGCCATCTAGTCGTCTGGGAGTCCACAAACTACCCGATCGACTACGTATTTACTACAAATCTATCTTAATGTGGCTCGCACTAATGAGTTTCATAGCTCCAGGTTCCTAGGGCATAGCAACAAAGCAACCAAATAAACAAGACAGCAACATCTCATTAACAAGGCATACGTGCTTTCATTAAGGTTACAGCACAAGTCCTAGACTTTTACAATATCAAAAAGCATGTGTGGACAGTTCCAGGACTATCCTAACCTTAGGGCAAGCAGCTTCAATGTAGAAGAAGGAAAAAGAGTGAATGCAAGAAATCTGCGCTCAAGGAAGCTGCGTTCAAGGCCTTCCTCAGCGGTGTCCTAGACAAAACCCGGGGCACACGATGCATCTTCCTCACGAGGATTCTTCTAGCATCATGGCCTCCAGACTCGGCCAAGGAGACTGTAGAGGAAAGGAGCATCTGAGCATTCTTCACAAGAATTCTTCTGGCATCAGAAAATATGGTGGAAGCTACCCCTGGTGAACAACAAAAGCCTCAAACCAACAAGCGCTATAACTTGAGCCATGAACACTCCGGAGCTCTATTTATAGCCAAGGCAGCCAGCGACCGTCCAGAATGCTACAGTATGCTCCCGTGACTGCACGGCAGAGCTCCCTATGCACATCATTCCCATACAATGTTCACGTGACACTTATCCTTATCGTCAAGACTCTGACGACCAGTGTTCACATGTTGCTCATCTTTATCGACTAGACACGAACGAGCAGCACTCCCATGTGGCCCTCCTGACAAAGCAGCAAACATGCAAGTACTCTACTCAGGGGAGTCAAGGAAACAAGCCCTAGTCAGTGGAATTCTGGAGAAACTACCCGATGTCCACTACCGGATAGCTCGAGTACCCGAGTACCCAACAATTTGCTTCCGAAGAGGCTCACAATAGTAGTCTTGTGTGCAGACACTCACGTTGGTCGTATGAGCAAAATCAGGCTCATGTGTGAGAAGCACTAAACACGATAGATGACAAGTCGAGAGCAACAAATTGCATTAAGACTTAAAGTTATCTACACATTTATCCTATTACAAAACTAAATGTTCTTCCTATCCCAAAAGATAAGGAATTCATTGCAGGTCCAGGTGCTTGGCGACTTCTTCAGCAAGGGGATCCAACTCCTGCAGATACTACTTGAAGACTTCGTTCGTGCAATCTCCCACTATCCCCTCCGCGATAGGAGACAAGTCCGCGTCAGGGTAGAAGGATTTCACGAAGGCCAGCAACTGTTTCGAGACGGACTTCGCCATCCCTTGGACGTAGCCTGCGATCTTCCCCAGCGCATCTCAGAGTCTCTCCACCAGCAAGCGAGGATCCGCACCATCAATCGGAGGTTCCACCATGTTAGCCAAGAGCCGGGCTACCGCAGACAGCTCTTGCAGCTACAGCTTACAGGCCCCAAACTCGACTTGTTGTGCCTAGATGGTCATCATAGCATTGATCAGATCGACTTCGCCATCCTGGCGCATCTTCATCTCTTTCTCCAAGTCACGTTCCAACTCGGACATGTAGCAAAATCGCGCAGAATTAACCTAGCTAAAGTGTACTTAAATCGCCTAACATGCAAACATACACTTTAATCAAGCTAACTCGGCAGTCCGTCAGGTTTCACCCGATAAACCACTTAACTCAGATCGATCACAAAGCAGGCTCACACAAAGATGAGTGTTTTCCCCAGAAATTTCAACAATCCATCCAGATTAACATAGTACGATAAGTTATTACATCAGAGTTTCAAAAATTCAAACAAGTTTGCAGAGTGTTCAACAGTGGTCAATTAAAAGTCTTGCGGAAGCTAAACATCGGTATGAAATATCACGCTGAAGCCGACTATGAGATCAATAACCCCTATACTCATCGTCCGAGAAGGGATTCCACTCAACCGACCAGCCCGGAGGGAGCTGAGTAGGCTAAGTAAGACTAGCAGCCACTTCATTTAAAACAGTAACACCTGAAAAGTAAGTCATAAGTAAGGTTGAGTATACTAATACTCAACAAGACTTACCCGTCAGGTGGTAACTACTCCACCAACTTCTAGACATGCAAGGCTTTTTAGCAGAGGGGTTTGTTTTTGCCAAAAGCATCTAAGTAGATCCTTACTTTTAAGTTTTAGCATTAGGTTCTAGTAGATTAACCATTCTAGGTAAGCATCTATTCTAATCAAGCATGTTGATCACACAATTAAGTACAAGCATCAATATTAATCATCATCCTTTGTTCCACTTCTTACTCAGTGCAGCACAGTGATCAAGCAGTCTCAAACTGTGAGAGGCAGATGATTCGAATCGAGTTTCTTAACCTTGCAAAGTGAACCTAATCCCACGTCATTGCGTACCACGACGGGTCCACACATGTCAGTCATCCCCATTAATTCCCATGAATGTGGCTAGGGCCCACTTTCCTTGGATACAAGGCCCCACGGTCTCGGAACGTCACCGTACCGTGACTTCACTTGTACCCACATGGTACACCAGGGGAAACTCCGTTCCAGAGAGAGTGGGGAGTATGTCCACGTCCCGATTCAATCAGGTACTAGGCTTCCCTATCCCACTAGGTATGAGATTAGTACTTTCAAACACTTGACTATGAACGCCGACACATTTTGACCTTAGCAGCTTTCTTCTAGACAGACGGGGCAATCCACCAATCCACCAAAACAGAACATATAGCGCAACTCCGCTTGTCAATCCTTATGATTCCAACATAAGTAAACAAGCAACCCCTATAACTTGTGAGTGACAGGAAATCACTCGACTTTTACCGAGTCTCTATTTAGCATTGCAACTACTCATCTTAACATACTAGTATTCAACACATAGGTACCTAGGATCATACAACTAGGATTTCAAGCAACTCTATGAACTTAATGCACAAACATAACTAGCATAAGTAGTGCATAAATTTTAGAAACAGGGGTTATGTTCCGGGGTTTGCCTTCCTGAATTATGTTAGTTAGCAAGTCGTTGGAAGCTTCGGGAATCTCCCGCTCGGCCTTGGTGTGGTGCAACTCGGCAGATCCTTCCTCCTCAGGAGGTGTCAGCTCGTACGTTCCATCTGCGAGGTTCGCTTCTACATGAGATGCCTATGCAAAAGTTCAACATTTTGACCCTTTATAAGGTCAGAAAAGCATTTCATATGTTATGGTAAAGTAAACTTCATTTCGAGACCAACTACACTTAGACCGACACTTACAACACTTTCGTCACATTGAAGTGTTTTCTGATTTAAGCATTTAGCTCGGTTTCATGCTGATTGTGTTCATACATATGTGAAAAGCTTATTAGACTCTAGATTAGAAATTTATCCTATTTTTGAATGTTTTTCTATACCTCTTCCAAAATTACCATTTTACCCTTATCATTGCTTAATTTGTCTTACCTATTTATTCTTAGCTTTAACTTCCATAATTCATTTCAGTTGCATATGATGAGCTATGGGGTTGAAAATTTTACAGTGACTTCTTCATACCATTACTAGGCTATTGTAAAAAATTTAGGGTTCATTGGATTACTACAGAAATCATTATATTTATTTCACCACCCTAAGGTAGCAAGCACTTAACTATTTTTATCTTGCTTTACAGAGAGTTTATTATTGAAATTTTTAACAGTGAGTTACATAGGTGCATCAACGTCTTTGGTGAATTTTTTAGGATTTTTGGTGAAGGATATCTATTTTCCATATTTTTCCTTCTTTTAAACTTGTACAAAATGTTAAGCATGTTTCATCACGTTTCATTCATAGTTCAGTATTTTTCTTACCAAGTGTATTTTACAAGTAATTTGACCCAAGTGGTTTCATATTTTTCTCTGACCTATTCCAATACTTATGCAAAAAGAAAGGTTCTTAGCTACATCACAAAGATAAAACTAAAATTGTGGCATAAACTTCTATACTAGGGTCCTAAGTAATTTTCCTAGCACTAGCTCACTGAAACAAACCTATCTGAAGTGGTTTTGCTATTTTACCATTTTTCTGCGATTTACTATGCTTTTAAAGGCTTTAAGCAAGAAGTAAAACATAGAACATTATTTCTAACAGTAACATGTGCAAAGTTATTTTTCTGTGAAACTACATTACTCACTGAGTTCAATAAAACTGGTTTGGTGTTTTTCTGATTGTTCTACAATTATTTGTGCATTTTCAAAGTTCAGCTCATTTTACTCCATTTAAACCAGATATAACCATGGCAGTTTTGCAGACAGACCCTTAGAGGTTTTAAACATTCATAGAAAAGCCCTTGGTTTCTTTCATCTAGGTCCCTACGCAAAAAAAGCCCACAGAAAGGCCGCTATGGCGGCTAGCGACGAGGCGGATGGTGTTCCGGCAATCTAGGGCTTAAACGAGGGGACAAAGGGCAGGGGATGTGCAGGTGCTCACCATGAGAGAGTCCGGTGAAGGTTGGGGTGTGGTGGTAGTTCGGCGGCGGTGAACGGTCGTGGGGACGAAACTGCGGCGCGGCGGCGGAGCTTCACGTGTTCCGGTGCCGACGGTGTAGCTGGCGGGCAACGGGCAGTGGGGAAAGCTGCGTGTGGGTGTTAGGCTACTAGTGCGAGCGGCAGCACTGCGCAGACCGGGGCTCTCCACGGGGAGCTAGCGCGATGGCGGGCGGAGCAGAGGAGCGGGCAGGGGGCGAGCGAGCGGGGGATGGGAGCTCCGGCGGGCATTCACCACTTTTATAGGGTTGGGGAGATGTGGGGGAACGAGGCGGAGCCAGCGGGTGTGCAGGACATGGTCGGAGGGGAGCGGGAGAGAGAAGACAGGTGGTGGCCATGGTTGGTCGGTCGGAGGTGTAGGGATCCGCGGGGATTTCCTGGCCATTGGTCAGGGCAGATTCCGAGCATGCTAGAGCGGCTTTGCTGGGCGTGGGCGTTGGTCAGCTGCAGCGCGAGTTGTCTCGTTGGTGCGAAGATTGGGTGGAGGCGTGGAGCTGGTGGGCGGTGGCGTCGTGGCACGGTCCGGCGGGCGGAGGCGTCCGCGGGATAGGGCGGAGGGGATCGCGTGGCAGGGGCGGAGATTAGCGCGGCGCGGGAGTGGGCAAGAGAGGCGCCGTTGGGTCTTGTCATGGCCGTGGGTTGGTCGGCAGCAACTCGCTGGTGAGGCAGTGCCACGGGGCGGGTGGCGACGCGTCGGGTGCGATTCTGCCGGATTCGCGCGCAGGCAGTGAAAAGGGGCTGATTTTGGGCGAGGTTTGTGCAAGATTTCAAATTCAAACATGCCAAACTCCAAAAGCAAAACTTGTAGTCCAAACTATATACTTCAACTCCTAGAAACACATTAGGCACAAATTCGAGCTAAATCGCAAGTTATTTAGTGCCAAACTTTGTGGGAACACCGGTCGGGACACTTAACTGATTTTCGGCTTATGGCGGATTTTTAGCATTTTAGCTAACTTTGGTTCCATTTTTGAAAAGGTACTACGGAGTTTTGGGCCTAGATCAAAAAGGTGGAGTTGTAGTAGACTTTTAGTACTCAAACTTTTGTAAAGGGTCTAGCACAAGTTTAGTTTCAAAGTTGTGAGAACTTGCATGCCAAGTTGAGGTCTTTCACTGTTTTAGACTTAGAGCTGTCTTTGCTGTTTTTGAATTTGTTACTAACTTTAGCCTAGAGTTCAAGCAATATCTAGGGTGACTTAGTCTAGACTCATATTGACAAACATGTTATTCAAAGTTTATTCTAGAACTTTTGCAAAAGCTCTACCCTAATATCTGGTCTAGAATTTGAAATAATAGCAACTAAAGTACCCTACATAGCACTGTTTTCAACACTTAACATTATTGAAATGGGGTTGATTTGCCACTGAGTTTAAATCTAGTTTTTTAACCTCTTCCTCTCCAAATCACTCAAAGTGACAATAATAAAAGTTGTTGGGTTTGTAAATTTCTACAACTCTTATATTAACAAAAAAATTAAGTTTCTATGTAAAATTTCAAGTTTTGAAATGACCCCAAATTAAGCTCCTAAAGGGCATTTTTAACCTTTCAAGTGCTAGATTAGTGTCTAATCATCTTTTCAAGCTTAAGCAAGGTTAATTTAGCTAGGGTTATTACAGCCTACCCCTCTTAAAAGGATTCTCATCTCAAGATTGGAGTGAGGAAAACTGGTGTGGCGGTGCTGCACTCCACATTTACTAGCAAAACTTGTTCCAAAAAAACTGTGGGAAGCGCCGGAATCAAATAATATGAAGGCAGGGTGATGATGTACAGAAAATATACCCGTCATCACTGGAGTGCTTTCTAGAAACTCTGCCAGATTGGTGAAGTTCAATCTGCCCTGATAAACTTGCACCTGCGACCTTTTCCCTTTATTATTCCTGGGGTTGCTTTGACCAGGCCTCTGATTCTTGTTCTGAGGGCAATCCTTGGTGAAATGAACAGTGTTCCCGCAGGTGAAGCAACGGTTTCCATTACCAGGGTGCGGAGGTTGTGGAGGTTTGGCCATGGCCCTTGTGATTGAAATCCAGGGAAATGGGGTGATGCCTGCTGCGGCGGATGTGCAACCCATCTCCCAGGCTATGTAGGCCTGCGAGGCACGGATAGGGGAACCAACCTGAACTTCTGAGCGGGGGCACTAGGTGATGGCATTGGAGCCTTCCTCTTCTTGTCGGCTTAAGAGCCATCACACAGTCTTCCTGCGATATTGCCAGATTCACCAGCTCATTGTACGTATCAAAATGGGGTTGATTTGCCACTGAGTTTAAATCTAGTTTTTGAACCTCTTCGTCTCCAAATCACTTAAAGTGCCAATAAGAAAAGTTGTTAGGTTTGTAAAGTTCTACAACTCTTATATTAACAAAAAATTAAGTTGCGATGTAAAATTTCAGGTTTTGAAATGCCCCAAATTAAGCTCCTAAAGGGCATTTTTGACCTTTCAAGTGCTAGATTAGTGGCTAATCATCCTATTCAAGCTTAAGCCAGGTTAATTTAGCTAGGGTTGGTACAGGACACCTACTGTCGCAAGCTCTCATGTTGATCAATGGCCTGGTAGTAGGCGTTCTTCCAATCAGTTATGGAAGCCTTCAACTGGGGTTCCTGATTCTTATACTCTGCACAACAGAGACCAAAAGTCAGTCAAAAAGACTATAGGCTACCAACAGACGAACACAACAAAAAGATGAGTACTTATCTTCAAGCTTATGGCTCAATGACTTGTTCCAGGCAGCAAGGCGCTCTTTCTTCTTTTCCAACTCTTGTACTTGTGCCCGAAAGGTCACCACCGTGCTGTCAAGTTTCATGACAAACCGGGAAGTCTGCTGCCACTCCTCAGCCAGCTCTTTTTGCAGTGCCTCAACATGTTGCACGATCTCGCCATAGTCCCGCAACAACTGGGACTTCCGGCAGGAGCAGTTGATCAGGTCATGTTATTCAAAAATTAGTACTCGAGTACCACACGGAGTACAAATTGCGGGCATTCAAAAGTAAAGCATAAGGCAAAGTTCAAACTTACCTCAGTGTAAGACGCAACGCGCTGGTTCATATCGAGTATGGTGGTCACCGTGTGTGCATCTAGCAGAGGATCGTCAATCAGCTGGACCGCCTCAAGCAGCACCTGAATCTCAACGCTTGGCTCGATCCTCGCCCTGGGCACTAGGACGATCTCACGGCTATACGGTGTGCCAGCTTCAGAAGTCGTCCCGACAGCAGCAACCACGACTTCAAGGGCTAGGGCGGCTTCAATCTCGGGGGCTTCGGGAGCAGCAACATTGAGGGAAATAGCTTCTATGATCACAGGAGGGGGCAGACTCTGCATGGGAATAGCCATGGGAAGAGCCCCAGGTATAGCAGGCTCGGGGGCTAAGGCCACGAGTACTTACTGCTCTCAGCGGGTTGGCGGCGTTGAACTCCGAGACTACTCGGGGATCTCATTGGCATTCTTAAAGAAGCGCTTCAACCTCACCATCACCCGTCGATGGAGATTTCTTCAAGCGTCATCCTTGATGAGTTGTTGAGGCCCGAGTACTCGTAACCCTAGGTGTGGCGGAGCTGCAGGGGTTGCACTCATCTCTTCAAAAAATTGAAGGCGACTCTAACACCATCAGTCCCTGATCCTTCAAGTGGGCGATCTTGACCAAGAGCTCGGGTACTTGAAGACTGTTCCCGTGCGTCGGCTCGTCAATCACCTGTTGTTCCATTTTGGGTGTGACCAGTCACCTTTGGCAGCTTCGGATTGTGGTCTTCAATGTAGAACCACTTCTCCTTCCACCCAGAGTGCGACTCCAGCAACTCGAAGTCCAAGTACAGACTACTACTCTTCTCTCGGACTTGAATTTCGGTGCCACCGACTATTGCAGTGCACTCCAGTTTTGGCTGCGGCTTCACCCAGAATATTTTGTGGAACAGCTGAAAGTGGGGCTGAATCCCCAAGAAAGCCTCGCACAAATGCACAAAGATAGTGATGTGGAGCATGCTATTGGGATTGAGGTAGACTAGCTGAAACTTGTAATAATCCAAAAGGCCCCGCAGAAAATCAGAGGAGGGGATGGCAAAACCCCGCTCGACAAAGTGGGTGAAGGTTACCGTCTCCTCGGGGTACTCTTCAAATGGCCACGCATTACCGAAGGCACACCTCCAGCCTACGGTTGCTTTGTCCTATAGTAGCTTTGCCTTCTCCAGTGCCTGGATCTATTCTTCCTTCAGGGTTGATCTCTTCCAAGCACAGGCAGGAGTTGGCGGCGCGGTCTAGTTCATCTTCCCATATTTGGTGCTGAAATTGTCTAGACGATCGACCTACTAGCAGTGGTCGCTTGCATGCTCAGTGCCCCTAGAAGCATATGCTTTCCTCCCCATCTCGGATGTCACGAGCCTCTTCTTGCGCACATGCTCGGGGGCTTACAGGAGGGTGGCGGCATCGGCACTCTAAGATTGGATTGCGGCGGTGCTGGGCAGTAGGGTTTTTGGAAGCGCAAATAGTAGATGCTAATGGCGGAGTAAATGGGGGTAATTTTTCTCATCTATTTATAATAGAAGCGGAGTAAATGGAGCTAATGGCCCGATGTTTTCGCCTTTGGCCGTTAATTTCGCATATGGCCATCAGTTTCCGAAGTTACCGCAAAATATAAGATTACTGTTGGCGACGGTCACGATGACTGGTGGTTGACCCTTATACCTCCTAAAACTAGTCAGCTAATGGCTCGGGGGCTATGTGCCACGTGCCCGTCGGCTAAAAAGTTTTTTCTCCGGAGTTTAAGGTGAGGACAATACAAATGCAGATTGACCCTCAGCCTGATTTTTCGATTCAACCTAAGGCTCAGGGGTTACTCCATATGGAGTGCGATTTTCATCGCACTTTCATATATAAATTCAAGGACAGATATTCAAGACAGCGTCAGATGAGGCTTTAGCACATTCTAGCCGCATGGCGGTACTTGAGTTACTTGAAGGCTCAACTTCGACAGAGTACTCAGAAGAGCACCAAAAACTAGTCGGATGAAGCCTATAAAGGTACTTGGGATTGCTGCATTTCACTAAAACGTACTCGAGGGCTTGTCGTACATACCTCTATGGGCCCACCAAAAGGTTTGGACAAACTCATACACAGGGTTGTACACCGAGACGTGTCAAACATGGGGACTACGGTGCAGGCTGGCGTAGTCTGCGTGGAGGACAAGAACTAGTCAAGGACTCAGAGAATACACGTAGCAGTTAGAGTAGGACTCTGTGGTCGAATCCAACTAGTACTCTTGTAAAATAACTGACATGCAACCCTGCTCCTCCGATATATAAGGACGGGCAGGGACCCCCTCCAAACAAGTTCAATTGAATACAAGCAAATAACACACAGGACGTAGGATATTATGCGATCTAGCGTAGCGGCCCGAACCTGTCTAAATCGCGTGCCTACGTACACCGTCGAGTTAATGATTTCGGGGACACCCACCAACCAAAACTCTACCTTGGGTACTCCCCTTGGTAGGTTCCCAGGTTTAAACACCGACACCGCCACCGCTTCTCACCGCCGGTGAGGGGCGAGCGGAGGGGGGAGGGGAGGGGAGGCAGAGGAAGGGGCCAACCGGTGAGAGCACAAGGCGGAAGAGGAAGGGAGAGGAAGCTACAGACAAGAGAGAGAGAGAGAGAGAGAGAGAGAGAGAGATAGGAGATAGAGGAGATGAGGATGAGGGAGGCGGAGCGGAGGGAGCTGAGGAGATAAGGGAGGCGGAGCGGGCGGTGCGTGGATTAAAAAATCTAAGTGTTTGCGGTGTGCGTGGACGGGAAACCTCTTGTACCGGGTGGAGACTTTACCCGGTACTAAATCCTTCGTCATGCTTCAATTCAACACGTTGATGCAGTCATTTTCTTTTCTTTGCAAAATATGTCACATCCATTTAACAATTATACAAGGAAATATTGTGAATTCAATTTGTACGGATATGAAGATTGTAATTATTTTTCTTATCTTCCTTTTCTTTTATTTTTTTTCTTACAGCACACACAAAAATATCGATGACCCTTTTGAAGCTGATGTGATGTTTTGCTGGCCTTTAGTAACGAAGTAACCAAACGAGAGAATTTTTCCATCTCCAACGATTCCCATTATTTGTTTAACAGCTGCATACACAATATCACCTTGGTTTACTCCCCAAACTATATAAAAAATATTATGATTGATAGTTGACATGTTCCAAAAATGTTTCAAATTTTTATGTTGCTATTTCATCGGGTCGGAATATTTCATATTATTCTATCACAAGATATGAAAATAAATAAATGAAAAAATAACTACAGATCATCATAAAAGTTTTCCGAACATAGGCTATAATGAAATGTATATATCAACCCACAAAATTCGAACCGAAACATAGCACATATGAAAAGAAACAAAAACAAAAATAGAAACGAATGCCGTTTGAGGAGCTAAAATGGACCTGAATAGTTTGGCGAATAAACTGAACCAATATTTTATAAAAAGGTCAAATGGACGAAGTTAATCATTTTTTTGTCAGTAAATAGTCTTTTTTCCTAAATCTAAAATTACAACATCTTTACCGAGTGTCCATTACTTTTCTGTTACTTCGGTTTGCCATTGTGTTCTGTACGTGCTAGATAAATAGCAATAATATATATTTGAGTATGCTACAAATTCTTTCTTAAGTTAACAGGGGAGCTGGAGGAATATATACACACGGAGTTTCCACTAACCCTACACTTTAGTCATTAAATTATGTTCGTCCTCTTTATCTGAACATGGATTTTTCACATGTATGTGCAACCACATGAGTT
Organism: Setaria viridis; assembly: GCF_005286985.2. Lineage (NCBI taxonomy): Eukaryota > Viridiplantae > Streptophyta > Magnoliopsida > Poales > Poaceae > Setaria > Setaria viridis. The sequence goes on from NC_048265.2 coordinate 19,902,860, forward strand.
ATACAAGCCATTCATTTTTGAATCAATGGTGAGATGGATTATGGGTATGTGAGAAATACATGAGGTAGATAGATCAACAGTAGGATAGAGAGAAATCAATGGTTAAAATAATGTGGTTTTACATTTTTCCTCTTTATCCACCGTATACTTTGCGCTATTGTTGCTACTTTACGGAGCAATGCAATTGACTGTAATTTAGGGGCTTTTTCTTCTTTTTTTGTGAGTGCAAATTGATAATTAGGTGGGAGCGGGCAAAATAATGCCGTAATTTGGCATCAGCGTATCCGACCGATGTAAGGAAGGTTGTTTATTTCGCATCAGCATATGCAATGGAATCACGCATGTACGTACCTAAAGTTGTAAAGTCGCCGACGCCGGAGGGGTGGATATGTGGATCGGACCGTACCCGTGAACAAATGCAGCTCAAACATGTGGCATGGAGAAAAAACAAAACGAGGGGAACCGTGTCAGCTGCCGGATGAACTTGCCTGCTTTTCCGGGTCATATCACTACATGCATCTGCCTGCCCATGATATGTTGTCCTGGTGCAACTATCTTGTGTCCGGAAATAAAAAAATAGACTAAATCCAGAAAATATATTAGAAGAAATAGAACAGTAGAGAAGCATTGGTTGTCTACCGCTAGTGAATAAAAACAAGGAAAAAGAAACGAATTGTTCTGTGCATAGTAATGGACAATGGTGATAATGTAGATGGATGGTCTCCCTTGTCAATCGCTCGCTCTATAAATAGAGGCCCAGCAATGCAAAGCTCACTCCACTCAACACAAGCTAGCTCAGCTCATCTCGTCTGCTGTTTGATCTCGTAATCTCAGCAGAGTGAGAAGCCTAGCTGCAACTCAAGCTTTAGTTTCCTCCCAAAACAAAAATTTAAGGTTGCATTGTGAGTGAGGTAGCAGGATGTGCGGCATCCTTGCTGTGCTGGGCTGCGCCGACGAGGCTTCGCTGCAGGTAAAGAAGCGCGCCCGCGTGCTGGAGCTGTCGCGCCGGCTCAAGCACCGGGGCCCAGACTGGAGCGGGCTGCGGCAGGTGGGCGACTGCTACCTCTCCCACCAGCGCCTCGCCATCATCGACCCGGCCTCCGGCGACCAGCCCCTCTACAACGAGGACGAGTCCGTCGTCGTCACCGTCAACGGCGAGATCTACAACCACGAGAACCTCAGGACCCACCTCTCCGCTGCCGGCCACAAGTTCAGGACCGGCAGCGACTGCGAGGTCATCGCGCACCTGGTTGGTATATACTCATATGTTTTGTCAGTGTATCTGTCCGTTTCAGTCACCTGCTCACCTCTCACTGATCGTATTTGTAGTACGAGGAGCATGGGGAAGGTTTCGTGGACATGCTGGATGGCGTCTTCTCCTTCGTCCTGCTCGACACCCGCCACGGCCGCTTCATGGCGGCCCGCGACGCCATCGGCGTCACGCCCCTCTACATCGGGTGGGGAATCGACGGCTCGGTCTGGATTTCGTCGGAGATGAAGGCCCTGCACGACGAGTGCGAGCACTTCGAGATCTTTCCCCCGGGCCACCTCTACTCGAGCAAGGAGGGAGGGTTCACGAGATGGTACAACCCTCCGTGGTACGACGAGGAGGCCGTCATCCCGTCGGTTCGCTACGACCCGCTGGCGCTCAGGAAGGCCTTCGAGAAGGCCGTTATCAAGAGGCTCATGACCGATGTCCCCTTCGGCGTTCTGCTCTCCGGCGGCCTGGACTCGTCGCTGGTGGCGGCCGTCACCGTCCGTCACCTGGCGGGGACCAAGGCCGCCAAGCGCTGGGGCACAAAGCTCCACTCCTTCTGCGTGGGCCTGGAGGGATCCCCTGACCTCAAGGCCGCCAAGGAGGTGGCGGATCACCTGGGCACCCTGCACCATGAGTTCCACTTCACCGTGCAGGACGGCATCGACGCCATCGAGGACGTCATATACCACACCGAGACGTATGACGTCACCACCATCAGGGCGAGCACGCCCATGTTCCTCATGTCCCGCAAGATCAAGTCGCTCGGGGTCAAGATGGTCATCTCCGGCGAGGGCTCCGACGAGATCTTCGGAGGATACCTCTACTTCCACAAGGCCCCCAACAAAGAAGAGTTCCACCGCGAAACCTGCCGGAAGATCAAAGCTCTGCATCAGTATGATTGCTTGAGGGCCAACAAGGCAACCTCTGCTTGGGGCCTTGAGGCTCGTGTGCCCTTCTTGGACAAGGAGTTCATCAACGAGGCCATGAGCATCGATCCCGAGTGGAAGATGGTACTGACGATCTCAAGCACTTCATTGAAACTGAAACCTCTTTTTTTTCAGACAGTGACCATTTCTGACTTCATTACAGGTCCGGCCTGATCTTGGAAGAATTGAGAAGTGGGTACTGAGGAAGGCATTCGACGATGAGGAGAACCCATTCCTGCCAAAGGTACGCAACATTCGGCTGCCCAAGGTAACCTCCAGAGACATCTGCAGCAGTGACTGACACTTAATCTACGCACTTGCAGCATATCCTGTACAGGCAGAAGGAGCAGTTCAGTGATGGTGTTGGGTACAGTTGGATCGATGGCTTAAAGGCCCATGCAGCATCAAATGTAAGTCAATTCTCATGACAATTTCGGTAAAAAAATAATTGCCTGTTGCAAGGTCCTTATATGAAATCACTCCATACAAAATAAATGGATGCAGGTGACTGACAAGATGTTGTCGAATGCAAAGTTCATCTTTCCACACAACACCCCGACCACAAAAGAGGCCTACTACTACAGGATGATCTTTGAGAGGTTCTTCCCCCAGAAGCCGGCGATCCTGACGGTGCCCGGCGGTCCAAGCGTGGCGTGCAGCACGGCCAAGGCTGTCGAGTGGGACGCGCAGTGGTCGGCGAATCTCGACCCCTCGGGGAGGGCGGCGCTGGGCGTCCATCTCGCCTCCTACCACCAATCCGAATCCGAGTCCGAATCCGGCGCTCAGCAGCAGAACAAGCATGCCCCGGCCACCATCGCGGCAGGAGCCAAGAAGCCCAGGACCATCAAGGCTACAACGACGCCGCCAGGCGTTGTCATCGAGGGCTAGCTCGCTACAAATTACTAAATGATTAAGCAAAGCTGCCATTATATTTAAGCTGTTCGGCGCATGCTGTAACTAGTAGTCGTGTTTAATCCTGAATATCCTTTTTTTAATCTTTATGTATCGAGGAACCAATATATGCTTACTTTGCTCGAATAATGAGTTGGATGCCATGTTGTTTGGATGAAATCAGTGATGTCCTGCGCTACTTGTGTTTTCTAACCTACTCTCGTCACTTGAAAGCTACCACTTGACAGTTTTCGCCATATGGTACCTGGCTTTTCCAGACATTTTGTAGTGGCATTTAGAAAGCAAAATTCTGATGTCTGTATTGATTATGCAATTTCATGAGAAGAGATGAGAGTCCTAGCCTCGAGAATATTTAAGTAATTGTGAACAGTCAGATATAACACTGTTCTGTTGGCCAAAACTTTCTCAGAAAAAAAAACCGAGGAAGTTGGATGAGTGAAAAAAGGACTGAGTTTGCAGTTATGAGTGTCTGCTATTGGGGGTAAGAAAAATCAAGTGGGAGCGGGAGTGGGAGTGTGGGACCATCCGAAGCTGTGTGCGTTTCTAGTGCAAGAAAATCCCAAACAGCATGTCATTTCGTCAAGCAATCTTTGGAAGATCATAGTCATGCTGATAGTCTATTTGCCCCAAGACAGCAATTGAAATGCTATCAACATATTATATGTATTTGAAGGTGAATATAGACTAGAATAATATCATGTCATATCTCCCTGTTAGGCTGGGAGAGTCAAATGAGCATGTATCTATCGGTAAATCATATAGTTGATATACCAGCATTAGCGTCAAAAGTTCTCAAACTTAAGTACCAACGCCCTTTTCCTCTCAATGAGTGAATGGAAGACAAAGAAACCATTTCTAGGTGGGCAACCAAAAGGGTTTAATTGGTCTCAGTGTGCAGATTATGTAAGCATAGTCTGAGTTCAGTTCCATACCATTTGCTCCTCAAGTCCATGTAGAGATTCTGAGCACACTATGAGCCTATGAATCATAGTTACTTCTCTGTTCAAGCAATAGTTGTCTCAGGGAAATGCACAGTATTCAAGAATCACTGCAGCAACTTCATAGACAAGAAAAACTGAAACCCAGCATAAATGTCCATTAACTACTGCATTCAGATTAACATAGTCAGTGCGGCCCAGTTTAGCCTATCAATTTCCCATCTCCTGTTCTATAGAATAAGGCAACACTTGTAATGGAGAAGAAAGCATTTGCAAATAAACCACCATATTGCTCATCCACTTCTTGTAAATATTGGACCGATCTTAACCAAATATTTCTGATATGTCAATGTCATATCAACAAACTTGGGTGTCATCATGTGTCAGTTTCAAAAGATATTTTAACGCCCCAGCCACGGATAGTGGACAATCTCTTTTCTCCTTTCTTAAATAACTTGAGAGAATTGCATGATTTCAATTCATGACCATCATGCTTTATTTTTATCAAGTTGTCCATATCTGCTCAAGTAGTGGCTTTCTCACAATTTGACAACACGACAGAGTAACTCAAACATTAGGAAGCCTATAATAATCATGTACTCATGTGGTGTTGACAATACATCTCTTTCGCTCTTTCTGTCTGCTAATCCCCTCTATTATCTTTACCATTCAACGGATATACTGCAGTGAAGTGTGTGGGCACCAGAGAGTAGATTCTGCTTACGTACTTCAAACTCCATTGCTCGTTCTATGAAATCTATCAACATCCAATTCAACCGAACTATATCCAGGAAGCTTGCTGACTTTAACTTCTTTCATGAAGTCTCTTATTCTCTCTGCATCACTGTACCTTCCAGCATCTGAATATATGTTTGCCAAGCTCATGTAGTAGCCACTCTTTCCAGGAGACATGTCCATCAATCTCTTTGAAACCTGTTCAGCAGCCTCCATTTCTCCATGCACACGACAGGCTGCCAGTGCACCTCCAAGCATTGCTTCGTCAGGCTCAAAAGGCATTTCCTCTATCATCTTCACGGCCTCAACAACACGCCCTGCTCTACCGAGCGTGTCAGCCATGCAAGAGTAATGCTTCAGTTCAGGCTCAATACCCCACCGTTTCATACCCTCAAAGATAGCATAAGCTTTGTCCACCATGCCTGAATGTGCACAAGCTGACAATGCCCCGAGAAAGGTGACCGAGTTTGGTTGGATTCCTTCAGTTGCCATTCTATCGAAAAGTCCCAATGCAACATCAGAACGCCCATTCAAACCATGACCAAGTATCAGTGCACTCCACGAGATAACATCCCGCCTAGGAATCCCAGCAAACACCCTCTCAGCTAACGCAAAGTCCCCACACTTGACATACATGTCCACAAGCGCGTTCCCAAGTGACAGAGGCATGCCTAGGAACCTCCGGACGCAGCAAGCGTGCACACTCCTCCCATGACGGCGCCACCCGAGCTGCCCGCACGCGAGGAGCAGGCTGACCATGACCACCGCGTCCAGCTCCATCCCTGCTGCCACCATGCCACCAAAGAACCGCAGCGCCGCGTCGGGCTCCCCTCTCTGAGCGTACGCGGACAGCATGGATGTCCACAGGACGGCGTCCCATTCGCGCATTCCGTCGAACATCCTCCGCGCGTCGGCGAGGTTCGACAGGCCCGCGTAGCAGAGCACCAGCGCGGACGCCACGAAGAGGTTGTCCTGCGCGCTGAGCTTGACGGCGAGCGCGTGGGACGAGGCCGCGAATCCTGCGGCGCCGGTAAGCGCGCAGGAGCGGAGGACTGGAGGTAGGGTGAAGTGGTCCGGCTGGACGCCCCGCGCGAGCAAATCGCGGAACGTGCGGAGCGCCTGCGCGGGGCGGCCGGAGCGCGCGAGCGACGCGAGGAGGGCGTTGCAGGAGGCAAGCGTGGTGGCGGGGACGGGAGGCATGTGGCGCACACCGAGGCTGCTGGCGATGCCGTTTCGCCGCCTAGGATGGCAATCGGGCGGGTGGACCGAGACCCGTGGGTTTCACACCCGACGGGAGCGGGGACGGGTCCGGAATTTCCATGCGGGTCTCGAATTCAGGGACATGGCAGGTGTGAGGTTGGGTTAAAAATTTCCCCCGCGGGGACCATGAAGTCTCGAATTTGACCCACGAAGCACAGCTACTGCCGCACCAGCCTGCTCACCTGCACTAGCCCACATCTCCCCCGCACCGGCATGCTCACCCCACTCTCCCATGCCTTGAGCCCAGCAGCCCTCCACCCCCTTCTCCTCTCTTACGGTCTCTCCCGCTCTCTCCGTCCCCTGCCGTCCTCCATCCACCCTATCCCCACAGACCCACTCCACGCGGCGGTGGCAACCGCCGCGCCACTAGGCCACTTGCGACCCACGCCCCTCGCCTCGCCCTCGCCTATGCCCCGTGTCCCTCACCCTTGCCTTTGCCGTCCCCTGCCCTGCACCCTCGCCCTCGCCCGCGTCCCTCGCTCGCGCCTCTCGCCCCTCGCCTGCGCAGTCTCGCCTTCACCAGTCACCCTCGCCCGCGCCGCCCCTGCCCCACACCCTCGCCCCTCGCACATGAGCGCCGCCCATGCCCCTCGACCCCTCCGCCCGCGACGGCGGTGGCGCGGACCCCCGACCATGGGCGGCAGCGCCTGGGGGCAATGTCGGCGATAGGGAGCCCGGCGACGGCGACGCAGCCCCCACGGACCAACTGCTCGTGTGGTGGGGGACTCGCTGGGTTTCAGGCGCCCACGGATTTCGAGGTCGGGGTAGAATTTCCACCCGAATAGGGTTTCAGGTTCAGAGCAGGTTTACTATTCGAGTTTCGGGGTGGGTCCGCGGAAGCTTAACCCGGCCCTGACCCGTCCCGTTGCCATCCCTGTCGCCGCCGACTGCCACGTGCTGACAGGAGAATTGGGCCTTGACAATGCTGGGGAACAGTGCGGCGGCGGTCGGCCGGCGGTGGTGTGTTATTTTGCCGGAGGCCTGAGTTTTGGGCTTGTGCTGCAGGTGGGCTCACCACAGAGCAAAATTCTCCTACTTATCGAGCCTAGGAATTTTCAGACTTGATAAGTTCTCAGGCCCGGTCATCGTGTAAGGCCATGCGCGCCAGAAATTCTTTTTATTAAACCTTTCAGCTCTCTCTTCTCATTAACGGAAGCGGGTTAGAGTTGGAACCCAATAATATATAATATAGGTTGGGCTAGAATGTTTTGGGCCCGATTATTTTGTCTTCTGAGTGAGAGAGCGTGTCGATGCCAACCAGTCCACGAAATGCGATGACTTCGTCGCGTCAAGCCGTCAAGTGGCGATCGATGCCAGCCAACAAGACAACCGTCACTTTTGTCAGCGCCATCCTGACTGCACCGTCACTTTTGTACGCCTGCCAACTTCCCAGATCGGGTGCGTTCTTCTCTCGATCCCTAGCACGCAAGAGCGTCTAGATTCACTCGGTGACTCGGTGTCCGTCCGGCAGAAGCAAAGCGCGAGCTCACTTTAATGGCAGCATCACTAACGAATGCCGGGATAAGAAGCCGCGCACGTCGCGATGAGCCGTCCCTGTCCAGCAACCCGCCGGCAGGGCCGGGTGCCGCTTATTCGTCGCCGGCGTCACCGCGTCCGCCGTGCCGTGCGTGCTGCTCCTGCTCTCCCGTTCGTCCAGCATGATGCAGAGCACAGGCAGGCAGACCAACTTTGCCCTGACGAAGACGACGACCCTGATGATCGGCGGCGGTTTCTCGTACGCCTGTATTACATCGTAGGAAAGGAAAGCATAAAGCAAAGCTGGATGCGATGCATGCGTCTACTTCTTTGATCTATCCTCGAATTATTAGTGCTTTTTCTCCCCACAGCGGCACAGCGCTCGATCTTTTTTGAAAAGTCTCATATAATTGCATGCTTAATTTCTGCGTCCTGGTTCTATCGATCGATAGATCAGAGTTGCTTTGGCAATGTTGTTTGTCGTGTTTCTCGTCGTTGAGCTTGCAGACTGAACTACCGAACGTTCTTTCCCCGACTGTCGCTGTGAACTCTTTTCCTGGAGAGATGAACTAGCAGATAACCATACTGCACCTACCAGGTGAAAAGACTATGCATGACGTTTCTACTCAGAAGATTCAGCGTTTATAGTTTACGGCTTTTGGAGCTGTTTTGGGTACCTGCTGTCTTGTTGTAAAAATTGTAGATAGAGAAACTGCTAATAACTTGCAATTAGTTGCAACAAAAGTACAGGCAACCTGGCAATTACAAGCTTTAAGATTCAGCTGACAAATGCGGTTCTGTTGTGATTCGCAATGAGGATGCAGGGCAATATGGACTCATCTCTTGCAGTTGATCGATGCTACTGTGTACACTTTGTATATTTCACAGACAACACAAGCGACTAAAAAATTTTCAGTCAAGGTCATTCACGATTCTTTGTAATGACAAGGAAATAAAGATAGTGCTAGTAGAGTAGGTTATCTCAAATGGAATCAAAGGAGCCAATGCAATGAGTGCTTTTGTCTGATGGGCTACGCTTCTCCTTTGCTAGGCCTGTCGTATCGGCCTGGCTAGTGTTGGACTGGCTCCTGCAGATCCATGGACCACCGTGGCATTGGTGATCGAAGCAAGCAACAAGCTCCACCGAAAAATTAAAGCAACATCTTTTACAAATGTTTTTGGACGATATAGACAATGTAGGTTAGCTCATAGGACGTTGTAACAGAAGACCTGTTCAATAAACAAGAAGAGATAGATGCAAATGATATTCAGAATGGGAAAGCCAATGGACAGGACAGATGGGAGCCACCAAGTGCAGGCTTACAGTTTAATTTTCTTTCAACTCCTGCCTATGTGCCTGTGCATGGAGTTAGTTTAGAGTTTAGACCCAAAAAAAAAGGGAGAGCACCATCAAAGCTGGAGTTTGAGTGGGCTTTTCTTTTGATTGGGCATAAAGATCCAGGACAAAGATGAATCTCTGACCAGGGATCTGAATATTACCTGTCTATCTAGCTTTGGCGCCTACCTTCATCAGCGAGCAATCAAGACGCCCACGAACGACATGGCGGACGCCGACATCCTTTAGCACAAAGCTTTTTTATTCTCAGCACAAAGTTAAACAAAGGCACGGCCAAAAATGCGCTCGTGTTTCTGAGCTCCAACAGCGGCACCAGCAGGCAGGCAGACGCAAAGGAGAGACGATCCACCCGTCCATCAGTGTGTGTGCATCAAGCACGGAGAGCGAGTGAAACAAAGGTTGGTGGAGGCAGACGAAGGCGAGGATCCGATCTGTGTTGTACTGTTGTTCCATCATCATGTTATCGCGATGTGAGTGTAGTGTATAGTGTATACAAGCTAAGGACATGATAAAGCATATGTAGTAGCTTGTGTAGGTTCATCGCAGTTCATGGTGCTGAAATGGAACGTGTGTAAGGAACTGAAGGAGGGAGAGAGCAGGTAGGGGCCTATTCGTCCAAAGAAGTGTACATCAGTATATTTGAGGGGAGACATAATGAGAGGGTGTGAAAGATTTCATGAATAAAGCTGAAATGAAAGAAACAGACCGGCGATCATTGTCGACAAATTATCGCCTCATTAGTGCCTATTGATCGCGAAACTAATGCTCTAGTGGTACTGGTACAGTAGGAATGGCGATAACAACACCTTTATGACGACAATGAATTTTTGTTTCTCTCTGATGTATGATGTTCTGTCGTATTTGTAAATTTCCAAAATGTATCAATATGTGATTATTGAAGTAACAGTGACATCTAATGGCTGAAGATGACAGTACGCACTTCTCTTTTCTTCCTCCTTTTTTTCCTTTCCTTCGTCTTCTCTCTGAGATAGCTACTCTATGAGTCCATCAGGTAGTGGTTTTGCCAATTTTCCTTTGCTTTAACGTGGTATACCCTTTCATGAACAAGTTACGTGCTACCTTCTCAATTGCGTCACCTTAATCGACAGCACATCAGAGTAAAAAGCTTTTTTTTCTACGTTATTCTTTTCCGCAGAGGAACTGAAATACACTCCAAACTGTCTTTCATACTAGTACAGCTTAGCTGAAGATGTTGATGAACCGATGGATCTTTTTGGAGCGCCCGTGCCATCCTTCAACGTGTGTCTTCCTTTGCTGTGGTACACTGAAGGCCGTTCGTTCCCTCTTTTTTATAGTGCGAGGATCGCCGATTGGTGCCGAAGATTTTTTCCCGCAAGTATTTTCTACATTAAAAATCGTGTCTCGTGTTCAATCTTGTTTTCGCATTATTTACTAACAAGTGGTACCAGAACTGGTCATGAGATTTGATTGAAAAAAATTAGGGTTTCAGTCCCTGTTCTATGCTGCCGCCGGAACTAATATGATACGGCGATTCCATCCGCTCCGAGCAGGTCTCGTCGTTATCGCCGGCGCGTTGCTTCCTCGGTTTCCGAGGGAAAATCGACGGAATTCGTTTTCCGTCTCCTGGTCGAAGCCACCGGGCTTTTACCGTTCCTGCCATCGTCGACACGTCGCCGCCGAGTTCGAGTCGGACCGGCACTTGTATCTGCCGACGGGGTGTTTGGATCTTTAATCCCAACTAAAAATTCATGTCACATCGAATATTCGAAGGCTAATTAGAAGAATTAAATATGAGCTAATTATAAAACTGATTATATAGATGGAGATAAATTTTCGAGATGAATCTATTAAGCCTAATTAATCCATCATTAGCACAAGTTTACTGTAGCATCATATTGTCAAATCATGGACTAATTAGGCTTAATAGATTCGTCTCGCAAATTAGTCTCGATCTGTGCAATTGATTTTATAATTAATTTATATTTAATACTCCTAATTAGTATCTAAACATTCGATGTGATAGAAACTCTATGAACTTTAGGAGCTGCTAAAGACCAAACGGGACCAAACGGGGCCAAAAGTTCCGCTGCTACCCTACAACTCTTGTCGTGAGGCAAGAGAGAAGGACCCTGGCTATTCCGGCCTGGTTGGTTTCTGTGACCCGTCACATCAAATGTTTAGATACTAATTAGAAGTATTAAACATAGATTATTTACAAAACCCATTACATAAGTAGATGCTAAACGGCGAGACGAATCTATTAAACCTAATTAGTCCATGATTTGACAATGTGTTGCTACGGTAACATTTGCTAATGATGGATTAATTAGACTCGTCTTGCCGTTTAGCCTCCACTTATGTAATAGGTTTTGTAAATAGCCTACGTTTAATACTCCTAATTAGTACCTAAACATTCATGTGACACGTGCTAAAAAAGCCGCCTCCCTGAGGCGACACAGCGAGCAGATTGTTCAAGCGCAAGTTCTCAGGCGGAGCAGAAATCCTAGTTCTGTTGCTGCACTGGGATCGAGGAGAAGTACAGCGGCTCCTCTGTTCCTCGCGTGAATTTTGGTGTAATTTTGCTACGGTCACACCAAGATCTACAAGGAGATCGCATTTGCTCTTTGCTAATCGTACACATGAGCTGTACACAGGCTATAGGTTCTGCTAGGGTTACACAGGTTACCTAGATTATTTACTGCAGATTATTTTTCTTCTGATTATTTCTTTGTAATGGCTTCAATGAACTATGATATTCCATTGCTGGATCGAGATACAAGCAGCATGTTCACTTCAGCTTATTTAGTCGGCTTATCAGCCACCAAACAGCAGCCGTTTCAGCTTTTCAGTCAGCTTATAAGCTCAAGATGCAAGCTATTCTAGCGCAAGCTGATTTGGATGATGCGCTTGATAAATTCGGGAACAAGAATTCAAAGTCTTGAATCGATGATGAGAAGAGGAAAGATCGTAAGGCCTTGTCTCATATTCATCTTTATCTTTCAAATAATATTTTGCAAGAGAAAACTGTTGCTGCTTTATGGCTCAAATTAGAGTCAATTTGCATGTTTAAAGATTTGACAAGTAAGATGCATATGAAGATGAAGTTATATACGCACAAGTTGCAAGAAGGTGGTTATGTGCCTAACCATCTTTCGATCTTTAAGGAGATCGTTGCTGACCTACAGTCTATGGAGGTAAAATATGATGATGAAGACTTGGGTCTCATTCTTTTGTGCTCACTGCTTAGTTTTTTTTTAGCAAACTTCGGAGATACCATATTGTATAGTCGTGATACGATAACCATGAATGAAGTCTATGAGGCATCGCAAGCCAAGGAAAAGATGAAACAGATGGTGTCTTCTGAAGGTTCTGCTTCCAATGGAGAAGCTTTGTCTGTTCGTGGCAAGACACAAAGTAAATCAAATAATGAATATAGAGGCAAGAGTTCGAACAGTTATAGGGGCCGTTCAAAGTCTACATGCAAGGATGAGAAATTCTGCAACTATTGCAAAAAAAAGACTCATTTTATATCTGACTGCTATAAGTTGAAGAATAAGGAAAAGAAAACTGGCACGTATAGACCGAAAGGTAAATCTGATGAAGGTAATGCTTCTGTTGTTGCTGCTGATGGTAGTTCAGATCGTTCTGAGGTTCTTGTTGCTTTTGCTGGATGTGCAAATAATGGTGATGAATGTATTCTTGATTTTGCTGCTTCCTTTCATATATGTATTAATAGAGATTGGTTCATCACTTACGATTTGTCCAATGTGGTCCCGTTAGAATGGGTGATGATAGATCACATCAGATTGTTGGCATTGGACCTGTTCAGATTAAGATGTATGATGGTATTACTAGAACTTTGACAAATGTGAGGCGCATTTCAAATATGAGCAAGAATCTTATTTCTTTGAGTACTCTTGATGGCAAAGGGTACAAGTACTCCAGTGGAGATGGAGTTTTGAAAGTGTCAAAAGGTTCTCTTATTATTATGAAAGGTGATTTGAAATCTGCCAACTTGTACCGTCTTTGTGGTACTACAATTACAGGTGATGCCCGCTGTATTTCTAATTCATTATCTACTTCTGATGCTACTAATTTTTGGCATATGCATCTTGGGCTTATGAGTGAGCTTGGCTTGGTAGTGCTGAGTAAGATAGGATTTCTCGATGGGCATAGCATCAGTAAGTTGAATTTCTGTGAGCATTGTGTGTTTGACAAACACAAGAGGGTGAAATTCAATACCTCAAGTCATACAAGTAAAGGTATTCTTGATTATGTGCATTCTGATTTATGGGGAGCATCTTGCAAGCCTTCTCTTGGTGGTACTCGTTATATGTTGACCATTATTGATGATTATTCTAGAAAGGTATGGCTTTATTTCTTGAAAGATAAATTAGAGATATTTTCAACATTTAAAGAGTGTAAGATTATGGTTGAAAATCAAATTGAAAATAAGGTTAAGAAGCTTCATACTGATAATGGGATGGAATTCTATTCTAATGAATTTAAGTCATATTGCAAATCTGAAGGTATTGTTAGGCACTACACTGTTCCTTATACACCCCAACAAAATGGTGTAGCTGAGCGTATGAACAGGACTATCATCTCCAAGGTCCATTGCATGTTGTCTAATGCTGGTCTGAATACACATTTTTGGGCTGAAACTGCTTCCACTGCTTGCTATCTTATTAATCGTTCACCCAGTATTGCCACTGATAAGAAAACTCTAATTGAGGTATGGTCTGGTTCTCTAGCTGATTATTCGTATTTGAGAGTTTTTAGTTATACTACTTATACTCATGTTGATAATGGTAAATTATAGCCTAGAGCTTTTAAGTGCATCTTTCTTAGTTATCAACTTGGTGTTAAAGGTTATAAGTTGTGAAATTCACAAACTTGAAAGGTTGCGATTAGCAGCAATGTTATTTTTAATGAATCTGCTATGTTATCTGACAACCTATCTACTAGTGCACCTATTGTTGATAATTCACAAATTGTTAATGATTCACCTATTGTTGAGCATTCTTCTCCAATTGTGTAGCCTCCACAACAACCTATTGCTACTGATAGGGCCAAAAGGGCACCTAAGCCAACTAAAAGGTTGATTGAAGAATGCAATATTACAGAAGAGATTGAAGGTGCTGAACCTTCTAATTATTCTGAGGCTATTACTTCTGCTTATGGCAACAATTGGATGACCGCTATGCAAGATGAGATGGATTCGCTTGAAAAGAATGGTACTTGGGATTTAGTAAAATTGCCCAAGGATAAAAAAAAAACCTGTTCGTTTCAAATGGATTTTCAAAAGAAAGGAAGCTATTTCTTCAAGTGAGCCAGCAAGGTATAAAGCAAGGTTGGTTGCTAAAGGCTATAGCTAGATTCCAGGTATTGATTTTAATGATGTCTTTTCCCCAGTTGTGAAGCATAGTTCCATTCGTACTTTGTTGAGTATTGTTGCTATGCATGATTATGAGTTTGAGCAGTTAGATGTTAAAACTTCATTCTTACATGGGGAGTTAGAAGAGGACATTTATATGGACCAACTTGAAAGTTTTGTTATTACTGGAAAAGAAAACCTTGTTTGTAGATTAAAAAATCTCTTTATGGCTTGAAACAATCTCCTAAGCAATGGTATAAAAAATTTGACTCATGTATGCTCTCTCATGGTTTAAAGCAGCCTGATTATGATAGTTGTGTCTATTTGAAGACAGTTAATGGTCCGGCTGTTTATTTTCTTCTTTATGTTGATGATATGTTGATTGCTGCAAAAGATGAATCAGAAATAGCTAAGTTGAAAGCACAATTAAATTTAGAATTTCAGATGAAGGATTTAGATGCAGCTAAGAAAATTCTTGGTATGGAAATTATCAGAGATAGAAAATCTAGTATGTTATACCTCAGTCAACGAGGTTATATTGAAAAGGTTCTTCGTCGTTTTAATATGCATGATGCAAAACCAGTGAGTACTTCGTTAGCTGCACATTTCAAATTATCCTCAACTTTATGTCCAACTTCACATGATGATATTGGGTACATGTCTAGAGTTTCATATTCTAGTCGAGTTGGTTCACTTATGTATGCCATGGTCTGTTCTCATCCTGATTTATCTCATGCATTAAGTGTTGTCAGTAGATACATGGCTAATCCTGGCAGAGAGCATTGGAATGCAGTTTAGTGGATTTTCAGATATCTGTGTGGTACTTCTAAGCCTGTTCCAACAGCTATCAGATAAATACTTGTGACAATCCCGTTGATATGATGACTAAGCCTGTTCCTACAGCTAAGTTTGAGCTATGCTCAAGCTTGGTTGGTGTTAAAGTTTAAATCCTAGCAACTTTTGGCGTCGGTGATTATTTATATTGAAGTGAGTTCATTGATGATACTTCATTTGCTACAAGATGGAATTCGTCTCAAGGTGGAGTTTGTTGGATATGATCCGAATTTCTAACGTGTGTCTTGTGGGGACACCTGGAGTGCCCACGGTTCGGGTTATGTGATTAGCGGATTTGTTTCCATATTTTACTGCAGTCAGTTCACCCTATATATACATCTTGTAAGCCGCACAGGAAGAGCAAGGCGACTCATTGTATTCCCTGCATTGTAACTCTCTTATTATAGTGAAGATCGCGGATTAGCGCCCGTGATTTTTCCCGCAAGGGTTTTCCACGTAAAAATCGTGTCTCGTGTTCAATCTTATTTTTGCATTATTTACTAACAGTTCTAATGTAACTGTCAACGCTTCTTAAAGCGGCAGATTGTAGTTGACAGAAAAAGGGTTTTACTTTGGAACCTGATCAACCATTGTGTGTGCACCAAAGGCACGTCCAGATCATCAATAATGACACATAGGAGTAACTATTAGTAGCTCATCTCATCTGGGTCGGTCAAAAGGAGTCTTTCCAAGAAAAGACTTTCGAAGGATAACCATGTTTTTGTCGGGTTCATAGTAACACTGGTGTTTAGAAGTCAGAACCATACGGATCAAACAAGTAAAGCACTTACGAAACCTACTGAGTAGTTCCTACTGATTTTTTGGAAAGACGATTAGTTTTCCAATGAAACTTTAGATGTTAGTATAAGTTTTCACTGCTCCATGACTTGTTCTTCAACAATTCACTTTGGCCTCCAAGCTAGATCGTGGCATGTGCATGTTGCTACTGAATATATGCGGTCAGTCTCGGATCAACTACTACGTTAGAACGCAGGCCAGCAAATAGATTCGAGCACAAGTAATCAGCCCTCTAAGGCTCCAACTAACCAAGTGCATGGGTTCACCAGATGAAGAAACTACGCGCCTGCCTTTTGACTTCTCCATCCCCAGCACTCTGTAGTCAACAGAGTACTGGGGACGAAATAGCACCAGACGTCCATAGCATCATCTCGTCTTCGATCTCGAGCCGATACGCCAAAGAAATGAACCATTCGCATAGTGGCAAGCAAACCATCTCGTCTCTGACCTCAAATTATTGAACATATCATGTTCAGGAGGATCAGGATCCTATCTGTGTTTACATCGAGCTCCTAGTATCTTGGACAGCTGCTGAGACGCTGCAGTGGCAAGTGACATGGCATGGGCTCCCTCCCTACCCCCTTCCCCTTTCCCTTCCTATGGTCCTCTCAACCACCCCTCGTCGGCCGCCACCCCGGCTCCGACGCCCACCCTAGCCCTCCGTCGTCCACCATTCCGGCACCGGTGTCCACCCTCCCCTCTTCCTTCTCCATCCGAGACCCATCTTCGCCTACCCCGCTTTCTTCGGATGCGGTGCCGTTTTACCCTAGTGAGAACTTCGGCAACAGGGGGAAGCAACTCCGATGGCGGGACGATTCTCCCCTGTCCGACGATGAGGAGGACGAAGACAGCGGCAATGGCTCTCCCTCCTACCGCGACATCCTGCTACGACCGGTGTCGGCAAGGGTGACCGTCCTACCTCGGCCGCTACCTCTTCAACCTCGGTGACACCCTACACCAGGCCCTCCACCGCGTATGCCGCCGGCTCGGTCCACGACCGGCTTGGCCGCGGGACGACGCTCACTCTGGCTGCCACCAACAACAACACTACGGCCAGACGCGGTTGATTCATGGCCTTCCCCTATGCCTAGAAAACCCCACCGGCAACTCCGCCGCCAGCCACCGCCGGCGTTCTATTGTCGTCCAGCCTTAGCGGGAGCCAAGCCCACCACCTCGGGACACTGGTGCCTTCACGGAGGTGCGGAGCCATCGGTCTGCATGGTGGCTCCGTCAACGCCGCGCGCAGTGTCAGCAGGCTCCTCCTCTCTCAGCGTCGCATATCCCAGCAGCGTTCGCTGGCTGCTGCCTCAACTGTCTGTCCTTCACGCACATGATGGCTAGCTGCAAGCTCCCTACCAGGTGTTTCAGGCAAGCTCTGCCTCCTCCGACGACACTGGGGCACGCCGTCTGGTCCGTTCGCAGCATTCCGACTCCCCGTCGACACCTACTGTCCGTGCCGCTCGTGATCCCACGCCGACCCACCACCGGTCGCGCGCCGCTCTGAGGGCAATGTCCGCCACCCAGGTCCAGTACGCATCGGGCAGCGCTAGTAGTAGTAGTAGCCGCCGCCGCCGCCTGCCACGGCGACACGGTGCTAGCTAGCCGGCGAGCACACCGAGCGTCCGCGTGGAGGGACATGACAGTGGCGGCCGAGGAGGGCTCCCCTACCACCTCTGCCGCCGCCACCTCAGGACCTACCGGAGTCATCAAGGTCCAGGGACCTGGAAAGTTTGGATCTTGACGACGACTTGCCTACAGGACATCCTCTGCTCCGTCTGGACCATGAGGCCTGCTACCTCTCGCGGTCGGCTAAGATGGATGCCGAGGAGGAGAAGTTGCGCTTTGCCCTCTTGGCAGCAACGCCCGGTGGACATTAGCCCATCTCCGTCGAGGCCATACATCGCACCTTTCAAGACCTCCCTGAAACCCGTGATGACAACTTCGTGGTGCGGCGCTTCGCCCTAGAGAGCTTTTTGGTCATCTTCGCGTCACAGCGCACCAGGGACAGCGCCATGCGCGGAGGGAGCATGCTGGTGGGGGCCGTACACTTCTTTTTCCGACCTTGGACTAGGCTCGTACGGGCTGAGTCTGATGTCTTGCACCACCAGGTGTCCTTGGAGGTTGAGGGGATCCTGACGCATGCTTGGGGCTGGCGGGCTGCGAGGAAGATCCTGGCGTAGTCTTGTTGGATCGAGAGCTTGGATCCATCATCGGAGAATAGTTCAGACATGTCTAGTCTATCGCTCACTGCATGGATGGACAATCCAAATAGGATTCCCAAGAAGAAGACAGCATTCATCACCAAACACGAGTTGTCTGTCATCTACAGCAATCCAGATATGCAGCGCATCTTCGCCAATGTGCACCCCCTACTGGCAATAGAAGAAGGTTCTCAAGTACGAGGTTCTGATTCATCTCTGGTGCATCACTGACTTCGACCCGCGTTCAAGATCACCGTCGCTCAGCCCCTCACCATCGTTAAGCGATAGGGACTCCAGCCACAACGGAAACATGGACTGGGGATACAGTGAATCTTGGGGCGATAGGGGTCCCAGGTTGCAGAGCTTCCACTGCTCCCCTAGTCTCCCCGACGGGTCCGAGGCGCCCCAGGGCTAGGGGCTCGGCGGCGCGGTCACCGGTGGAGAGTAAGACGGCACCACACCAAGCGCCGCTGCAACATCATCACCTGTCCCAATTTCCTCCACGACGGAAGTGCTAGGCACCTCGTCGCCTGCAATTTTACCAGAGTTGGTTGGGGTGGCGGAGTTGTCACCGGACTTGGAGGATACAGTTGGTGAGGAGGAAGATAGGTTGACTGGGTCAACCGTGCCTGCTGCAAAAGCTGACAGGATTGCACTAGTGCTGTCGTTTGAGCCGTAGGCCCAACCTGGCTAGCTATTGCGTGCCACCACATTGCCCTATCAGGGAGCAGCTACGAACCGCCCCACAGACAAAAAGAGCTTTCCAGAAGCGGAAGAAGACAATCGAGGAGGAGCACCCGAGGCCCCCTTTTCGGAGCTGGTGGCCTTTGAGGTGCAGTGTCACACCAGAGGAGGACACGTGGCGGCCACTACTAATCCCATGCTATTCTAATTTGGGGCTCCCTCCCCAAAGTTGATGCGGCCACCAACACAGGGCATGGGCGAGCCATCATTGGAGATGCCACCGACCATGTGCAAGACCTACAGACACCGGCTACGCAGCGCTGTGGCTCCGTCCTCGGACCGAGCCACCCTGGCAACGCCCATTGCGCTCAACTTTGACCCGGTTGAGGATCCGGCGATCAGCTCACATGGAGCCGAGTCAGGTCATGGGCCAACAGTTGAGCCCGAGCTGAGACAAATCTTGGATGGGCTGGCCATGGCACCCCCACAAGGCCCAAAGGCTCCAAGGAGGCCCAACAAACAGAGCGAGGAAAAGGAAACAGGCCAGATTGCAGCCCAACTTCAGCTTGGAGGAAGCCAAGAAAACCACTGCAAACTTCCTTGCCAGTGTGAGCCAGGTGCTGCTGGCCTCGTTGCCATCCAGGGGAAGCAGAAACACGACGGTGACCCCATCGATGCCGGCCATGAAACTGCGGTGCAGCGGACGGTTGGCTAAACAACCACTAAACTCCACCGTGCGCGCCTCCAAGAAGGGGGAAATCCTCATCATGCAGAAGTTGGGTCTCTGCCAGGCGGACGGATCGCTGCCGGGGCAGCCTCACCCTCAACTCGCGTCGGTGTTCCGGGGACCCTTGGACGCTACCTACTTCACAGCGATATGTGACATCTTCCCTGCGGCTCAGATCCTCCCCGATGGTGACCTGATGGCCACGGCCGTTCAGACAGGAGGTGCAATCAGCATTTGCTGATAGCCGAGCGGCTCACCTGGTTAGTCTGGTTCCATGGATCAGCAAAACTATAATGTCTTGGTGTGGAACGCTCGCGGGTTGAATGCGCGAAGTCGCCGCGACAATCTTCACGAGGTCGTGAATCGTTGTAATGCTTCCATCGTCTGCATTCAGGAAACTAAACTATCTGTAATCTCACCTTTCTTAATCAATGAAATGCTCAGAACTCAGTTCGCGAGCTTTGCTTACTTGTTGTCGATCACGGCTAGCGGCGGCAAGAAATCGGGGCTACACAAGGCAGGTCTGGCATGCCATCCTAATGCTGATGGGAGCGACAATCCAATTCCTAACCAAGTGGTCTATGCTTGACTGGTAGTTGCAGCTAAGGCATGGGCTCAACAACCTGAAGCATAAGGGCATGGACTCGGTCGTCATGTTGATCACCTGGACCATCTAGAAGGAGAGGAACGCTAGGACTTTTGATAGCCGACCTAGCATCAACGAGAGTCAACTGGTGGACATCATCGTCAAGGAAGGCCAACTGTGGGTTCAGACCAGAGTCAAGCATACGACTGCTCTGGGATGGCCGGTAGAAAGGACACTAGGTCTGCTAGGTGGTCCGGTCCAGCTGCATAGGATCTGTTCTTGGGTTGTAATAATTAGCCGTATAAGTATCAAGTGCGTTTAAAACTGTGTGCATGTGCCTGGGTGGCCCGTGCTGTAACTTGTAACTACATTTCATCTTCTTAGTACAAGGATATACAGCTCTCCTATATTAAAAAAAAGACGCGGCACGGGCTCTGGCATGGAACCCTGTGCTGGGGATGACGCCGACGCATGCCGATGCGGTTGTTCCGGGGTCCTGGGCTCCTGTCCTGTGCTGCGGTTCGTGTAGATTCATGCCATGCTGCCATCCACTTGGAGGGCACCAATGGGTTTCCAGGAATAATTGCCGCCTCCCTGCTTTGGATCGAATCATCAGCGGCAGGAGTATCCGCCGTAACGGAACATGTTTCGTGGAAGCGCGTGAACTGAGTACATACTGGCATATCTTTTTTGCACGTCAGGAATCTGACTATCTGATCATGCGGGAAAAAAAGCCTAGCAAACATGCACATGGTCTTTCTTTTCCCCTATTAAGCTAGTTGGTTTTTTCCCCTACTGATGGTATAGTTACCAGCTCTGATTTCAATTTTAAATTTACTATATAAGTAATATAACACACTTTTGTCTTTAATTTGATCATCAGTAACTAAAAAAATAATCCGAAATGACATCTCATCCTTCGGCCTAGCCTTTTCATTTCTTCCTTATTGGAAAATTCAAACTGTTTCAAAAGTCATATTGACAACATAAAACCGATATTACAAGATTCATTATGAAAAATGTGTTCATGATATATAGCCTTTCTATTCAAAATAAAATAACAAAGTATCATATTATAGATCGTGTTCATGTCCTAATATACTTAGGTCTGACTGATTGCGATTCTAGGTCCTAGACTGCACTCTTATAGTTAATACAATGCATAAAAAGAAGTTCCAACCCAGTGCTCAAAATGTTAATTTTTCTGTATCAAAGAACTATGAGTGCAGTAGTACACTTTTGTTATAAAAAATGAGAACTTACAATTAAATTATTAAAATAGATATGTTATAATGTCACAACCAACATGTATACATTTAATTGAAGTATCAACTAACATAATTTATTGTCAGGGGGTATTAATATAATTTTGAATGCATTTTTAGTGTTTGTAACTCTAGGAATTTTCTCTTGATTGATAAACTATAAAAATATATACTTACAGCTCATGAATGTATGTTGGCACCCAACATTTATTAATTTATACTTTGAGTTAGTTTTTTATATATTAATAGTTTTGGGAGCAAATAATTTAGGATCATACTCTCCCTCCATCACAAATTATAGATTGTTTTGACTTTTCTAGGGGTTATTATAGTTTATTTTCAATAATGGTTCATATGAGCAATTTAGATGCAGTAAAGGGTAATGATAGATGGATAATGCAGTAGAGGTGAGCAATTTATATGCAGATTTATGAGTTACTTTAGTTTATTTTCACTATGGCAAAGTAGTAGGTAATTTAGGTGCAAATTAGATCCAATGTTTATTATTGTCAATGATGGTTAGAAATTACCAAACTGATAGCTAGGTGTTTCTATTACTGTGAGAATTTCAAGAATTTATATCTATTTCTAATGAGTCTCGTGAGGATTAATTAATGTGAAGGTATCAAGAGGAACATCCAATTAGTAACGTAAGATTGTGTCAAAATGTTCTGAAAATCTGTTGTGAAAATCAAATTAGAGTTATGCATGCTTTGTTATTATCCATGGTCCTCGCAGATTGTCACAACATCTAAATATGGCTCTACAAACTATATTATCACAATCTACCTCAACATAAGATGTAAGCCGGAAAGATATAAGACTCCTATACTAGTAACTCACTTTTTTTTAAAAAAAAAGTGTACTTTGTTTCAAAATGTTATGTTCCTAATGAAACAAAGATCTGACAATGTCAAGCAAAACACAAACATTAGTCCCTTTTCTATCACCAAAGAGATCGACTTGCCAAGCCCAAGCCTTTGTCCTCGACAATGTCGGCAACTGTGTCATTGGAGCAAAGGTTTTGTAGATACAGTCGTACTGCCGCTACTACATAGCCCGCGATGCCTTGTCCTTCTCTTTCTCAGCCGCGCCTAATCATGCTCGAGTGCCAATGTTTTCAAGGACAATTTGATAGTGCCAGTTGCCCTCCAAAAACTTTGGTAAAGTAACCGTGCCTCTCGGGGTAGATCAAGGGCCAACCTAAAAGCTAGGATATATAGCTTATGTCATGAACGGATACTAGCTAGCATGCATGAGCGAATTGTCCCAGCCCAGGATGCAAACTACCACACAGCTGCAACATATATATGCTGGGGCGGATCCAGGGTATGAGAATAGGGGGGCTTATTTTGCTCTTCTTCTTTCGTACTCCTCGCTTTTTCTTCATCTTTCTCCTCCTTTTGTTCCTCTTCCTCATCCATAGCTGAAAAATGGAGGTAGGGGGCTCCAACCCCCACGTTGGATCTACCCCTGTATATATGCCGCCCTAGCCGCTATCTATCTTTGCTATAATAGTCACCACTAAGGTCTTGTTTGGAAACATGATAATCTCCTCTAATTTATATGTATCAGAAGGGGAGGAGAACCCAGGTGTAGGCAACCAAACCCTAATGTCCTACGATGCACCTGGGCTATTCTGGCCTCTAGTCCCTTTTAAAGTGAAAAAAGTTTATTTTCTACTTTAATCCACATGGGAGAAAAGGAATTTCTCCAAACAAGCCTCAATGCAAGTGTTGTTGCGGGTTAGTGCTACTAGGGGGGGTGAGGTTTTTAAATCGCTAGGTGCAAATCCAAATTTGCAACCGAATTATTATTTGGCTCATTAAGCCTGAGATTCAAAAGTTTTAACTAGGAGGTTATAAGTTCCTAAGATGAAATCCATAACTAGGAGGTTATTTGGCTCAATGCGACGGACCATCTGAGGAATCGGGTGATGGGGAGCAGGCTCCGCTACGGCGTCGTCGATTCCCCCGGAAGTGACCCTGGAATAAACGTAGCACGAACGAATGCACAATGCTATGTTGCTGAGGAATTTCCCGGCGGGGATCTGTGAGGCTCACGGGTACAACTTCTTGGCCCACGATCCGCGCACCTGGGAGAGCTGAAAGCATGAAGCATCGCCATGATCGAGAACCCCTGCTCGGGAAGGTTTCGATCGGCATCGCAGGAATCCAACTGCCACCAGTCAGGCGGTGCACTTCAGCTTGGCAGATGCCGCGTCGCACCTCTCGCGAGCTGGGCAAGCGCGGGCGTTGACAAGTAGGCGTGGGGGATCGCGGCGTCACGGCCTCATGCAGCCAACGCCGCGTCGACACGCGAGCAGAGAGGCCCGAGACTCGCGGTGGTAGGGTGTGGGCCGCGCTCGCCCGCGGGCGTCACGGCGCACCGGATGACCGGTAGCATAGGGGGTCGTCCGCTCCTCGTCGCCCTCCACTCCGGAGTCCCGATAGCCGTGTGCTCTCCTATTCGCCGCCACGCCGGCGTGCTCCCCGTCTTTATCCATCCATCTATGCTCATCTACGTCCGGTTTGGCTCTGTCGACGGTCGTGCTGTGACCGTGAGTCAGTGAGTGTGATTAGGCGCTTGCAGTTAGCTAGAAAAACACCGGATGACACACGAGCAATCGCATCAGAAGCCACACTTGCGGCCTTGCCCGGTTCCTGAACAGTGCCAGGCACTGTGCCTTTTGCCTTTGCACCAGCAGCGGGAGCATCCATGCAGCCAGATGCCGCCGGCCGGCGCGACGTCAGCGCTGGCCCCCACCAGCAGCCAACCAGCCAGCGCGGCACCGCACCACGCAGTTGCCGCCGATCGAGCCGAGCGCCTATAAATAGCCGCCGCGCGCTCGCCACTACTTCCTCAGGCAACGAACGAGAGAGGGAGAGGGAGAGAGAGAGAGAGTGAGCAGAGCAGAGACACCACTCATCTCCGGCCGCGGAGCTTGCTGCTAAGATTACCGCGCGCCAGCCCAGCTACGCGAGCCGCGCTCTGAATCCGGCAGCAATGGCGGTGGCTAGGGACGGCGGCGAGTCGCTGATGCAGCGGTGCAAGCCGTACATGGCGATGGTGTCGCTGCAGTTCGGTTACGCCGGCATGAACGTCATCACCAAGGTGTCGCTCAACCACGGCATGAGCCACTACGTGCTCGTCGTCTACCGCCACGCCTTCGCCACGCTCTCCATCGCGCCCTTCGCGCTCGTGCTCGAGCGCAAGGTCCGGCCCAGGATGACGCCATGGGTCTTCCTCCAGATCTTCGTCCTCGCGCTGCTCGGGTGGGTATAGCTACTAGCTGCAGCGCAGGGGCAGGGCTCACTCTGTTTCTCTGCTCTGGTTGTGGCGCCGTGACTGACCATGAACTCAATCGTGGCGTGCAGGCCGGTGATCGACCAAAACTTCTACTACGCGGGGCTCAAGTTCACCTCGCCGACCTTCTCCTGCGCCATGAGCAACATGCTCCCCGCCATGACCTTCATCATGGCCGTGCTCTTCAGGTACATATATTATATAATTTTCACACAAGGACGACCAAGAATCAACACGATCGAACAACAACGAAGCTACAAACACAGCACGATTGTGGCATTATTGCCAAACAAGAACCTAATTAATCGAAAAACTGAATGATGAACATTGATCAGGATGGAGAAGGTGAACCTGAAGAAGGCGAGGTGCGTGGCCAAGGTTGTGGGCACGCTCGTGACGGTAGCCGGCGCCATGCTCATGACGCTCTACAAGGGCCGCGTCGTCGAGATGGTCTGGACCAGGCACATCCACCTCCACGGCCCGCAGCCGGGCGCCGCCGCCGCGGCCGCCGCCGACAAGGACTGGCTCACGGGCTCCATCTTCCTCATCATCGCCACCCTCGCATGGGCCTCCCTCTTCGTCCTCCAGGTCGGCTCCATTGCCCATTGGCTCCCTAGACATTGGAGCTCCGAGATTTTACTACTGACATAGTATATTTATTTAATTTGGTCAAACTGCTGCATGCAGGCCGCGACGCTCAAGAGGTACGACGCGCCGCTGTCGCTGACCACCCTCATCTGCTTCGTGGGTACCCTGCAGGCCATCGTCGTCACCTTCGTCATGGAGCGCGAGACCTCCGTCTGGAGGATCGGCTTCGACATGAACCTCCTCGCCGCCGCCTACGCTGTCAGTATACCAAAACCTTGCTCTGCTCCCTCTGCCGTCTACCACCGGAGCACACAACAAGAAAAGAAACATGTCATGACTCTGAACAAAGAATATCTGCGGATGTATGTAACCGTGCAGGGCATAGTGACGTCTAGCATTGCCTACTACGTGCAAGGGCTGGTGATCCAGAGCCGGGGCCCGGTCTTCGCTTCGGCCTTCAGCCCGCTCATGATGATCATCGTCGCCATCATGGGCTCCTTCATCCTCGCCGAGAACATCTACCTCGGAGGGTAAGTGCCGATCGTCCGCCATGACTCCATGAGCGAGAGCTCATCCATATATGCATATGCACTCGTAGAGTACAAGCAGTAACTGACGTTCATGTCGTTTCTGGTTTCCAGGATCCTGGGGTCCGTGCTGATCGTCGCCGGCCTGTACTCGGTGCTGTGGGGGAAGCACAAGGAGAACCTGGAGAAGGAGGCTGAGGCCATGGAGATCCCCGTAGCGATCAAGGGCGTCGACGGCAACGGGAGGATCGTGGACATCGTGGAGCTGGACGAGGTGCAGCTGGAGAAGGCCCAGGCCAACACCAAGGCGGCGGTCGCCGTCACGGTCTCCGTAGAGGAGGCCCGGGTGCAGGGGAAGGACGAGGCTTAAGATACGAAAACCAAAATGCGCCGATCAATCGATTAGCACTTCTCGCGTCATTTTACCCCTTTTAGCTGTTGCCTTTATGAGTTCTCCCCCATGGTGTTGTAGTGTGGGGTGATCTGATGGTGGTGGTAGTATTGTAGTAGTGACTAGTGAAGTAGTCTCAAGATGGAAGCTGAGGAGGATGTCATGAGGGAGAGTTTTGTAACCCCTCCTTCTATAAGCAGATGCTGCCAGTGATAAAACATTTCCTGCGTACATGTCTTGTACTACCATATAAACCTTCAATCCATGATGAAATTCTCAGCATTAGGCCTCAGCTTCCAACCAAAGTTCAACAAAGTGTTTGATCATTTCATCGTTATTTCTGTCTAGAAAAATAGGGGAAGTCTTTGATCATGTAGATTTATTACTTTTTAGTTTTGGTTACTAATTTTTGTGTGCAAGGTGTAACTGCAAGCTAGTGCACAGAGAATTATACTAGTCTTTGAGACAGATCATATGATTGGATATAGGCAAGCAGCATTCCTGGAACTCTGAAAGGCAAATCCTTTTCAGGCTTCGGCATTGTTTATATCTCCACAACATCCTTTACATTTTTTATATGCAAACACGATCAATGTGTGGTTTCACTATGTAGCATATTGATGCGGCGATTCGCACATAGACACATACTTATTGGTAGTATTCAAGAATATTGTTTCCGGTTGCATCTTGAAAAGAAATGCTTCCACTAACATGTGTATATCCTATTGGTGTACTAGGCAACATCCATGAGATGCGTAGTGATTCCAAGAACCATGTCTGAATTTTCTTTTACATAATGAAGAACCTTGTCTTAATTAGCAAGGATAACCTCAACGAATCACCATTATGTAGTCTCAAAGAATCAGCATTGAGTAGTGATGGGAGTTGAGGGAATAATTCCCTGAAAGCAGTCCTACATAGCAAGCACTTGAAAGATTCAGTGCTGAGCCCCAAACCAGCATGAATCTCTTTAACTGAAATATAAAAGGATTCCAGAGACCTGAGGTCCCACCTCCACTACAACTGCACCGGTGCAGTGGGCAAGTTGGTTGCATAAAGCCCAGGAACAAGAACAGTACCTGAATTTGATGCCCCGCCCAAGAAAAGAACTTCTCATTTTAACTCCTAGGCATGGATCTGTCGATGGATACGCGAAGTCGATAAGCTCTCGTAGGTTCCCTCTCTGGCTTCCATTCAATTGGTTCAGGGAATATCAACTTGCAGATGTGCCCCTGCATGAGCCATACACACAATCATACTTGACAAGCAGCAGGCCACTTAGCAGCAAGTTAATGGATTCTGCATCACTTGCTACTCCGCTCGGAACACGTCGCGATGTCATTGTGCACAGTGATGCGTATCATCATTCCCTGGTTCTTATCAATGACGCAGCATGGCATATCTGCGATTCACCATTTGAGACCAATCTTCTGCCGAAGAGCTGCGTGACAAGTCGTAAAAACATTTCGTACTTGTCTGGAGCAAATGTTATCATGAACGCAGAAGGACAACACAACAAAGGTGACTCGTCGCTGTACGGCTCTACCTCGTAAGCTGTTTAAGATACGTTTGGTTCTGCAATTCTACATCTTTCTGTTTCTTGGCATGTACTGGTCCTTTATTTCCGTAAGGAAAGTGCGTAAAAGGTGTAGTTGTGTATGCAAGATGCTTTACTTCAGTTGATTCAAGAGTAGACGAGTACAGAGTCCAGTCCACCACTTATCTCCTGATCAGACAGTGGGGTTGGGTGGGGTGGAGGAATCAAAGTGCTTCCACTAAGCATCTATCAACATCTTGGGAGTA
Organism: Setaria viridis; assembly: GCF_005286985.2. Lineage (NCBI taxonomy): Eukaryota > Viridiplantae > Streptophyta > Magnoliopsida > Poales > Poaceae > Setaria > Setaria viridis. The sequence continues at coordinate 19,930,791 of NC_048265.2, forward strand.
ACAGAAAAACAGAAGCAATGCAACCATTAAGCAAACCATACACAGAAGACTAGTGAGTTTGCACACAGGCTATATTCTCATAATTTTGCCTTATATTCTCCAAAGCTCATGTGTTTTCTGCAACCTGATAACTTCAGCAGAGTACTAAAAACAGGATGAGAAATCATTAATAATAAGAGCTGTATGACAATCTCCTTAAGGTTCCCTGTTCCGAACTAGAAATGATGCCGCATGCGCATTAGCAGGAATTGTCACAATGTCACATCATGCAGCCGGCAATATGCCGAAGTGCCTAAACACTGCTTTAGAAGTGCCAAGCTTTTGGTTCCATGGATTATTAATACATTATAGAGTCCAGCGAGAATAAAGAACAGTTTCGTAGATGACCAGGAATGTATTCAACCAGGAATTGAAAGAAAATTGTTGCCAACAAGGACACGATGGAATTCTGTGATGTTTAACTGATACAGGATTTTTAACTTGCCAAGTAACATCGTCTGCCATAAAAACACTTCAATGATTCAGTAACTTTCACTGCATTTGAGATTACTTTCTTGTAAAGTGCTTTCAGCTACGTAATTGACGAACAATTTACATCGTTGTTATCTTTACACAAAAGCTAGTGCTGCAGTTCAGCCGCGTCGTTTTGCAAGGGAAGAAGTAATTTCTTCCAGCACCAAGTTGAGCCCTCCAGATCATTGCACATGCTTTGCAATATTCTAAAGATAATTTGTGTTATCCAACAAGGATATCACAATTCACAAAGATAGCTAAAGTGACAAACCCGATCTGCATCAGAGCTAGTACCTAGTGTGGAATACTATTCTCTAATCCGAGGTTGCATCTCATTAGGGTTCTCACTAGATGAACACTTGCAACTTCGACTGGAATATCGACTAAATAAATCTTATTTTGGAATCAAATCCTGAGGGGCTGATGTCACTGAATTCTTTAGCTGGAGATTCACTGACTTTACCTGTTGGATACGCAACATGAGAGAGGGGACAAGCAGCACCAAAACTGCCTTTGGGATCAGGATCAATGGAATGACCAGGAAGGCAACACTTGTATATAGTGTGGCTCAATGAGATCACCTGCATGACACTAATGGTAATGAGCTAATGACTACTACCTAGTGACTACAGAGCATGGGCTTTAGAATCAGTATGAAGGAACACAGGCATGACTCACAAAGGTATCAAAAATGTTTTTTTTTTCATGTTGGCAAGCCTCCAGTTTGCTTCAAAGTCAGGCAAAAATTGTTATAGTGGACTGCTATAACTTGTAACCCGGATAAATATTTTCAATTTAAAAAATGTTTAAAATGAACACAAAAATGTTTAAAACCTGGCAAGGTATTCATGAATGAGGCAACTAACTGATATGTCCTGAATAGAGTAGAAAATATTCCGAAACAGTGAAGAAAATCCAAGTAGACCTGCACGGTATTCCTGTACAGACCATTAGACCAACAACACTCATGGAGTACGGACAATCTTGCAAAACCTGAGGATGTGTATAACGAGGCAGGAATGCACCCGTAGCAATTATGCATCGAAACAGTACCAGAATTTCCAACTTGCTCGAAGGAGAGAGAATCGTATTATCGAGGACAGAAACTTAAAGTCTGAAAGTGAGCGTCAGATACTGGGGTCAAACAACTTTTAAGGCATTAGCAAGCAGCTAATCTACACAGGTGGTGATTACACTCAAAATGAAGAATTTTCTGTGCAATCCTTCCGAAGGGCAACAAAGTTTGCTGGTCCCAAAGTTGTCTTGGTAGCTTCCTTCACCTTTCCAGATGACAGCCCTCCCTTCCGAGACATCGGTGTAGTAACATGGCGGCTTGTCGGAGTTCCAACAGCAATATTGACGTTAGAGCTCTGCCCAAGAGGCTTCCTTGCAGGAAGAGGACGGATAGGGCTTGGCTTCGTTCCAAACTGTTCCTGCAGTTTCTTCTGTTCCTGAAAATAGTTGAAGCATTCAATACCCCATAAGACTTGAGATTCGCAGCAGGAATTGGACAACAATAAATGTTACATAGAGTGACATGGTTGTATAGTGATCATAGAATAGTTGAATCATAAATTTAAAATCATTATGCCACATTACCATTCATCACAAGCATCAAAAGAAAACAGACTAACAAGTTAAACAAAACACAATATGCTTGAAATGTTTAAGAATTTGTGGAATAGAAGGTATGGAAAGTAAAAAACAAACCCTTAACCGGCGCTTTTCCTCTTCTTTTTGTTGTCTTGTGGAGGTGTACTCTTCTAAACTATCCAAAAGCCTCACCTGTAAATGAATGTACAAGATCTTGAATAAGCAAAATGTTGTTCACAGTTCGACACAAACAAGCCTTTTTATTTGACAAGAACACTGACTAATTGAACTTGCCTTGTTAAACATAAATGGGATACCCTTCTCCTTCTCCCACACTTTAATTTTAGCAGTCAAATTCTCCATAAGCGCTGTAGAATAAAATAAGACTTAAAGTTCACATTGACATTTTACAGGCTACTTATATCAGACCAAACAGTTAGCTGGCAATGAGGCAACAGAAGCAAACCATGGAAGGTATTGAAGTGACACTGTTATAAACGAGTGCCAAATTATACTGTCAAATTTGACTTTATAGGAGAAGACGTGAAGGAGCATGTACCACATTTTCCAAAAGAAATCACAAGACTGAACTAGATTTTTTTTTTCTTTGTGCGCAAACAGTAGGGAGGCGGCAAATAGACAAGTCAACCAGAAGATCTTGAACTAAAAGATCAAGATAAAATTAGAAACTTAGGTAACCTAGAAGGTACAATCTTTTGTTGAATGTGTTTTCCAATTTTATAGGCGTGCATATGATTCTATTATAAATTTTCAATCCAAGGACTATAATCACAGAAGTTCTTTATCTATTACCCACACAACCTGAAATGGTAATAAAGTAAGGGTACCACAGCCTTCTGATATAATATACACATAATATAATATGGGGTGCTCAACAGCTCAACATAAATAATTTTTAGTACAAACAAGTATACAGCTTACATGGAATTTTGTTGACCAATACCCTAGCTTTCTCTGCACGCTTGAGATTTATGTGAGCTCCTCGACCAGCATTGTAGCGGTTCTGATCCTGGAATGGAAATCAAGGTTGTACATAACTGTTATTACTTGTTACATGACAATATGCAAGATTTAGCACTGTAATATTTCAACTTAAGATATCTAGTGTATGAACTCTTTGAAGAAAAAATAATCAGGTACCCTTTCATATTCATCAAGCCAAGTCTCCTCTTCAGATGCTGATGTCCATTTCTCCACCTTTTCTAATATGTCCTTTCTGCTTAGAGCATGTTCTTTTGCTTCTGCAATTCGATCATCCATACCTGCCAGCAACTCTGATAGATCTGCTCTACCTACAGATCAAAGTTTCTTATATTCATAAATTATTATCAATCAAACGGCTGAAAGAAAACATGCTGGAATAAAGCTCAAGATCATATTATCAATATTTATTCAAACATTTCAATCTAGGATGGGTTTGGTCTCATAGATTAAGTTTCTCCAGTTCAGTAAGCTGGCAATCAGAAAGTCATGTAACAACAACAACAAAACAATGTAGACTTAAATTGGAAAGGACCATCAACTTGCAAAGCAAAAATGTACTCAAGGACACAAGCACGACATACGAAGGAAGAACTAGACAATGGCGAACAAAAAAGGGCTAATGTTTTCATTGACTATAAATGTTTTCAATTCACCTATTCTAGAAAAGACTAGAAATTACAGTATACATGTTCCAATTGAAGAATCCTGGTGGCATTTTACATTAGCCATTGACCTAAAACAGGGAAATAAGCTAATACAATAAATATAGGCGACGATAATAAATAAGATAAATAATTAGTTACATGTTAATTTTTAAAAAATGGTGATTGAGAAGACAAGCATCAAATCTTAACACAAATGCATGAAACCAGTAACAGATTTTTGTTGGGAAAGATAGCCAGATTTAAGCTAGACACCACATGGTGCATTAAAATTTTGAATGAAAGAAAAGTTAAATAAATAAAATATGTGTATATTAAGTTTAGTGGGAAGCATTTCAGTATGAAAGCACAAGAAAGAAGTGAACCAGAATCAATGAGATCATTAAGGATCCGCCGCTCAGAGTCACTATCAATCTCCATGTGAACACTTCTATAGATTTCTTCAAGCTCAGTCATTTTCTTGAAGACTAGCTCTTTCATTTTGCTGGCTTTCAGATGGGTCAGTCTCTTAACTTCAATCTCAACCTATATCAGAGATAAAATGATTATATATATGAACTGGCATAATTTTAAGCACTAGCATCAAGGAGAAGTCAAAGGGAAAGGACAATAAATGGTAACCTTCTCGATAAGGTCATGTGCAAGGCATCCATGGGGCATCACTGTATTTTGTGACACTTTGATAAGAGAAGTAACATGGTCAAAACATCTTTGTTCATCAACTGGTGTGTCCATGAGGTTCCATAACTCAATGAGTGTGCTGCCAAGATCTTGGAGCTGCAAAGAGAGTGAATTTCAATAATTGGTATATTGAACAAAATGCAAACATAGAACAAAAGAAATATAGTACCCAAATATTTTAAGTGCATACAAGATGATAATCAGAGAAACATAGCAATAGGTTACTGAAGTCATGAACCACAAGGTGTTTTTGGTACGGGCTACGAGCTACATGGGATTAAAGTAGGAAAGATAAAAAATGATAATCAATACAAAGTATTTTACAGATCTGTGAGGAACAAGCAATTCAATCATACTCTGGACAAAATGTATTAGTCCCTGAGGCCTCAATCACTAGGCATAGATTGTCATGAGACCCAGAGAGTTAAGGATTGAAAGCTGTGACCTCTTATATGATGAGGCCTAAGAGATTGAAAACACTAAAATAGTGCTGTTAAATTTGCCTTGAAATGGACCTTAAAAGGTTTCCAAATATTTTACTTGCACATTTTATTTAAAGAAGTGGTTAAAATCATGCATTGGTGACCTTGAAAAGTCAAAGAGAACTTATGTGTTAGAATGCAGGGAGAAGGAAAGATATAATGTTACATACTTAGTGTTAAGAAAATATCATGGTATTCTCACAAAACAGTAAACTTAGTAAACCATCATGATACTTGATTTGTATGAAAATTTCATCTCTTAAAGGTCAAATTCACTGCCTAGTAATTCATTCGTAAAAAAATGTTCACTGCCTAGTATGCTGGAAATCGGGGGGAAATGGAAAAGACACTAGGTTCAATGCATTTCAGTGGTATATATGCTGATATCTTTTTCAACAAATAAACTACCTTGTATAGATATACATACCTTCCTAAGTCTTTGTTTCTTTTCATGATTTAATGCATGAACTTTTCCTGCAAGCCTCTCGAGCGTGCTGTTACTAATACTCACAGGTTTGCTTCTTCCCAACTCAGCATAACTAGGATGAACGTCATAGAGTGCCTTTTTAAGATCAAGAGACATTATGTTGCACATTTCATTAATACAGTTGATCTGGACGTCAATCTTTTGAAGCCTGAGATTCTGAAAATTAGAAACAGTCAATTTAAGGATGACACCGTAAGCAATCAGGTAAATGGAGTTTTAGAGCTGATAAACAACCTTTTCTGTCTGAAGTTCATTAAGTTGCACCTTCAATTCTCCCAATCTCTTTAACGATAGATCATTCTCATCTACCACAGGAGCAGTGATATCACCATGATCAATGGTTCCTGAAATTTCTGCTTGTAGACGAACTATCTGCAACTGAATGGCCCTGAACTCATTCGCTCGCTCATCTCTCCTCTGTCTCAAATCCTTCAGCACTGGCTCTATCTTTGCAAGTTGGTCCGTTAATGTGCCCCCAAGCTTCTCTGACTGAATAGACAAAGATTTTCTTGATATCAGCTTGAAAATTGCATGCTTACATCTACAACTACAGAAACCACGGAAAATGATTGATGGCAGATAAACTTACCCTAGGAAAGGATTCGCGCTCTCCAAGAGCAGAAAGGATCTTATCTATATCAGCTTCGCCAAAGGACAGCGCTTGAAGCAGGTCAGCCTTCTGCTTCCTAGTTTCATTCACTTTCTTCCTGTAAACATTGAGACAATCCTCCTCAAGCTGCAGTATCATCTTATCTCTTTCCATTTCATCCTGACCAATTTCTCCCCATAGTTCCTGATTAAAAATCGTGACATTTAGTACCATATGCAAAGGTGAACCAGATGTAGAGAGGGACCCATCCGATGCAAAAGCAGAAAGAAACAGAAAGATAACGTGAACGCATTCCCCAGTGGATTTGGTAACAAGGATGCACGCAAAAGAGACAACGGTGGAGCGACGAATCACCATGATCAGAACGGCAAATGACAAACCAGGCCAGAAATTGTACCAAAAGAACCAGGAAACAGAGAATTTCCGGAGGGCGACAACATTGTCCCAAGATCCAACCATCATGGCAAAATTCAACGCCATGAAACGCAACGGCCGCACCCTCAAATCCCCGGACTACGCCAAGAAGCATGAAAGAAACACAAAATCCACGGCCGATCCCACCTCGTCCTTACGAAATCATCAACAACGGGAACCACGAAAGCGCAAAATTCGCAGCCCGATCACCAAGATCGACACGCTTGAACGCTAAAGAACGCCCATTTCCTACGAACCCCGAATCCCTTACCCACCAAGAACCACCGAGGCCACAATCGCCGGCTACGAACGCGAAACCCGAGATCCATCAACTGGACCCGTACGCCCAGATCAAACAACAGTAATCGCGCACAAAGAGAAAGAAGCGTCGTGTCGCGGGGTCGAACCTGCAGTTCCTGGAGGAGGGAGCCGCAGGAGACGCGCCTCGGCGGCTGCGGCGGGAGCGGCGGCGACGGCGGGTTCGCCATGAGGAAGCGGCGATGCGGTGGGACGGGCTGGGGGAGTGGAGTGCGCGCTCCCTCGCCTCGGCTAGGGTTTATAGAGAAGGGGGAGCGTGGGAGGGATTTGATTTGAAAGGGGAAGGGCGGGGAGCGAGGAAGAAGAGCGGCGGAGGGGAGGAGGGGGAGGAGAGGATGGAAGGAACGGTATTATTGCCAGCCAGCCGGCGAGGAGAGGGAGGGATTTGAAAAGGTTTGAAAACGGACGCGCTGTTCTCGGTCGGCAGTTTTGCTGGGCCGCTGCTTGCAAACGGTAGTGGGGAGGTTCTAGGCTACGGGCCTACGGCTAGGCCCTATGCCGTATGGTTAACAATTTCGAAACACAGGGGTCTCCATTTTAAGATACAAGTAATTCTATTTTTTATTTTAAAACACAAAAACGACATAAATTTTTAGAGACTAGACTGGCATACATTAAGATTGAAACTCACAATATCCACATTATTATCGACAGCCACATTGTGTGAAAAAAATATTCTGTTGTAAAAGTTAGTACCCTGCCTGTTTGATTGCCCTTGCTTATTTTAGAAACTAAAACTTAATTATTTTGAGGGACTAAAGTTTAGTCCCCTGTTTGGTTCCAGGGACTAAACAACATTTAATGTCCTGTACAATGACCACATTGCCTCTAATCATTGCTACCCCTTCCATTTTTCCTTCTTTGCCTCCCCACGCAGGCAAGAATAGCACACGCTCGAGCCCAAATCCATGGCAGCAGGAGCGGCGCGCGGGGTGGCCGGGGGCGACGGTGGGAAAGGAGCGGCGACGGGTGGCCGGGGGCGGCGGTAGGGCGGGAGCGGCAGGTGAGAACCAACGGCGGTGGGGCAGGAGGGGCAGCGGTGGGGCAGGAGCAACGGCGGTGGCCGGGGACGGGTGCGCCGGCGGCGGGGATGGCGCAGGGGGTGTGCGGAGGAAGGAGGATGCGGGGGCGTGCGGATGCGTGCAATGGGGGAGGCAAATAGACAAGCATTCAACGAGGGTAGAGGGTGTCCATGGTACCTTTTTAGCCCCCATAAGCAACCATTTGGTGGCTTATGGACTAAACTTTAGAGGTTAAAGTTTAGCCAAATAAGCAGGGGTGAAGGTTTAGGGGCTAAAATGGACTAAAGTTTAGTCCCTAAGGCAAGAGGTGTCCCTAAGTAGTCGGTAGAAAACGATGTAAAGATTGCCATTAGACACACCATGATAGTCGAGGTCGACAACGAAAGAGAGGATCGAAAGGCCACATAATGGAAATGGAAATGAGCATCCAAACTTTGTAACACAAGATATCTGAAATATCCAATACATTTTTGCTAGATTATCCGTGTTATTGGGTTATCACTTCCTAGATTACCCTGTTATTTGTATTCAGGTTATTTCATATTATGTTTTTTAAATGAAGGGATAAGCTAATGGACATTTAGGTAGACTCTTCGTGAATGAAAGGTTGCAAGGCAACTGATGACAATACCATCGGCAAGGTGACGATGACTACGACGGCAGCGGCGCGGTGCTGTGGAGCAGTGGAGCTAGTCCCTGATCCGACGTTCTAGACAGTTATGCAATGGCCATTTTTGAAGCAGAAATCTTGGACTTTGGAATTTACTTGTAATAGATTAAAATTCCATTCATCCCAAATTACTATTTGTCGGATTTAGTAGCTCGGCAGTCCACCAGGAGTTGCCTAAGTGGTTGATTTGTATGCAGAAAGGATCGTGAGACCAAAAACTTGAAAGTGATCACGAGAACACGAGGGTTTAGACAAGTTCAGGCTTCTGTAGAGTAATACCTTACGTCCTGTATTCTGATGGTTTGTACTACTTGAGAATTAAGATGTGTTGGGATGCCCTCGGGAGGCGCCCTTGGCCGCCTTATATAAGCTGACGATCTAAGATTACAAGTCAGTTTAAACCTAATCTACTCGGTTGTTACATGGGAGGTGATCTGAGACAATTACAATATGTATCTCGCAATATCCGGACCGATTTGAATCACCTAGCCTCCTTACTTGTGCTCCAAGTATATTCAAGTCCTTGGCCCACACATTCTGGTCGAGCGGACCCACTTGTCAGGACTAGCCAGTATCCTAATCGGTGAGGATCCATGAGGTACCCATATCTCTCACTGTTTTGTTTTGGGTTTTATAGATTCATAACTTTGATATGTATCTAGACGTATAATGTATCTAGGTACATGTCGCTAAGTATAGAAAAATGAATAGGAATTTGGGATGGAGGGAGGTACATGTCGCTAAGTATAAAAAAATGAATAGGAATTTGGGATGGAGGGAGTAGTTGTAAACCAGACGATGATTTTGCATACTAACATTTATGCAGTTGAAGTACTACTGCCGTAAACAGACAGAAGAACTCCCTTATGTACAGACATGGAAACGGACAGTGTGAAATACTGAAATATACAGATCTATGTTCCCACGTTCAAAGCCCAACGAAATATACATATTCCGGTAAACGAGTCAAAGCATTTCAGCTTGACAGCGGCCTACTTATATCTAGATACCTTAGACTTCAGTTACTACCTTCACACCTTCCATCCTCTCCTGGAATCCTAGTCACACCGAGTGTGTCTGAAAATGAGAGATGGATCAAAACTTATCAGTCACATTGTGCAAAAAGAATGCTGCATTACAGGGGGCAAAAACAAGAAGCAAAATGCAGGAACCCATAATTGAGAAGTCTGGACGTGGGAACAGGAACAAAAAAGATATCTAAGCAAACCGGTAAAAGATGGCTTTTTTTCGCCGTGCCAATTTGTGTGGCACAAATTATAGCACAAGAAATCCAAACACAGTGTATATGATTTTCTTTCACCTAGAATATTTTGTAAAGCAACCCAATAATACATCAAACAAAACAGTGACCTGCTAATGCAGGTTGTAACTGTTATAATCAACATATCAGAAAGTTCAAATAAACAGAACAGAGATACAGAGGTCAGTTGGTGATCAAAACGAAAGCTATGCAATCAAAGCACGCTACATCTAAGGATACATATTTATTGTTCATTGGAGTATTAGACATTAACTGGCTCCTGAAAACGATTTGATTATGACTTGGATTCCTCAGCTAACGAAATAAAAAGGAACAACAAAAGAAAAACCAGTTATGTCGCTGTTTTTAACGTGGTATTACAATGTATGCAAACATTGCAAATTATATAGAGTGAGATATGGCTATGATCCAGACTCCTAAGTTGCAGATGAAAGCTAGTGGAACAAGATATATCATATATGCCTATGTCACTTCATCATGCAAAACTTAACATGCATCTTTGGGTATTGTCGAGAGTTCGAACTGCTTAGGCATACAAGCTCTTGCTAAGAACATCAGTAAACAGCAGGTTGTCCGCTGATAGCACACAAGGCCTTAATGAACCATCAAAGCACCAGAGCCAGTGTCACGTGAAGACTGCCCATTATAACACACACAAAAAAAATCTAGGCCATTTTTGGTGTCCACAAAGAAAAAGGTAACTAAATCACAACAGTATTCAACTAACAGTAAACGTCCAGTGGAAACTAACAATCTAAATGCCAAAATGTAATGTCTCACATCAGTACTAAAACCAACTATAAAGCCATTGTTTAGTTTGCATCATGTATCGAAGCACTAATACACAATTAATTCAGAGACCCATGCAAGAGCAAAACAATGTCACCGTAATAGTCATTAGGATGCACTGACAGACCGTAATTGACACATGTGGTCATAGGTCGGTTAAATACAGCAAGAGAGTTCCTAGCACAGGAAGATGGAAGGAGATGTAATCACACCTAAGAGGACGATGTGAAGTCCCTGGAAAGTCCTTCATTCTCAATGGTGTGCAGGCGAGCCTCTTCTTGTACGATGTCAGCTTCAAGAGAGACCTTGGCAATAGCTGAAAAATGTAAAACCATGTATAAGCAAGCAACATATATATCCTGGTAGATTGCATCGGATAACTATCAACGAATTATCCAAACACCCAGGACCCAATACCTTGACGGGAGCTTTCATCAGAAGCAAGGGAAGACTCGGATTCGGCATCAGAGTCTCCAACAAGGCGAAACTCGACAACTGACTTGAAATCTTCCCATGGCTTCACCCAAACCTTTGCTCTGTACAGACTCTTCTTTCCAGCATCAGCTGCCTCCAATACCAGGTCATGCAGAGTCCCAGTCACGACCTGCCGCTTCGATTTCAGCACCCTTGTAAACTCCAAAGCAGAACCCTGCACAAGGAAATTCTCCGAACATTATGTAGAACTCAGGAGAAACGAGGTGTACATCCATGGAGTGATCATCTTACTAATATGAGAAAACACTGCTAACTTTTCGAGTGACGTCCCAATAGACTAATTGAGAAAAATCTCAAAGTTCAATTTCTCCATTGAATAATACTATGAAGCAAGGGCCAAATGGCTAGGCACTGCACATGTGGCTCATCATATGTTTCCACAAACAGTTCAATGAACTAGAGAATTAAACTATTAGATCTCGAAACTTGGTTCTAGTCCTCAACTGGGACCAAGTTTAATAACTCCTGCAAGTCGGTGCAATTGAAGCCCGTTGGCGAATTCATGGACCTAACTTTTTCCCCTCTCTCGAGAGAGGGTTTCATTGACCTAATTGGGTGATGTCACCTTGTAAGTCAATGCAATTCACTCGTCGTACATAAGAGTTCACACCAACGGAAATTGGGTGTCGACACGAGGGGAGAGCGCGGGGAGGCGAACCTGGTTCTTGTTGTGGTGGGCGACGGCGAAGCGCGCGGCTTCCTCGGCCTCGGCCCGCTCGCGGAGCGCGGCGAGCACGCCCTGCACGAGGCCGCTCTCGTCCCCGCCGAGGTGGAACCCGGAGACCGCAGCGGCGGAGGCCAAGAGGAGCACGGCGGCGGAGAGGGAGGCGCGGCGAGGCGTCATCGTGGCAGCTAGCATCTCCTCCGATCCCGAGCTAGCTAACCTACCAGCAGCTTGGTTGGTTCGCGTCGGCGTGTGGCGCTTGGCTGCTGCTCTGCCCGACCTCGACTGCTCGTGCTCGTGCTCTCGCTTTTGCTTGGGAAGGTGGGGAAAGCGAGCCGGGTGGGGGACTGGTGGGGGCAGGTTGGCGTGGGGGCGACAGCGACGCGTGATCCGATCGGAGCCGTCAGCGCTTCAGGATCGGGCGGCGGGGTGCTGACAAGGAGCCGGACGCGCGGAGGCCAGCTTGTCTTCTTCCGGTCTATGGGCCGAGCCCAACTGCCGAAGCGTGTCTGCGTTGCGCGTCGCCCGCGAATGAGCCGTCAAGCGACCGGGCTGTTGCCCTCGTCTCCGGCGGCGCCACCGCGTCACGGACTCGCGCCACCGCAGTCCAACCCCCTGGTCCCTTGTACTCCCTCCGCAGTTCGCATCGGAAGTAGACGTGGCAACGGGTGTCCGAAACCCGAAACCTGATGGATTTTTCTCTACTTTTAAGGGTCTGTTTGGCAGAGCTCCACGCAGCTCCAGATCCAAAAAAACAGTAGCTCCACTACAGAGCAGCTCCAGCGTGGATCTATGTTCTCACCGTGGAGCTGAGCAAAAGTGTTTGGCTGAGACAACAGCTCCAAATCCAGAAACAGAGTTTTTAGTTGGATTGTCCACTAATACCCTTGGTTTTTTCCATTTTTTCTTCTCATTTTTTTCTTAAAAAAGGAAAATGGCCGGAGGAAGAACATACAGGTCTCCAACTACTACGAGACGAAACTGTCATTTTCCAGATTCATTAGCAAAAGTTAAAATAAGGAAAAAAAATGTCAGAGGAATTGCAAGCAGCGCAATCACGTATTGACATGTTTTTTTTATATACGCATGCATCTAGTTTCATTCGTCTACACTGACGAGTAGTCATTTTCCCAAGAAGTTGATTAATTGTTCATACATAAATTAATTATTCATACATAAATAATTGTCCATACATAGAAAATAAATTTGATAATTCACTACTTCATTACATTCTACCTCCAAGCAAGAGCAAGATTGGTGGCCAGCTCATCGCGAAAAATATCCATTGTAGTGACACTGCCTTCTGAAGTAGATCCATCCGATGGAACTACAAATGGATTGTACCGTTGCGGTATTGTAGGGACAAAATTAGGATCACGATCAAACCGAGCAAAGTCTGAATCCTCACTATTATGCTCACGAATGAAATTGTGAAGGACCATACAAGCAATAACTACCATTTTTTGTTTCCACATCGGGTAGTTCAGCATTTTATATAAAATTTGCCACTTCATTTTCAATACGCCAAAAGATCGCTCACATTTCGATCGCTCAATCACATTTCGAATAGAAGAATGGATGCGATTGAATTTTTCCTTTGGGGTTTTTGGTTCCATACCTCTATGCCACTCAGGCATATGATACCTCTCACCCTTATATGGAGCTAGATAACCTGGACGATTGGGATACCCCGCATCGACAACGTAGTATTTACCTACAAATGATGACAAAAATAAATTTATTTGTAGTCACGTATAATGGTAAAATAACTATTCCAATAAATTTTACCTTGCGGTGGATGTGGAAAGAATTTTTCGTCCACACTCAATGCATTGTATAACACACTTGTGTCATGCATAGCTCCTGGTTGGCCCGTTGACACATATGTGAACCGCATGTCGAAATCACAGACTGCTAAAACATTTTGGGTGGCTATCCCTGTCTTCCCGATATACCTCACTTGATCATCCGGTGGAAGGGAAACACGAATATGGGTGCCATCAAGTGCTCCAATGCAATCTTTGAAATGTGGATATGCTCGCCTATCATCCCTTATTCTCCTATGAACATTATGAAAATTTGGATCTTTTGGCCTAATGAAATCCTTTGCCATGGCCATCAAACAGTTTAGAACATTCTCAAATTTTCGACTAATAGTTTCACCAGAGTGCTTGAATCGATTTTAACATTTTCTATTAGACTCATTTCCCGCACAGATAAATAAGAAAATTCCTAGGCTCTCTTCGGTAGATATGTGCAACGATGGTTTTAGCCCATACCTCTGTACCAATAAGCCATGAAGATCAAAGAAGATTTCTGTGCTCATACGCAACTGGCTATGGCATTCGCCTGGAGTGTGCAAAGTCTTCAAAATAAAACCCATTCCACTGGTGGTAGATGTCCTTGTAGGGTTTTTAGTAAGGAACATATCAACATATATTTGAGCAAGCATAGCACCTCCTAGGATAGTCTTGAAAAATTCCTCATTCTCATCACTAGAATCATCACTAGACAACTGCAAAAATAAAAATAACATGTCCAAATAACAACGTAAAATGAATAAAAAATGACAACAAATTGACCATCACAAATTATCCACACAAGATGGATGAATTAAAAATGACAACAAATTAAGCATCACAAATTTGTCCATATGACATAGATGAATAAAAATGACATGTCTAAAAAAAAGATAGCAAATCACTCGGCCATCACTTTGCAAACATCATATTGTACTTCCTCTTAAGCCAACTAAACCTAGCCTCATTGGTGGGAATAGTCATGAACATTTCCCTTTGCTCTTTCTTAACAAAAAGCTCAGTTGCCACAAAATGCTCATCACTGCCACACGCAGCCCCACATGCAGCAACATGGTCCATTACTTGTTCAATAGTGATCCTAGCTTGCCTGCTTGCCACAAAAGAGGAAGCATTATCTGATATCTTGGAGATGTGTTCTTGTATAACTATTGCTGTGCTTGCCTTAGATTTCTTGTTAGGTTTATCAAGGATCACATGTACTTTTTTCTTAGCATTGGCAACGGAAGGAGAAACCTCCTGGACCTCATCGCCATTGTCTAAATCATTGTTACCACCCATCTCTAACCCATCCTCGGCATCAATGAAGTTGGAACTCATAGGATTGGGTGCTTCTTGGCTTGGGGGTATGATGGGGTTGGAACTCATAGGATTCCAATGATCTTACTCTTCATTAATGATATTTCCAAACATCACCTTCAACTCATCTTCGTTTTGGAGAGGCCTATTCTTAAATTTCCCCACGCCAGGAATGTCCTAAAAGTGTTTGACAAAGGTATTAAATTGAAATTATACAAGACTAATATAATCTATATATGAACAAAATACCATGCGAGAAGTGCTCACTTTTTTTGTTTTTTTCCACCACTCGGCGTCCATATTGATAGTTCCCTTCTCCCAGTTCCAACCAGTACCAGTTTGCTTTCTCATTAATTTTTTCCATGCAGACAAATCACCCCTCAACTTATCCCACTTGTTCTTAAGTTGACTTTTTTTCAACATGATACCGGTACTCTGAAAAAACCTTTCTTTCACCTCGGAATATCCCACATTGTTCAAATGAGTGTTTGGTGGATTTCCTTTTCTAACTTGTTCAGCAAACAACTTGCAAACAATGGTGGTATAGCCATCATTCCAATCCATATGATCACCCTATTAATGATTTCCCCAAAATATTGTTCAAATTCCAACTCTATTATACAACAGCTCCACTACAATGGAAGAAAAATATACCTCATCATCCCTTGCCCTTTTGTTAGCTGATGCAGCACGCCTCCTAGCTTGCGCAACCGGCATAGAAGATGCCTGCGACGCCATCAGGAACTCATCGCCGATCACTGCGTCCTACATGCCATTTGCCAATGATCCAATTAGTATATATTTCCAATAATCCAATAATCCCAATTGGCTCCTGGTGCAAAATAATCTGGTGGCACCAAGCCAACTGAGTTAAAATAGAGAATGTTTGCATTCAAAAGAATAAAAAAATTAATTGCCCTACATTACAATTTGTAGCACTGGAAAAGCACTAGCAGATAAGAATGTATGTGTTCGGTTAAGCTTAGACTTCCTCAACAAGTGCACTGTCCTACCAACAAGTGTACGTCACATTCATGAATCGCAATAATTGGCAGCTGCGACAGACATAGACAGGTTGAAAGCTTCCTGCTGTTGCATGGACTCCATAAATGTCTACTGTCAGTGTTATCATAGTACCTCTTCTAATACATTGTTGGAGCAAGGCAGATACATTGTTGGATTAGAAATAATGAGCTAACCTTGTATCCTGCAAGCTTTGCAGATACTTCTTTTTTATTCTTTACTCATTTAAAAAAAACATTCACCTTCACTTACTTGCAGCAGCATATCTGATGAAAGAAAAAATAAACGAGCAGAGAGCGAGGCACCATCTCCTCCTTTACCAGGTATATATGGTTGCAATTCTGTTCCCGTCTATCTTCACCTTCACACTCCCTAGAAGTCATCTTTCTAAAGTTTTTAGTTTATGTTGATACGTATAAAGAATACTAAGATTGGTTATATCAATATTGTATGGTATATTCTCTTTTATATATGCTTTCATTAAAAAATATAATGTACCAATACATACTAATACAAGTTAAAAAAAAGTGGTCAATGTCATCATCTCTTGAAGATTGAGAAAGGACATAAATCTACGTAAAAGAGGAAAAATGGAGTTTATGTTTATCAATTTTAGCACTTGGCAGTTGAAACTCATTCAAATTGTTATTCTTACTACATTGTACTAAGAACTATTGGTTCTAATAATACACTTTCATACTCGGATAAATCTAAGCGACATAAGTTGTGCCTTGATTCTATGACAGGCTTAACAAAGTTCAGTTTGACTGAGTTGAAGAACGCTACACAGAATTTTTCAGAGAAAAACAAGATTGGATCAAACGACTTTGGTACGGTCTACAAGGTACTCCATATGCTTGGCGTGCTATTTTGTAAATGTGATTTCTCAACACGACGCTACCATTTAAAATCTACAGAAACATTGATTATAATTTTAATCCCTGGAGAGTTGCAGGTCACAAACCCATGTGTAGCTGGGTATGGATTCTGCAATCAGGCTCTAAAGATCACTCCTTACATTGTTCACCATTGCATTTCTAAATTATCTTGCAACCAACTCATCTATGACAATAATGCAACAAAGTACAGAAATCGGACAAATTATGCGAGAATGCCAAAATCGTACCAAGCCATCCGCGTCGCCCAGGCCACCCGCGGCCCGGCTTGCACCGTCCAGGCCGGCCGCGCCGCCCAGGCCAGCCGCGGCCAGGCTTGCGCCGCCCAGGCCTGCGCGCCGCCCAGGCCAGCCGCGGGGCTGGCGCCGCCCAGGCCCGCGGCGGCCAGGCTCCCGCCGCCGGGCGCGCCAGTGTCGCCGCCGGGTGCGCCAGTGACGGGGCCGGGACGGGAAAGTCCAACCCTAGGGGCCGGATTGGAAGATGAAGGGGGCAGAGGAGGTGGAGGAGGAGCTGATCTCCTCATTCCCGGCGGCGGTCCGGCCACCGACGGAGACGAACACTGGAGGCGGCGGCCGGCGCTGGATGCGGCGGGGGAGGAGGAAGGAAGAAAGCTTCGGATGAAAAAACAGAGAGGCGGCGCGGAGAAAATAATAGAGGGCGAACCGGTACGAGATGTGTGTAATCGATGGCATTGGTGGGTAATTTCCACCAACTCCATGAGGGGTTACAAAACCAGCGTTTTGAGAGCACCCCCTTGGGTGCTCCGTGGAATTGGTGGATCTGGAAGCTGATCCAATTTTTTTGCGGATCTGGATTTCACGGAGCTGCACCGTTTGGCTGGAAAAAATAGGAGCGGAGCTGTTTTTAAGGATCTGGAGCTGCGTACAGGCCCTAAACTCATGGATCTGTTAATGGGTAAAATATCATACCCATCGGGTTTGCGGGCGTGGGTCTGGGAATGCAGTACCCGAACCCGTAAACCTATGGATTTTTTAAACCCGGTCCATCGTACCAAAGTAGCCCATCGCAGCCCATAATACCCCATTGTTTCTTGACTGGTCTGGCCCATTTACTGCTACATAAAAGGCCACACATTGCCCATCCAAACCCTAACCAGCTAATCCTCACCTCACCCGACCCTCCGATTCCCCAGCAGTCCCGGCGGCGCATCTACATCTCGCGCAAGTGTTGAGCCCCGCCGTGCGTAGGGACTCCAAGCGCGCTAGGCGCTGGGCGCCTCGGCCTCCCTCCTCCCGCTCTGACCCTGCTGCGTCCTCCTGCCCTCCCATTCCCGTCCCTCACTCAAGAGTCAAGAATCCCGCCTCCTGCTGCATCTCAAGCACGCGCGCACACATCCTTTTTTCTTTCTGTAGTTGATGAGAAGAACAAGCAGCTTGCCACGTTACTGTAATTGATTTGTTGATTGTGAACTTGCAGTACTGCATGCTGGTTGCTATATGGTTGTCAAGTGTCGACTTGTCGTTTTACTTTGTTGCCATTTAGGCATCGACCATTTACCTGGTGGTTTGATTTTGCTCAAAATGAGCCGAACAATGAACCTGGTAGCTTTAGTTCTTGATTATGTACGCCACTGATGATCTATGCATTTGCATATTGAACCTGGTAGAATATGTATGCCTATAAATGTATGCTGTCCAGACTATGACTATTGCCTTCTGTTAACGGGCACGGGCGACCCGTGTGTGCCCGTTAACCCGACGGGCATGGGTTTTTCGCAAAAATTTAAACCCATGACGGGTCGGGCGGGTTTTATATTCGTAGGTACGGGTTTGGGATGGCAAAACTCAGTGGTGTGCCGGTTGCCATCCCACATCAGAAGCTTGTGATTTTTTTTTTCTTGTGAACTCGAAGCCACAACTTGTCACTGTGATTTTGAGCTCTGGAGCTCTATCAGAATGTTTATGAGAGTTGATTCTTTGAGAGGAGTGATTTGTAGTTGGAAGTGATTCTTTTTAATTAAATTATTAAAATCGGGATGAAGAATCACTCTACAAAATTAAGGAAAAACCAGCTTCCAGCCTTTCACATTTCAGAGAATCGCTTCTCTCCGGAAGCTTTACCAAACGCACCCTAAGATAATACACACCCTAAGATAATGAGCTTACCAGTCCGAAGCTCCTATAAGAGGTGGGGTTCGGTGAAGGAAATTTCTAGATAGCTTTACAAACAAAATTCTTTTAAAAATTTGTAAAAAGGCTTGTTCGAACCTATGACCTCCGGACCGGTCATAGACCACAACCGCGCTAGGTCCGCCCTTCTGTAACAAGATAATGACATTTGAATTTTTACAAGTTATATGTCACGCTTAGGATACAGAGCCTCATAGTCCTAGGACTTATGCATATGGAGTGTTTTGCAAATACACAAATATACTCCCTCACTCCCTGTAACACGATAAACTTGTTAACACCGTTCCCATATGATATCTAAATAATTAGATTATCAAACAACTGTCAATATATATTGTAAAGTTAAGCACTCTGAGAAATATATTTCCGTACATAGAGCAAAATATAGCGAGGTTGCGGCAGGGGAAGCTATCTTAGAGTATATGTTTATAAGCTAAAATCTTCATCTGTATATACAATAAGGCCCAGCAGCAGGACTCATCTCGCATACTGCTGCTGCAAGCCATTGGCCTCACTGGCTCACCGAAGTACAAAAGCTATTCCATGATAGTTCCTCCATTCATATGAAAGCGACTAAATTAGTACTATAGCAAATATAACGTTTATACATCATTATTGTTATTTATATTTTCTATCCTTCAAGAAGCTCCGGCAACTTTGTTATCCTTGAACATCTTCAGCAAATCTCCCAGCCATCGGCGTCCTCGCTGGAATCCACTCGCTTGCAAATGCCTTCATCGGTAGTGTCATTGCCATCCGAAACTTCCACGGTGCTTGGGTTGTCATCCAGATCTCTAGCCACTGGACTTGCAGCTACTGGGACAGTGTGCTTATCTGGAGACTCGACTGCTTCAGTAGTCCTATCTGAGGAACTACAACTCTTGTGAAGAGAGGAATGCAATGAAGAAGAGAGGCTTGACATCGTGGAACGCTGCAGCTTGCTCAATGATAGGCGCTCGTCCACCACTCGCTTGAGTAGTGAGACATCCTCACAGATAACAGCAATCTCACCTCTGCAGTGAGGACAAGGACATGAATCACAGGGTTGGTTGCAGATTTAGAGATCATATAAACAACTTAAGATAGTCTACCATCATTGCAGACAAAAACATGACTCCAAAAGTTGTAGACATTGCTCTAAAATAGTTAAAAAAAATGATACAAGAGAATTATCTAGCTGTTTCAATTCCTATTTATCATGAAGTATTATAATTTATAAAAGACATTCATCTTAATGTAGTAAGTATGTTTGCGAGCATCTTTGAAAGATACAAGATTACAGTTCAAAGTTCGAACATGACTAGTATTAAACAGCTTAACAGTGCTGAAATAGCTGAGATAATGACAACTTACTGCAGCATATCAACAATTTGGCCCCGCTCAACCAAGAATTCCTTCAACTGTCCATCAAACAATTTAATTAAACATCAGTAAATAATTTTAGCTTGTTCCTGACTTCCTGATATTTTTGTTGTATAAAGATAATTATCTTTGTTAGAAAATTCATAATTATGTGCCTGAGACAAATGCACCCACAGACAAATATGTGCCTATAAACTCCTCAGGAGTACATCATCCATACAGCAATTTTATTAGATATAGAGCAGATAATCAATATCTATCATGCAAGGTGCAACATGTTTTACAAAAAAAAGGAAATAATCAAAAGTAGATTATGAAGGAAGCAGACAATACCTTCAAGTTCTCCTCTGCTTCTTTTTGCAACCTTCTCGATTCCTCAACAATAGAATTCATCATCTTTTCTTGTTCATCAAGTAGTGCCTGAGCAGCAGCCTCTTTTTCAATCTTTTCTTTCTCAGCTTCCACAATTTCTTGTTGTGCAGCAACCAATCTTTCATCAAGGGTTTGGCGTATCTATACACATTAAACTTTCATCAATTATAATTTAGTGCAATGCCATCACATGGCCCACTATATAACCGAGTAAATGTTAGATTTTAACACCAGTTTCATCAAAATATTTAATCAAGTCATATTGAATAACAAAAAAGAACCAAATTCTGCAAGCATATGGAAACTGTAATTGAAAGGGACCAATAGTTCCATATATTGGAATAAACTCAACCAGAGTAAAAAAATTCCGAAATCTTCCAGCATTGAAGAATAAACATGCCAACTGTATAAACTATGATGTTGCACCCTTCAACATCACATATTCACATTTTATAAATTTTGTAAAAAAATCACACTTTAACTTTACTTTATGCAGGACGATAGGTGTATGCTAACTCCTACATAATGCTAACATCAAAGCAAGAAACAATGTACCTCTTCAATTATCACCAGATTTTTATTCCTCTCATCTGAAAGCCTCTGAAGTCGTGATTGAAGCTCACGTGCCTCTGTGGTTAAAATAGCTTTCTCGCCACAAACCTCACTAGCATGCTGTAGATAGAAAAAATGTCAGATATCCTTGTGCCATGAGCCCTAGACAAATCAAGAAGTTTTGTCAAGTGAAATATTATGTCAAAGGGAAAGACCATATCATTTGCTTCCTTTGCATGAGTTAGCATTTCTTTAAGCTCCTCAACTTTTGTCAGAATGCCTGTCCCAGCAACAGATGACTCATGCTTTGCTACTTTAGCCTTTTCTTCAAGAAGCTCAACATCCTCTATCATTTTTGTAACCAACTCCAGAGAAGGTAACAGATCATTCTGCATTATGTCAAAAGCACAAGAATAAGCCACCAACAATATCAACACAATACGAAAACCATTACAATAGACAATTGTACATTTTACCTTACGTTTAACAAAGTCAATATTTTTAAACTTGAGAATGTATCAGAAAGTTTTGTGTTTAAAACTTGAAAAAGCAACAGAAAGTGAAAGAAGAAATATGGCATATGGTTGGTTCAGCTTCTTGCACAGAAATTGAGTTACTAATTGGTATTTCTCACTCTTCAGAAAATTCAGGCTGATGCAACAAAGAAACAGATCCCAGCATGTAATTTGGTAAGGTTCAAAATAATGATTGAAGCGGGTTGGCATAGGACGGCTTGAAGTGGCTCAAATTCAGGCTGATACAACAAAGAAACACCGACTATGTAATTTGGTAAGGTTCAGAATAATTATTGAAGCGGGTTACACAGAATGGCTTGAAGTGGCTCTCAGCAATCTATTTGGCAAATGGTGACCATGTGCCGCTTTTATCTTAAGTACACAAGGAGCTAGCCAGCTCTAAGCTACATAGATACCAATTGGATTGGCCAATATGCGGTAACCATGACCCAATCCGATAAACTCAACCTACTTCGATAGATGCACACTAATACAGTTACCTGTTAAACCTCGTGCGTGAGAAGACAAACTATGCTCTTCTCTTCTGCATAGAAAAAGACCGTGATTTGTGTGTTTTGTGTACTTGTGACCAACCAAAATCCCAACTAGTAAATATGTTGTTTGTAAAGATATTCATTCACTAGTCAAAATTGAGTGTATGACATGTTTCGCTGAAAATTGAGCATGAGAAATGTTTAAAAAATTAAGCATGTGCTATCAAATATTTGTCATAAACAACCATATGAATTTTTTTAAAACAAATAGCGTAGGTCTGCTTTCATGCATTTAATCTTCTTAATCCAAAATACTCACTATTTCTCACCGACGACCAAAATAGCAAGGAAAAATGAGGAGGATGAAGTTGACATCACTCCAAACAAATGAGTACTATCCACTGGTACTAGTGAGTGCACACACACAAGTCAATCACATGGTAGAGAATGAATTGGAAAGATAACAGGTACAGGTGTATCAAAATGACCAGTGCAAAGAGAGTTTTACATTACCTTATTGCTTCTGGCATCAGCAATACAATCCTCAAGACACTCAATACTAACAGAATGGCTTGAATGAGTTGAAGATGTAGAAGCAAAGTGATTCAAATTAAGATCGGGAAGCATATCCGTCTTAGAAGACAAGAGAATGTCATCATTCTCAAGTATATCCCCTGAAAGCTGCTTGTCACAGTCAGTGCCAGAATTGCTGGTATTCTTCTGTTCTATAACTCCAGAAGTCCCAGTAGAGGATCCTTCTTTATCTGGACTGGGAACATCCAGCACGGGTGAAAACGAATCCTTTCCAGTAATCAGAATTCCAGAAGATACTTGATCATTAGAAGAAAAGGCCAAAAGGTCCGAAAAGAACAAATCATCATCAAAATTTATGTCCTCGTAACCACTAAACATCTTCAACGAATTTTTCTGGGGAAAGCAATCCCCAACTGGAATGTTACTAGAATCTTGATCGTGGAGCTGTGGAGCTTCACTACTTATGCTGTCACCACAGTTTGCCCCTGTCGATAGTTGAGAAAAACATGCACTAGATAATACACCATATCCAACTTCAGTATCTGAGTTAGCCAACTTTCTCTCTGGCCTAGTATTTGAAGATACCGCATCAAGGTTGGGAATCAAATCATGTTGATTACCATTTGGGATAGGATCAGAATGTTGATCTAGTTGTTCACTCATCCCATGGATTGATGTAAGTCTCCCCTCATGTAGTTCACTGTCTATGTTTTCTTGCGAGCCACTTGTGACCTCCACGGAAGAAGTGTCTTGTCCAGAGTGAACACTTCCATCAACCTCATTGACACGTATATCATGTCCTAATTTGTGGCAACAGCCAATTTGTTATTGTGACTTCAAAGAATGAGAAAGGTAATATACAGCAAAAATATCGAAAACAAAATATGCTTGGTTCAGTGAAGAACAAAAAGGACTATGTATACAAGACTGATCTGATATAAAAGTTTACCCATGCATAGGGAAGCACAACCTCAACAACCTTTCATAATTACTATAGACTAACAGAGGCACCGAACTAGTTAAAACACCACTAGTAAGTGGGCCAAATAACAAAATTTCATATATGTGTTTTGGGATCTTTAGCCATATCATATAAAATTCATAAGAACCAAAAGAAAGATAAGGGGGGAAATATTATCAATGCAGAAAACTATGCGGTTGTCAGCAAGACATCTTCAACACACCTATTTTACAGAACAAATAAAAGATATGTAAAAGAAAACAGCCAACCGGAAACACCTCTAACACTAAGCACAAATTGACTGAACTTTTGTCTTTGGACTCACCGGCAGATGATGAACTTCCCACTTCATGCGTGCTGTGATTAGCAAACACATTCCCAACAGAACCAGCGAAAGATGGCAAGACATCATGATCAGCTGACAAAGCTCCAGCCGAATCGGTCATGGACGGCATGACCTCATCATGGACAGCAACCACCGCAGAATCAACATCTTTATGGTGCTCAATGGCGATAGCCTTCAGTATACGATGATCAACCTACAGAAAAGAGGAATCAGACAAATTTGCCCCTCCGGAAACAGCCATGAACCGCACAAACCTTGCAATTCAGGTTGCCCATTAACCCAAACAGATAACACCCCTAAATTCGAACTAATGATCAAATAATCGTGTACAGTTTCTCCATAGCCACTGAAATCGAATCGAAATTCCGCAACAAGAAGCTCCTAATCCCACTGGAATTTAACATATCCGTGTGTCCTAGGACTAGTTACTCCACCATCAGCCACAATTGCGTCAGTACATACAAAAAATCACGGAAGAATAAATCCTCTAACATACGAAATCTCATGGGATGCGCGCGACACGCGGACGAGAACACCGATCGTACGCGGTACGCACCTGAGGGAAGAGTTCTTGCAGGGAGCGGAAGACCTCCTTGTGATCACCCATCTGGGAACCCTAGATACTAGAGATCGACGCAGAACCCTGAGGACCGGGCTCCCCTACGTCCGGCTCCGGCGGGGCGGAGGGTAAGGGATTAGGGTTTGGGGTTCCCCGCTGATTGCGTGAGGGGCGGAGTGAAGCAGGAAGGCGAGGAGGTGGCCGAGGCCGCAGGGGGAGGACGGCTTTTACCAGGAAAGCCCGTCCCTTGCCTTTTCCCGTTTAGGTCCCCCAGGACTTCGAAATCGAGAAATTTTATAAATAAAATCCTTAAATTAGTAGTACCTCGCTGCCTCAGTTCTCAGAGGAAAAAAAAGAACAGAGCAGGCTTCGAGGACAACTTGGTTTCTTCGTGTAGCGTGAATTGCAGCACCTCTTGAGCGCAACATTCCTTTCGTAAAAGTCAAATAATAAAATAAGATTAGGGGCTTTCGATTCTTGTCTTGTCTCACTTGATTCCACGATCCTTGTTGTGCGAAATATGCCTTTATTACAATTATCTCGGGCACCATCATGGGTCACTTGCTTCTCATCAAGCATAATCACATTTTAGAGTCACTAGTGTATTAGATTTTTTTTAGTTACATGAATTATGTGTTACAAAATATGCAATCGATGGGAGATAAACTCTGGTACGTACCATCGTCTCATTGCCACTGTCATAAGCCCAACTGGCGTTGGAAATATGATTGCATAACAAATTGGTTACTCTACTCGGTTCGAGTGCAGTAAGATGAACTTGCAGTCTCTGGAAATTGACTCTTTTGAACGTTCAGCTTATCAGCTACAAACTCAGTTTGTCATGGATCCTACCGACGAAATTCTCAGTAGAGCGAGTATTTTCGTTGTCATTTACTCGTAATAACAAGGATGTTGAGGTGGCATTATTTTTCCCCCAATTAAGTTGATTGAACAATTCAACAGAAACGGAAGACGACGAGGCGTCTGAATACGAGAACGAGAGAGGTATATCATTTATTAATTCTTAGTCACGAAGGATGCACATCAGCTAGACTCTGGACAGGTAGAGACATACTCGTTTCTTAGGCACGAAGGAAGTAGCATTACCATCAGGAAGACAGGAAGCAATTCGAACTCTTATTGCATAACGGAAATTGATGGAGTGATGGACGGTGTCCCGTCGCTGTAGCGGTGTGGCCCGTAGGCCGTAGGACCATCGGATGCAGTGGCAAACTCTGCAACTCGCATGGCTAGCAATTTGCAAAAGTTGGAGCTGTATCCAGACTGAATCTATTAACTGTCAAACGATACGCTCGAAAAGGAAATAGGCCGATACTGTAGCAAATAGCAATATTCTAGTAATAAAACCACATGATTCACCCATTACTTGAGCGGGTTATGCAGACATCAACATGCTAGGCAATACGCTGCCACAGCAGCACAGATTCGAAATAAACCAACAAAGCGGCCAAAAACATTACAGCAAATAAGTTGGAGTAGTAAATAGGGTCCATGAAATAAGTTCATGCCAGCTTCAAGAGTCAGCTTCACCTGACCCTGACAATACAGATACCACAGTTCAGAATTCAGGAGCTACAAAAGGTTCTGATAAACGACAAGGATAGATCACCAGGCTGCTCGACTCACTTCTAAATGGTGGAGCCACAGTACATTTTTCTTTATAACTATAAAAATTTAGCCTAGCTGGTGGGCTTTCAGAAGATTATCAGACCAAAAGCTAGAGCTGGTTAACCTAAGCATGCTAGCCATCCTGCTCAACCTTTACGTTCTGCAGCTTCAAATCCAGCCCATCCTCGTCATCATCATCCTTGGCATCTTCGTCGTCGTCCTCCTCCTCCTCATCAGGCTCTCCCTCAGGATCATTCTCATCTAGTGAGCCCAGGACATCCAGTGAATTCTTGCCAGCCTTCAAAATGTCTTTCACCTCATCAATCCCTTCATCGGAGATGAAATTGCCATTCATGTTCAGTTGCACAAAACCAGGCTTATTTGCAACTGCCCGTGCAAAGCAGCGAGCTCCAACCCGCTGAAGCATGTTTGTGCTCACATCAAGCTCCTTCAGATCTGCATGGCCATCTTCCAATGATTGTGCAATAATCACAGCACCATCATCCTTGAGTTCATTCTCAGCCAAGGTCAGCTTCTTTAATGACTGCATAGCTGTTATGCATTCTGCTAAAGCTGGGGCTGCTTTGGCATTTATTTCATTTCCAGCTAATTCAAGGACTTCCAACTGAGGTGCAGACTGTTTGAGGGCATTGACAATTGCTATGGTACCCTTATTCTCAAGATTGAGGTCACTGAGGTAAAGCTCAACAAGATCAGGAAGCTTTGGAAGGGTTTTGCTGAGAGCAATCCCTGCATCAACACCGAACAAGTTATCCCTGAGATCAAGTTTCTTCAGATGCGTGCATGTCCCTAATGCCTCAGACAAAGCAACACCACCATCAGCTCCTATCCTTGTTGCTGAGCACCTGAAACTCTCTAGATTTGGAGACCGCTTAACCATCTCAGCAACATACACAGCACCTTCATCTCCAGTCATGTTGTTATGGAACTGGAGAACCTTAAGATTCTCGGTTGAAGGAATAAGCTCAGAAAGAGCTTTTGCAGCGTCCTCTGATATGCCATCGTTCATGACATAGAGCTCTTCCAGTTTTTCCTGTGACTTCAGGAGCTCACTGAATGCCCTGACACCCTTCTCACCCAATGCATTATCAGAGATGTTCAGATATCTCAGTACAGAACCCTCTAGTGCTTTGGAGAATATGCGCATCACATCAAGGGCTTCATCCTCAGGCCTTCCTGCAACAAAATCAGATATATCTACCTCCGTAAGCTGATTCTTAACTGACTCAAGAATAGGTCCAGCAACATTAGCAGCATCAACACCGAAGCTCCTATTGCTAAAGCAAATCCTTTTATACGAGTTTCCTGGTTCAGTAAGTGGACTCAGCAATTCCTTTGCTTCATCTGCCTCTATAAAGGCACGCTTGCCACCAGATATATCTAATACAGTATCACCAGGCTCAATAGGTGTATCAGCTACAGGTGCTTCTGGTTCAGCAGTAGTCATTGGGCCTTTCTTAAGAACTTCCATAATCATTTTGCTGGTTTCTTTAGCATACAGCTGGACAGCAGAACTCCCATCACCATCAGGTTCCTTCTTAAAATGCTCATCTGCCGACGCAAAGCACAGCTGCTCTATCCTTTTAGCATTCTCATGAGCCTCTTCCTTGCCCAAAAGTCCATACTTGCGGGAAAATATGGACTCAGTGGACAGGTTCGTGGTCATCCTCTCTACAAGCATGAGGCGTGTGCTTTCACTTGGTGGCCACAGCTTGATGGAGAATGTCCTGGGATGGAAGTCTTGCGCTGTTGAATCCATGTGAATGCTACGACTTCACACAGCACCCTAGTAGTACAGCATGAATTATTAGCCTTGCTGTGATAACATACTATATGGTACTAGCAAATAAAAGTAGTATTTCAACAATGTACTAATTGAAGAAAAGAGTGTATTTCCTGGTCTCCTGGAGGAACCAAACTTTAGTGCAGTTGTAATCAAACGAATAAAACTAAGCATGGTTAATTTATTAAAGTCTACACTACAGTACTAACATCAATTCCCTAAACAAAGATATAGGCTGACAAACAGTTCACTAAGTGGTTTGCTTACAGTCTTCTGTATGTGGAAGGCCAACAAATCATTTACTCACGAGAATAGCATGATAGGACTTTGTGAGTTACATCAAAAGAAAAAAAAAAGAATGTCCCATGCTGTTTATGCTACCATCGCTGGTATTATAAGCTCATATCGTGCTTTAGGGCCTGTTTGGCTCCAGCGTCCTAAAATTTAGCACCCGTCACATCGGATGTTTGGATACTAATTAGGAGTATTAAACATAGGCTAATTACAAAACTAATTGCATAGATGGAGTCTAATTCGCGAGACGAATCTATTAAACCTAATTAGTCCATAATTTGACAATGTGGTGCTACAGTAACCATTTGCTAATGATGGATTAATTAGGCTTAATAGATTCGTCTCGTGAATTAGTATAGGGTTCTGCAATTAGTTTTATAATTAGCTCATGTTTAGTCCTTCTAATTAGCATCCGAACATCCGATGTGACACTCCTAAAGTTTAGCACCTCGTATCCAAACACCCCCTTAAGCATCAATAAGCTACAAATTATAAGCTCATAAAGTCACAATCTATTCTATACTTCCAAAAGAACCAAGCGTGCGAGCTACTGAAATTTTAAGTCACCAAGTTGTCAGACACAAAACAAGGCTTCAGCCTCAGCACATCTGTTTAAGAACATCAGCTTGTGAAACTACCAACACCTTTGGTCACAATTTGGATCTCGGCAAGAAGGTGAATAATAAAACTCAGCCAAATAGGTTTCAGCTAACTCCTACCATGAATCAGTTCTCAAAAAAACGAAACAGAATCCACCCGGAGTTCACCCAACAAATAACAGGCAACGTTTAGAACTAGGGGCGCAATCAACAAGAGCATGGGGATTTCAGTTAAAACCCGAGTTGTGTTTTCTCTTCTCGAAGATAAACTGGCACTATCGCCCACACAGAGCAACAGATTCGCAACAGATTGGACGGGACGGATCGAGCGTTTATTCAAACAGATACCGCAGAACAAAACTAAGTCGCTCAGAACAGCAGATCCAATCAATCTAGTGCTTCCTTACCGGCAAAACGAGAGAACGACCAAAGCCCGGATGGATCTCCGCTCCACGAACAGATGAATCCCCACGAGATCACGCTCAGCTCCGGTGGAAGGAGGCCCGGAGGCGTGCGTGCTCAGGGGAGAGGCGTGGATTGGGTTGGCCGGGAGGAAGCAGGCGCCGATCTGTGGCGCCCGTATCGCCGCGCCGCCGCCAGTGGATGTGGGTGTGAGGGAGCGGGCGGAGGATTTTAGCTGGGGTTCCGGAATACGGAGGGGAGAGGGGAGAGGGGGCGTTTTTTGAAATTTCTGAGGCTTTGCGGGGAGCGGGGCGCCGAGGACGTGGCGGAACTTGTTTTGGTGATTTTTAAATTTTGCCGCTGAGGTTCCGAGAGTTCGGGTTTTTTTAAAAAGAAGTTCTCGAATCTCGAGTCGAGCGCTCGCGTGGCCACATTTTGAAAATATCCGAGTTTTCATACAACTGTTGTTGGGACCGAGAGCTCCGGATGCTATTGACTTTCTAGAGCATGGTGCTCACTAGTTCCCCAGCCTCGTGTTGCTAGCAAAGCTATCCAAGATAGACGCGATCGAATTCAGCGTCGGTCAAAGTGGCCATGATTTGTGATAGATGTGACAGAGAAGAAAACTTTATCGAATTTTATCGTAATTTATTTTTTTGCACTATCTATTATTTATTGGTTTATGTTTTCCTTAATATAAATCAGGTATAAGTTGCCATAGGGCCTCTTCTGTCAAAAAGAAATCAGCATTGGTATGTACGATCCAGGGGTCCATTGTTGCTCATACTTATGATCACAAGATTAAAATCGATCCAAAATAATTGAAAACACTCCTTACTCAGAGTTGTACTCCCGTACTCTACACAGAGAACCCACTTGACAAGTTTGGAGATGTACCAAAATTTTAAGGAGTTGTGAAAATAGCACTTTCTAAAATGGTTCTGCTTTTTGTCGTTTCTTTTTTTCACCGTAAAAGAATTCTACCCACCTACATACGCACCTCATCCCACCTTGTTAATTTTGCATCCAGATCACTGTATCGCTTGTCAAACGCTTACACGGTCGTTCCGCTCCCTAATTTTGCATCCAAATTTTTCGTTTCATGATTTTTCCTCCAAGATCGTCCTACGTCCACACCAAAGGCGCCGGCGTACCCGCTCATAGCCCGTCAATCACGCCGCTTCTTTCCTTCCCTGTGCCGCGCATCCCATATTCTCATCCCCTCTCCATCCATCCGCGTCGCCTCTCCCTCCCCTCGCCTCACTGGCCAATCCAGAGATCCTCTCCAAAGTGGACGCAGAGCCCCTCCCTCGCCTCATGGATGCTCGACCCCATCCTTCCCATCCGTGGTGGCGTACCCTCCCCGTTCATCGGCGGCGGCAGCCTAGGCGTCAACCAGCACCGCTGCCCCCTCCAAGCGGTTGATGGAGGCCGAGCAGCCGAACACCCTCACATGTATCCTCTGCAGCAGGCATGTGCCTCCCCAACCTCTACCCCCTCGACCGCATCGATTTTCAGCAATCGTCGGCATTGGTGTTTCTGGCGCCGTCAAGAACCCTGACTTTTTTATTTTTTGGCCCTTTTTTGAAAGATTCTCACAAATAGATCCCTGACGGAAATATTTCAAAATATGGACCCTTAGCTTGGCGCCAGCATCGGTGGCACCAGGCATACACGCCTCGGCACCAGAGTCGCTGGCGCCTAGATCATTGCGCAGCTGTTGACGTGGACGCTGACATGATGCCAAGCTTGGTGACAAGGTGGATGGCGTCAAGCTTTAAATTTCTACCACCCGCCTCCTTCCTGCCCGAGCCTTCCTCCTCTACTTTCTCCTCCCTCTCGGGTTTTTTGTCTCCCCACTTCACCATACATCACAAATCGGCCTATGGGACCTTGGAAACTTTGATTTGCTCCGTGGATCTTTGAGAGCAAGGTATCATCGCTCCTTCATAGTATTTTTTCATGTCGATCGGTATATATTAGTCGGATCTTTTAACTTAGGGTTTCATGCAACCGTAGGATGTCAAGGCGTGGAAAAGCTAGGAAACCAAGGTAACCTCAACGCACGTTGTTATGTTATGGGTTCATTGTTGTGGATTGAATTGGAAACCCTATGTGTAGGTTTAATATTAATTGCTTTCGGTTCTTACAACGAAAATGACTAAATTGTAGTTATGGCCGGATGACCGGAAATACCTTCGACCCATTGCCTCTGCCTAGTGGTGTTCCAGTACCCATGTGCTTTTGCGGCGATCCTTGTAAGGTAGCCAAGTCCGATGCAGAGAACACGTACAGGCAGATGTATTGGATGAGTTCCAATTTTGCGTTTGAGCCTACACTTCGTCATCGCCACATTAACATGATGGTGAGAAATTGATGTTGTCAAATAATTATTTTGTGTCGTATGACATATTCCATATTTTTTTATTTGTAACAATTGAATTTGTTGCGGACCCCTCCACCGCTCTGTGATTTTGAGCAGTGGATCGACATTGAGATCAGGCCTGAAAGACAAGGAGGAGATGCGGAAAATATTGCGGTGGGAGGCAAAGAGGAAGGAGACAAGGGAGAAGAGACGCAGAGAGGAGGCTGCAAAAAAGGAACACAAGGAAGAGGAGGAAATTTGCTACGAACAGGGAGGAGAGGGAGAAGAAGCTTGAGTATGCACGCCGAGCGAAAGCAGCGATTGAGGAGAATCCCGATGCCTTGAGGAAGGGAAAGTGGCCTCGTTGCACACAGTAGTCTCCATTACTATTGGATTTTTGATTTTGTTGTCATGTAATGCACTTTAAGTATGGGCGATGACAAAAAGAGGTACCGATTAGAGGGGGGTCGCGTACCGTCCGCCTTTAAGATGGCCCAAAAATATGTTTCTGTCTAGGTGTAGCTGACCGTCCACCACCTAAGCCCGGACCGTCCGCCTCACGCAGACTGTCCGCAGAAAACAACTGCGGACTATCCGCCTTTGAGAAATAATTTCTCAACCCAAAAACATGTTTCTATCTACGTATAGTTGACCGTTCGTCACCTAGGACCAGACTGCTCGCCCCATGCGGACTGTCCGCCGAAAACACCTGCGGACCGTCCGTGTTTGAGAAATAATTTCTCGGTCCAAGAACATGTTTCTATCTAGGTTTAGCTGACCGTCTGCCACCTAGGGTCGGACCGTCCGCCCTTATACAGTTAGACCTCTTTTAGAACAAGTTTTTCTTCTTATTTCTTTCACTTTCTCAAACTAAGTTAATGAGTAGAGAAGAACTCCCCCTACATATGTGCATATATTTTGATTCCATTAATTTCACATATGCATGGATATAGAGATTTTGGTGGAGACTCCCCTACAAAATTGAAACCGAGGCTACAAGAGAGAATATACTTGAAATCCATGAAAATGTTAGCCTCACATTTCCACAAATACTGGAACAAGAAACAAAATAAAAAATAAAGCGCATAAACATACTTCAACACGAATTACACCCAAGTTTTAGTGCTAAGCGAATTATTACAAACCAAAGTCCATGCAAACATAAATGCAAATGTCCATTACATGAGCTTCCCCTACAATTGATCCATCACTCCAAGTCTCCAAATCTTCTCCCTCTTTGGCATCAAGTACCAAAAGAGGATAGTCATCCTGTGGCACCGGTGGAGGAGGATAATAAGGCTGATAAGGATAGAACTCAGGGGGAGGTGCCAGAGCTGGAAATATGCTGTAGAAATGATCACTAAAACTCGAGAAGTTGGATAACAAAGTATTGAAGTCATTCTCTAGTTTATGCTACCACTCCTCAACCTGCTGACGCTGCTCAGTTATGTCCAAGTCACTGAATCTAGCATCAAGGCCTCAATATCATTGTGAAGACCCTCCTGAACGTGTTGTAGCCTAGTCATGATGGGCTCATACATAGTAGAGTGGGTATGCTGCCCAAAAGCCACAAAACGGTTAGCAATCTGCTGATGCATGTTTTGATGCATATTCTGAAAGTTTGTCACCATTTGCTGTCTAAATGCCTCAAGGTGTGAACTGAACCCATGCTGCATATGTTGGAAGTTCTCATTCATATTCTGCTACATGGTGACAAAGTAAGGGTCAAAATAACCAGGTGGAGGTACCCACTGTGACTGCATAAGGGGAAGAGGAGGAGGCATAGCCTGAGCATCATCATCTTGAGCTGGAGCCTCTCCCATATATCCCATGTCTCCCTCATCTTGAACTCCTCCAACATCCGGGAAAAGAGTCAAGTCCCTTTCAAGAAAAACTTTATCATTCTTATAAGGCTTTAAGGGAGTGTGAACCACCTCACAAGGACCTCGGAACCTAGTTTTTTTCTTTGATAAGTGCCATGATATATGGAGCAAAGTATACATTTATCTCAAGGTTGACCTTTTTGTCAACAATTTGATCCATGATCAACCTAACCACATCAAACTTCTGACCAACCATCACATGGCAAACAAAGTTCCTATGATAGCCCACAAAACCATCCTTATATCCACTCTTAGGCAGTATTGTTACACTAGCAATCTTATTTATGATAGCCGGATGATGCCTAAGACCATTGATCTTGCCATACATTCTAGAGATATTCGTCCTAGTCGGCTCATAATACTGAGTAATGGCATCAAGCTCTAGTGGATTCTCATCAACCATATTAAAGCTTTGATGATTAGTGAGAAAATCATAATTTAATTGATTGACAGCAGCAAACTCAGAAAAGGTGGCCTCATATTTTCTTTTACCCGTCATCCACTCCAATTTATCTTCCTCAAAATTAATCTCTACTATAGCATGGAATTGACGAATGATGGTGTCATTCCAATCACATCTATACTCAAGAAATGCCCTTAAGACAATAGCTTCAAATTTAGCAACTACTTCAGTCATCACGGGTTGTTGAGCCATATAATGGAAATCTATGGTTTGGTGCTTAAAGACTATCTTACTCAGCAAATGACCAAAGAAGGCATCCTCTTGTACCTAAGTGTAGAAGAAGAGATTTGAAGTGGTACGAGAAAGAATGTATTGATAAGGAGTTCTTTCTCTTGAATATGTATCCATTCTCCACCTCCTCTTAGGAGCAGTATGTGATAGCACATCAATGATCTCATCCACATCACCCTCTTGATTCATCTCATCATCCTCATCATTAACTAAAGGAGCTACTGAAGATTCGACCTTAGTATCACTGGGCTCATAGTCATCATCCCTTGAGTCATCATTCCTTGAATCACCCTCATCATCCACTCTTGGCCTTTTAGAAGAACTCCCCCTGTTAAGCTTGCTTGCCAAAGCCTTAGTGATACAACGAGCACGATCACTGTCAAGAACACGTGCACAAACATTAGTTTGATCGATATGAATAATTGAATAAGCAATAAGTCCCTTAGATGCCACGGCTCTCACTGTGGTCCCTGATGACTTGCGGACTGTCCGTCAGAGAAGGGCGGACAGTCTGCATGTCATCGCGAGACCACGATGAGGAACCGTGGGTTCCAATATTGCAACCCTTGGATCTTCAATTATAGACAAAATCAACCGGCTAAATTTTGAACATATCTTCTCCATGCCTTCAGAAATCAATCCCCCAAACTTACAACAGAAAACCATGGATGAATCTTAAAATCCCCCATCAAACCATAACCACTTTCACCCTTTGAAATCCAAGAAAACCAAGAAAGGATTTGATAAAATACCTTCCGATGAAGAATCTTGCGGAGAGTCCAGGAATTTGCACGGACGGTCCGGGGAAGCATCCAAAATCTTGCCCTAGGTGAGGGGTCCTTTTCTTTGTTTGGAGGAGGAAAAGAGAGATGGGATATGTTTGACTCGTGTGAGGAAGGAGAAAGGCCTGGCCCTTTAGATAACTTCCTACCCGACCGCCACGGACGGTCCACGCAAGGGGACGCGGATGGTCCACTGGGTAACTCTGCCCCTCTACATTTTTCAGTCTCTGACTCAGCTTAGCGGACGGTCCGCCGCTGTCCGCCAGACAGTCCAGGGGGTCCGGACAGTCTACCAATTAGGATTCGGATGGTCCGCTGGGTAACTCTGCCCCTCTGAAAAATGTAGTCTTTGACTCATCTTAGCGGATGGTCCGCCTCTGTCCGGCGAATGGTCCGGGGGTCCGGATAGTCCACCAATTAGGACTCGACTGTCCGCCATTCGTATCCAGAAACCTTTCCGCCATGCCCCATGAGGCGGAACGTCCGCTAG
The DNA here is from genome assembly GCF_005286985.2 of Setaria viridis. Classification (NCBI taxonomy): domain Eukaryota; kingdom Viridiplantae; phylum Streptophyta; class Magnoliopsida; order Poales; family Poaceae; genus Setaria; species Setaria viridis. The sequence continues at coordinate 19,966,300 of NC_048265.2, forward strand.
TCCACTATTTTTCGCGAAAATGAGTGTAACGACTATTTTTGGAAGGGAGGCTTATAAATACCCCACCCCCGCGCATGGGTAATCCTAGATCCTACGACATGCCACCGAAATTTCAGCTGAATTTCCCGTATTTTTTTATGCAATCCATACACAAAATTGAGTTGAATTTTAACCTCAATACAACATGTTCAAACATAAAAATATATGCCACATTCATAATGAAAGTCTACAAAGTCCATAATGAAAGTACAAAAAATTCATAATGAAAGTTCACAATAGTACGTATACACAATAGTTCGTAATGAAATCACGGTACACCCGCTCCAACCTCGTGTGCGGAACCCAAACCTGGTCCCAAGGTATGCCCACGTAGGTTGTCCTCTAGGAGGCTGACATGGGAACCACTCATGGTGAGACAGAACCTCGGGACAGCCAACTGGTAGACGCGCCCACATCCACAACTGCAGCAGGTACACGCATCTACCAAGTGACGCTGAGGATGCAAACCAATGACAAGCCTCGCACAGCTGCTGGTGCAGAAAACCCAACACTGTAGAACCCCAGCTGTACTGACTCGCCTGATCATAGTCGGTGAGGCAGTGGATCCACATCCACGACGCAATGTCACCCGTGGCGTCGGGAAAAAGAACGCAGGCAAACAGGTGTAGGATCCAGGCCCTGCAGTAGTTCCCAACTGTCTGCTCATCTGCATCCTCGAGGCACTGTGCAAACTGTTGCCGCAGCCAAGAGATTAGAATACCAGAAGTGCGAGCACCTTGCTCGTCAACCTTACGCCCAAGGAAGGCCGCTACTCATTCTCTCCAACCATCTGACTTGCACGGCCAAGTCACTGCGTCGCCGCGAATCGTCAGACCTAGCATCTTCTGTCCTCGAGCGTAACTGTCATCTCTCCGAACGGCAAGTGAAAGGTATGAGTTTCAGGCCACCACCTACATTTTAGACAAAGGAAGATTACATGTCAAATAGGCTAGGGCATGAACAATAGGCTATGAATGGACGCAATGATTGAAGATAGTACCTGTCAACCAAAGTTGTTATGGCCGCTGAGTTGAACTTGGGCAACCCATGATGAACCTGAAACGAGATGACATCTAAGCGAGTAGCCTGCAGCAAAGAAGTGTACCGGTCGTCGTACCTGCCCCCCTGCTATGAGACATCCTCGGTGGGCCTGGTCATACACCGGGTCATGCAAGTGGAATTGCGCCATCCTACAAAAAAATCAATAAAATATAAATTCAGTATGCAATGAAACATATACTTATAAATGTACATATAATTGACACAATTGCAAGTATAAATTGAGACATGCATAATTAATTGAATGAATACGACATATATGAAATAATGAAAAGAACCACAACTCGCACCTCACTAATCTGCTGATGGCAAGTGCGTGAATTGTGGTCCAATCTACCGCACTTACCGCACTCGTTCTGCTCGGGGTCAGTAAGAAATGGGATTGCTCTACCACGCCTTGTTCTTCCGGGTATCTGATCCATAACCATCCTGTGCCTCGTCCTCTTCCATGATCCACGCTTGTTCCAACGGTAAGCTAGATTCGCAATGTACTTTGGCCCATCATATGGAGGCCACTCTCTAGGGTCCCGGAAAGGCATGAAGCGGGGGCTCCATGTGTGCACAAGCGTGTCTACACTGAACTCATGAGGTATCATGCTCTCGATATCAAAGTTATGATGCATAGCTGCTGCCACCAAATGAGAACATATAAAGTGGTATTGCCTTGATTTACTACAAGTGCATGTGAAATCTCGGAGAACTACCACATGCATCCTCGACTCTCGGACCTCACCGTCGGACGTTGTGCCGCCCCTCTGCTCCACCTGATAAGTCCCTGTGCCGAGGTCAAAACATATAACCTCATGTGTGGCCGCTCTTTCTTTTGCCTTGTCTAGGTGTTCCTTTAGTTTGGGAGGCCATTTCTCTCCAGCACTCTGTAACTTCAATGCATAGGTGTGTCTATCGTTGAACCAAGCAACAAGCTTGTAGAAGGTGAATTGAACGATTATGTTTATGGGCATAACACGTATCCCTAATAACAACTTATTGAATGACTCCACCATGTTTCTGCACTGAAACTCGTACCTCCGTCCACCGACGTCGTGAGCTCTTGTCCATTTCTCCAAATTCCTCATCAAACCTGTGAGCCATTGTCTACCTTCTGCATTTGTTACGGTCCTGACCTGCTCCAACTTCCACTGAAAGTACCTATCCTCAAGCTACCGAGCAGCATCTTAGAACAGCTCAAATTTATCCTTCACACCATCCTTCCAGAGTAGATTCTCGGCAAGGTGCCGAGTACACCAACGATAGTGCAAAGGTGCATACCCCTCTATCTGCTCTCGCAGGGTATTAAGTATGCCTTGGTGCCTATCAGATATGACGCCAACCTCTCTGTCAGGCCCAACCACATGTAACTGGACTAGCCTCAAGAACCATCCCCAACAGTGATTGTTCTCCCTCTCAACCAATGAAAATGCCAAAAGAACCAAGTTGTTGTTCGCGTCACAGGATATGACTATAAGAAGTGTGCCTCTGTATTTGCCAATCAAGAACGTACCATCAATGGAGAAGATGGGACGACAGTGCCTAAAGGCCTTGACACACTAAGGGAAGCACCAGAAAGAACGGAAGAATATCTTCCTCCCGTGCTTCCATTCATTTGGTTTTGGAATGTACTCATAATGCATGCCTAGATTCACTGCTTTGATTGCCTTGAAAAGTACCGGAAGCTGCTCATACCTAACCTCCCAGTCCCCATATATCTTCCACGCTCGCTGCTTAGCCTCAAAGCTTTACCATAACTTATCACATAACCTCCATACAACTTCTCAACGGTCCTGATAATTTTCCTAACCTTCATGTTGGGTTCTAACTGCAATATCGCCATCAACCGCTTGGCAATGAGGGTTTATGTCAACTGCAGATGTTTCATTCTAAACTCATGGTCAGCACAATTATGTGGCCCCACAACTTTTGTGATATTCCACTTCCTGGTTACCTTTTACTTCCTTGCACAAACCCTCCATGGGCAGCTTTCCTTCTCATACACAACTGTGTAACGGTGCTCCGCATATGAATGCAACACCTTGTAAGGTCTCTTTCGTATCACTGCAAACGCCTGCAACCACCTCTTCAATGCAGGGAGGTCCTTGAAAACCCTACCCTTCTCAATTACCATGCTAGGGCCAGCCTCAGGAGCTTCTAGGAGCTCATCATCATGTCCTTCTGCACACGCCTGATCGGAATGGCAAGATCGCTGAACTCGTGAACTCTCGGATCACGGCGGTCGGGAAAGATACGCCTGAACTTCTCAATATCACTCTCTGTCATCTCTCAAACAGAGCGATCATCATCAGATTCAAGATCCATTCCCATCTCATATGCATACGAATCATTCATAATTTCAACACTATTGGAGCCACAGAATCCATCTTCACAGTGCACTTGCGCAGCAACTGGGGGCACATCCACATTATCAGGAATGTCTCCTGCAACATAAGTACAAATATGAGGAAAGAAGAAAAAATGGATGCAATGAAAGGGGTTAGCTCACAACCAGCATGCGGATAAGACACTTACTCGGATGATTCTGTGTCAACGGGATCTCATGAAGAGGATCTGCCACAGCATCAAGAGTCCGACAAGTATCTCCGACTACCTCATTGGGGGCAGATTCAGCATCGGGAACCGTAGGTGCAACCTCCACGTCCATAACAGGTTCCGGGACGGGAGGGTTGAAGTGTGCATGCTGATCCATTGGTGGGGAAAATCGACGAGGGATGGGATCAACTGACACCCGACGCACAACCACGTCCAAACTTTGGAATTGGCGCTTCATAACCGATCTCACATACTTCTCCCACTGGTCCGCACACCGAATTGGGATCATCTTCCTTGGGAGGTTGGGAGGGGTACCTAGGTGAAGTATACCCTCAACTACGATGCCATCATCTTCATGGCAATGTAACTCCTCCTGAGCCCTTCTAACCAACTCACTGAATGAAGACTTCTCATCAAATAACACAGCCACACTTTGCATCTCAACAAGCTCAACATATCCATAATGATCTCTTTCCATGGTGCCTCCATGATAAATACTAACTAGGTTATCCATGTAGTCCATACACATAACAACACAAAATTCCTTTAGTCCAACATAACTTTGTAACTATCAATTCACTAAGAACTTTGTAACTAAGTATATAACTATTTAACTAACTACCATAATAACTACATAACTTTGTAAAGAAAATTACATGTGAAGAAAATTCTATCTAACTATCTATCTAACTATTATACCTACCTTACAAGACGAGGAAGCGGCCAGGAGCGGCGGGCCGGCGCGGCGATTGGGTGGAGGAGCGGCGGGTGGCCGTGGTGGGGTGGCGGCCTGACGCGTGGAGGAGCGGCGGGCCGGCGCGAAGGAGCGGCGGGCGGCCGGGGACGAGCGGCGGGCAATGGCGGGCATGTAGGAGTGATGGCCCGATGGGGAATTGACTAATGGCAAAAACGAAACTTGGGCTGGTCCTGTGTAACCAAGCTTGGCGCCATCCTCCCTGGCGTCAAGCTTGTCGTCATGTCAGCATACACGTCAGCAGCTACGCAACGATCTAGACGCCAGCGGCTCTGGCGCTAATGCGTGTATGCTTGATGCTAAGTTAAGCTAAGGGTCCATATTTCGAAATGTTTCCGCCAGGGATCTATTTGTGAGAATCATTAAAAAAGAAAAAAACAAAAAAGTCGGTCAACCTCGGCGGCGGCCATGCTCGGGCGGAGGAGACGCGACGGCAGCAGCAGCCCCATCCATCTCTAGTCTTTTGTGGATCCCGGGCTCGCTGGTCTCGCCGCTGCGCCTTCACGCGGCCGCGACGACGGCATTGTCCTCGTCCTCAAGTCGCGGGCTCGGCAACGCCACCTCCTGACTCAAAGGCGCCGGTGCTCCACATCGACGGGGCATGGCATCATTGGCCCCCGTCAAGATGCACATCCGTCCTTCCTGTTCCGGCTCCTCCTGACCATGGCACTGGTGGCAACATCAAAATCCGGGTTCGTTCTCTCTACTGCAGGTTCTCAATATTGATTATTGGAGCGTGTTATTTAAGCTGAAGAAATCGAATCAAGTTTCTGAAGCTATATTCCTTACCAGCTAGCAAATAATGCCTTCATATTCGATTGCTATGTATACATGTGCTGGTCAATATCACTGGTATTTGTTAAGACTGGTATCACCGGTTTCTGAAGCTATATTCCTTACCAGCTTGCACATTACTGTTTTCATATTAAGACTGTTGATAAAGAAATAAGTTCATCGAAATTACTTCTTGTCGGACCTTGTTTTCATAGTTTTTAATGGTAACATGCTAGACTAAATTAATTTAAAGGTATATGATATTTGTTTAGTGGGAACAAATTGTAGGAATGGATGTCATTGACAACAAGTTGCAGATTTAGTGGTTCCATGGTCTTAAGGTAAGGCACATCACTTGTTTGTTCAAATGCCACCACCGGCAAGAGAAATTGTTCTTTTTTTTTGTCTTTCTTTAGGTGGTGATTGTGTTGCTTTCTCAGCCACAGTTTAAGAGCTCTTGGAGGGACAGTGAGTGAGGATCTGAACCAACAGTCAGCGAGGGCCTGAACCAACAGTGAGCAAGGGCCTGAACCAGCACTGTTATACCAATTGAACAATGCTACTTGCTATCGAAACATATTAGGGTAACAAGTTATCTGAATTATTATGCAGTTGACATATCCACGATGACTGGCACCTTCCTACAGCATTCATCTAGAGGCGAGGATAATAGATGCCGCCCAGAGGTTTTTATTATATTTTTTGTCAAATAAATTTGAGATATAGGCTAAGCTTGTTGGTTCTTAAGTGGAAAATAGATCTTAATTACATAATTTTCTTCTAGGTAATATTGAAATAATTAAATAAAAAAATGTGATTCTCTCCTTTTGTATGCAATACAATGCAAACAACATGATGGAGAAATTGACAGTTTGGTGGCAATTGCTTATGTAAATCAAGTGGGTAATAGACAGAGTAGTTGGAAATCCAACCAGCTTCTTTGAAGGCATATGTGCGCAAGCCTGCTTGCTTGATGAATTGGCTCTGGTGTCCATTTGTTGGGTGTGCAGGGATGCGGTTTCGTATTCATATATGGTGAATTAAGTTGAAGGCATGAATCTGCTTTCCTAATGCATGAATCAACTTTCTGTGCAAGTTGTGGTCACTTGCTGATTGAGTTTTCTTAAATTTATCTAGAACATAGCTCTCCAATCGAGGAGCTAATCAACACAGAAGTGGTGTGCTATGATTCAAACAGCTCCTCACATGTGAGGACCATCCACAACTCTGGGTCTGGGAATAATGTCACTGGTGAATTATATTGTATACTTTATTTGCTCTTCGGTGTCAGGTTTGCAATATATACCTTATTGTTTTTTACTGCAGTGTGAGACTGCGTAGGCACTCACCAACAGTGCATCAGGCCATCAAAGAACACAATTGATCGGAATCAAGTTTATTAACTGGTAAGCTAATCGTCATCTGCCATTTGTGTTATTGTACCATATGTTCGCAGGACAATCTGATGGGCCTGTTGCCAATTTTCACAATTCTGTTACAAAGTCTATTACAAATGAGACATTATATTCTGAATGAAGGCCTATGGTAGCTACTACTTAATTTATGTTTACTGGAAATCTATACGACTTCTTTTAAAGAAAAAGGCAGCATTAAATTATATCAACCTGGGCTGGTGAGGGACCTGGGCTGGTGAGGGAAAGGGAGGAGAGAATAACAGAGCTATTCATAAAACTGAGGAAGAGGCATTATAAAAGAAAATTATGGAGAGTGGAGAAGGGAAGGGAAAGCGGAGAGAGGGAGATAGGGTTAAGACTGAACTTTAGTGACTGCTTGCACTTGTTACCATTGATATGATGAAATGCGAAAAATTAGTGTAAAGATGCGTTTGTGGCTGTATGAATACCCAAGACCAAAAAAAAAATGCTACACTTTTGTATGCTTGGCATACTCCTTCATATTGTTTGTCACATGTCATGCATTTCACAGGTGTGCAGGTACTGGTATTCCTACTTAAGAATTATCCATATCAGAACTTTAATTGTTATCCTGTAATCATATAGCCTGTGCGTGCCGCACGGACATTGTTACTAGTACCTGATGATGATTAATGAAAATTTACGATCTTGCACAAGTGCTTCGGAATTAGCAAATTTTGTTACACTGCTCATCTTGAAGTTATCTTTTCCATTTTAGAATTTCAGGGCTTTTGAGTTTTGACCCTGAAGCACCATTAATATGGACCAAAGCGAGCCCAGGTTCCTCCGAAGGAGGTACAACTTCAGCGCAGCACTAAAAAAAATATATAGGAGCTACTCCTTCCCACATATGCTATGCTATTTAACAAACCCGGGATCGTCACGGCCTTTGTAGTTTGCTTTGCTCCACATTCTTTTCTGCTCATCAAAACTGCCAACAAGAGCAGACTGATTCTTGGTAGCAACCAGCTTTGCAAGCTCTGTGTAATAAGTGTCTGAATGGAGACGATCTAATACCTTCACTAGCTTTCCATTTGTCTCGTCAAGAATAGTTTGGCCATCCATGCTGACATGACCGGAGCCAACACTGATGGCCTTTTCAGTGATCGAGTAATTTAGATGCGACTGCTGAACCAGGAACATCGAGCCAAGGACCTCCCCAAGGAACATATCCTGCAAATTGTGGAGAAAGAAAAGGAGACATCACAAAGGTTGCTACTATCGAGCCTGTGATTTAATTGAGCACTGATCAAATAAAAGGCATAGCAGACATAGATACTTTCGTGTTTATTGGCACTGAGTAATGCGGCAATGTTTGCATATGAATGGAGGATTCTGAATGCTTTGTTATGCTAGATGACAATCAGTAAGATTTCCTGTGAATTATTCACCATGTATATAACAATACTATATGTCTGGTTATTGACTGATATTTCTTGTGCACTAGTCCTATGTCAGTTAGAACAGAACTGTAAAGCCAACTTACAATGTGACTGTATGCCTGGTGGTTCTTTTGCAGCTTCTTCATCAACAGCAGCAACCGGTACACAAATGACGATTCAGGAGTCTTTTCAGCTCCGCGTAGTGATCTTAGGACTTTTCCGAAAGAAGACACCTGGCGCTGAGCTCTCAGAGGAATGACAGTGATGTCTAAGCCAGATTCTACAACTGTCTTGGCAGATTTAGGGTCAAGAAAGAAATTGAACTCAGCAAACTTATTTGATGGCACAGTAAATAGATTGCCTTCTTCTCCTTCGCCATCAACCAAATGAGTGCCGACTATATAAACTTTCTGTGCCCAATGAAAAATGAAGGCCATACAAAACTTGCAAGTTATTCTTCAAACAATATCACTGGGAAGCTATAATTATATAGTTCACAAGCTTTCGGAACTAGCTTACTAACCTCAATCATTGATTTTGCCTTTGTGTCGGATAAAATGATGTTAGCGATGTTTGTGAGAGGACCATTTGTCAGGACGGTTACCTTGTCAGTTGGTCTAAGCTCTGCTATAACTTGTTGCCAAACTTCGAACGCCAATGGTTGTCTCATCTCAGGGTGAGCAGTGTCCCTTGGAGTCCCATATTTCATTGATTTTTCTGCTGTGTACCTGTTTAAAAGAGATGGAAATAGATATTTCATTTTCTACATCTACTCATACTTTACATGTTCACCCTTCATCCTATTCTGATATTCAGGAATCTGAATAAACCTGTACCTCTATGCATACAAATCATTTTTTAGTATCCGCATATCTGTGATAGATGTTGTTGAAGCAATTCATTTGTACCTTCTGGGGCTTCTGGGCAACATCCGGGCTAGTCCAAAAAGTGTGTCAGCGTCAAGACCACCCCCAGAACCATGTGGTATGGCCTTGACGTATTCACAGCCAAGCTCAGGGGCTCCTAATGCAGTGATACTACCAAGTCCTACTGGAATGTCATCGCGACCCATCATATGAAGAACATCATAGATAACATCTATTGTTGCAGGATTTGACCAGCCATTGCCACTTACCAGTATCCCCTGTATATGGAAGCACACATATATAAAACTTTTTACTATATTATTTTGCTTTAAGTTTTTTCATGAATTTATCAGAAAGGAAGATAAGGACACATGATTCTGACCTTGAGGTCAATTGCTTCTATATTTGCTTTCAGGAGGCACAAGAGAGCAATAAAATCACCTGGACTCATGTCCATGTCGAATATGACAGGCATTCCTCTAATCCGATTTCTGAAGTCAGGTTTGTACATAACCTCTTTATAGTGGGGGAACTGGTTGGTGAAGTTGAAGCGGCCAGAGCATGCAGGACGATTCATAACCTGCATGAGATTATGGGAAAGGACTTCTTAGAAACAGAGTAACAGACATGTGCTGACTGCAAGGAATCTTTTTTTTGCTCCATTCATCTTAACCCCCATATCACTTTATCAACTAATACATCACATCTGCATTGCTCAATGCTCATCTAATCATCTTAGATTGAGCATCTCTTGGTGGTCCTGAGAACTTAATCCAACATTGCACAACAATATCTTTAATCAGAATAGAATAAACTTTACATCCCATAACTCCTTTTGGAGTTCGTCGATGCGGCTTCAATAACCAATAGAACTTACAATGAGTGCAAATGTAAGACTTCTCCTCGGTCATCTTAAGCATGCATCAAGAGCAACAAATTTATCATGTATAGATTCAGGTCCATGACATGAATCAGAATTTTTCTTAATAATCTCCCGCCACTATTTTTGTAGACATGTTGCAATATCTAAACAGGTACTAGCAACTTAAAATGGCATACATGAGTGTGAAAAGGCAGAATCTTTAAACAAAATTAAACCAGTGCTAGACAAACAAATACCTCAAGGAAGTTGTTGAAAAACTCTCTATCAAGAGGACTGCTTGCATTTCTATTAGATTTTGCCTTCACCGCAACAAGTGCAGCAACCGAGTCAGGACCTTGCACTTCTTTTGTGTATCCATCCTGGTAAATATTCAGGCCCATCATGTTAAATATCATCATGACTCCCAACTCTACATGATTATAAATGCATATAAATCTTTATTAAATCTCAAATTTGTAGTTACCCATATATGAGCAACGGGTTACTATGTTTATGTAACATATTTCCATTTTCCGAATTAAAGTTACCTACCTGGCATTTCCCTTTAATGCTCCCCTTCATAACACAAAATGGATCGTTTAGTCCAGTCAGAACATGACCACTATGTACACCACCCTCGAGTAAGTTGAATTTTGGCCTCGCACGTCCATCGAAGAATGGATTTGATCCATCACGAACACCATATGGTTCATTAGATGTAACAACAGTTATGTCCATCACTTCCATCTCAGCAAAATCATTCTCACCATCTGGCCTCTCACCATTGCGCATAATCGAGAGTGCCACACCAGTCATGAAGGAATCCCACATAAAGTAATTCTGCAATCATCTAAAATGAATGAAGCTAAACCAACAAACAGTGGATGTGTCCAGAAAACAACATAACTTACTGTGTAGAATTGATTGTCGAACCAAGTATCCCGAGCAATCTTCAGAGATTGGAAGCAGTACTTCGCCTCATAAGTTCTCTGCTTTTGCTCAAAGGCCCTAAAGAAGTTCTCAGTGATTGGTATAGTGTTAGTTGCATCAAGAGGCACAAGGGTGATAGGAATACCAGAATGAAACACCTGTTAAACCAAATGAAGAGATAAGCTTCAGAAGCTAAAATCTGATTACAGGAAAAAAGCTGTGTGCAGGCAAGGCACCTGATATGCAGCAAAAGGATCCCCAAATATGTTGAACTCGGCATATGGATCTTTGGTGTAAGCCGTAAACATGTTACCGTGATCTTCACATTGTTGACGCACACACGAGATGCTGCTCTTGGGGCAGCAGCCAGTGGGATTGTGTGATCGTACACCACCACCCATTATGTAAATGTGCTCCACATTTTTCTTCAGATGTGGGTTGCTCATGAGGAAAAGTGCAAAGTTCGTGTGTGTCCCCATTAGGAAGGCGGTCGTTGGCCCGGCAGATATGGTGTCAATCATCATCTGTTGCGTAGTTGGCTGTTGAAGAGGGAAGTATCTCCGGTTACCCTGATTCAATAACCAAAAAGTAGTAGAGAAATCATAATGATTTATGGTCTGTCTTTCTGAACTACCCTACAACAAAATTTGGTGATCATGAATGAATCATTCTATGTACCTGAGGCAGAAATGCTCGTCTGATTCCATAATTTGTGTTGACATCCAACCGGCCATTTCCCCCCTGCGGAATCGTTTGTCGGTACCGACAACCCCCCACTGTTGACATTTCCTGGAAAAATAGTCATAGAAAACTACTGAAAAACTGAAGTCCCTGGCAAAAATGGCAATCTAGTATTCTGAGTGAAGAGTTGGCAAGGAGAATTGGCAAGAGTGCTAGGTTCCGGAGGAAAGAAAAAAGGTATTGTTTAGACGGCATAGTCTACTGCACCTGCTCAATTATCGCGAAATAACCACCAACATCGGGATAAACCCTACCATCATCTGATATACCACCGTCCCCTCCGACACCAACTGCTATGTCATCTCGCCCCATCATGTAGAGTAGATCATACACATGGTTAACGGCATGGCCAGCATCAGCCCAAGAGTTTGCACTGAGAGTGATAGCCTGCATCAAGTGTAACACTAACAAATTAATTTCTATACTCTGGATTGGGACAATAGAACAGAAGAAACAATGCATTCCTGCTGAGCTCAGAGCCTAATGCTCTATATAATACGCCCGATTTTGAAAAAATTAAACATATTTGGTTTCTTTTTCTTAGGAACTGCAATCATGTAAGTATGTAACATCTTCCATTCAGACCAAAGTATCGAACTGTATTATTTTTGGAGAAGAATGTTTTTATCCTTGACATAAATGTTGGGACTACTAGCAGCATTATATTAGTATAGGTTGACCGTTGACAGAAGATGATTTAGGTATTTAAAGGCACGAATCAAACAAAGAATCGCACAGGGCGCACAGAACAACTCGCTCCGGCATTTCACCGAGTACTTTCTGAGCGCTCAACGAATCAATGATACGACACTACCGAGGAGAGAACAAATCACCGTTGCTAAGACGCTCCACCGTCTAAAGATCGTCGCCAAGCAGCCAGCTGCTTGGCGTCGAGATGCTCATCAGCTGGAAATGAAAGCACCCGCACGGCAAGAGGCGGCGGCGGGAGCACGTAGACGCGCACGCCATCGCACCGTCCGCACCGGCGCCGCCCATGTCACGGACTCCCAACGGCCGATCGCGAGGAGGAGAACTGGCCATCGGGGCATCTCAACCTTACCGCCGGTTAAACCGGCGAAATTTCCCATTTCAAAAAATCGTAACTAATTCATATGGACTCAAAAAATCATAACTAATTCATATGAACTTGGATGGAGATAAATTTTATATTAAAATTATAGATACCGATGATATCTACAACTTTGTAGTTCAAACTTTTTTCATTTGGTGTCATCTTGATGCTCAAATAATCAACATAAGTTTCAGATCTAAAATTCAAATTTTAGATTTGAAACTAGGCAGTACACATTCAAAAAATCATAACTAATTCATATGAACTCGGATAGAGATAAATTTTACATAAGAATTGTAGCTCTCGATGATATTTACAACTTTGTAGTTTAAACTGTTTTCATTTGGATCCATCTTGGTGCTTAAATAATGATAAAAGTTTCATATCTAATATTTAAACTACAAAGTTGTAAATATCATCTAAAGCTACAATTTTTATATAAATTTTATCTCCATCCGAGTTCATATGAATTAGTTATGATTTTTTTGAAAGTGTGCTACCTAAGGAAGGTAAATTCCGCCAGTTCAACTAGCGGTAGGTTTACAGTGCACTTTCCACCGTTTCATTTAGCTATAGCCGTTTCAAACGGAGGTATAGGTATAGATTTATAATTTTTTATTAGGATATATATTTTTGTAAAATACTAAAATAAAAAAAATATAAAAATAAAAAAGGCAACTGAGGCATATGTTCAATCCCAAGAATATAACGGGAACAGAGGAGTAACCAAAGATAAGAGCCCGATATCGTGGACAAAGAAAGAATGCTTGTGACGTGAGCATAATGCTCTAAGCAATAATAAACTGTGGTAAACGAAATTGTGGTCTTTCTTGGCCAAGCGCGTGTGAGATGGCATTTTCTTGAAAGGAACAAGAGTATTTCCTATAAAAAGAAGGAAGCATTTTTCAGTCCACCGATATCCGGATGCTCATGTATGCTTCCGCTCCATTTGTAGCGGCAAAGAAAAGCTGCAATAATACCTAGCTATAGTTAGCTCCCTAACCCTGTCCCGTTTAATTTGTTTCGTGCCCCAAATTATATAGTTTAGCCTATAATCTATAAGCTGGGAGAGGACGCTTGGTGGGTTGCCATAATCTGAGACATATATACTACCTCCGTCCACGGGTACATGACGTTTAGGGCATATATTTATGGACGATGGAGGGAATATTTGTTTTAGATCAGACTACACAAGCTAGATTATATAGTCTGATGTGGAGAACATGGATGTGAAACAAACAGGACCTCATACAAAATATCAATACTGTTTTTTCTTTTTCCTTTTACTTGAACCGGTAATTATAGTGCACTATCACTGCTACTTTCTAGGGTCAGACATTTCTGTCTTTTGAACTGAGTGAACCGTACCGACAACTTTTTTGTAAAAAAATCTTTAAAGACCGAAACCTGCCTCAAAAATCAGCCTCCTCATTGGGCCACGTCATCGAGCTACCACAGCTGTCCATTCATAAATCAACGGTGGTCGGGCGTCTCTCGGGTTTCTTCGCGACCCTTCACGCCACGCATGGATCGGACAGCCTTCGCAGAGAGCCGCATCGCATCGGCGGCGCCGTCGCATGAGGAGACAGAGGCCGGCAGCCGCGTGGGGGTCTCGCCGACAATGACAAGCTCTGCGTCAGCGCTTGCCAGGGCATCGCTGAGGTGCGCGACTCAGTGCTAAGCGCGGACACCGGGGAGGTGCATAGCGGATCGAGAGTGGGTGCGCGCCGAGCAGGGCCCTGGAGACCCTGCACAGACTCCAAGCATGAGCATCATGGACGGGATGAAGGGAGACAGCTCACTGGCGTCGTCCACTTGAAACGGATGTGGCAGCAATGGTGGCTGGTGGCGACGAGATCCCAAGTTCCAGCCATTCATGTGATGGATTCGCACAGCGAGAAGCTTTCAAATGGATATAGAATAAGCTGAAGAAGCTTGACATAAATTAAGGCCATGTTTAGTTACCCCAAATTCCCAACTTTGGCACTATGCAAAAAGAAGATTCTTCATCACATCAAACTTACGGTACATGCATGAAATACTAAATGTAGACGAAATCAAAAACTAATTGCACAATTTTGTTGTACTTTGCAAGACGAATCTTTTGAGCCTAATTAGTCAATGTTTGGACAATAATTCACAAATACAAACGAAATGCTACAGTTGCGCATTTATGGCAAAATGCCAATTTTACCACTCCCAAATTGGGAACTAAACAAGGCCTAAGAGGTTCGGCTCGGGTTCGCCGTGTGCTGCCGATTTGGTGGAGAGACACAGCTGACAGCTCGATCTACCCCAGACTCAAGGAAGAAGTTGGCAGCATGTTCGAGCTGTAGGAAGATGGAGTGGTACTACAAGCAACCGTGCGAACACAGGACCTCCCGGCGAGCTTCTTTGCAGTAGCAGGCTTGGGGCTTGGGAAGAAGTGATGGACGGCGGCTCAGTGGAGGGGATTTGTGGTGATGATGTTTCTGCGGCAATGGAGACGAGCGAAGCAGAGCTGCTGGCCCACTGCTTGTTACTCTATTCTTGGCTGAGTGTAGAGAACTAGATAGAGATAGAATACCCAACGGTCAAGTGCTGAAATATTCAGCTATTACCCTGCTTATTTAATTTCTAATGAGCTCTGAATTCTTTCAAACTGGACAGCTGTGTAGTGTGTGATGTATGTGTTCCAATTTGATTACATTCACAAGTACAGGCGTCTAGAATTCCTAAAAGAGGCAAGTGTTATTTTTACATTCCTAACAGTGGCTACATTGTAGGTCTTGTAAGAAATGGCAATTGAAGTTCAAATTCCACCAAATATTGAGTGTGCACCGATCAAGCATAGTAGAGTCCATAGCGAGTGTTTGAACTCCAGGAATATGAATAAGTTTGGAAGTGTACAGTTGGTAAAGTGCTTAAGTGTTATAGTAAATAATTTAGACATTACAAAAGGAAGCTTCAAAAAGGTGGTGATCTTCAAAAAATCAAATTTATTTAAAAACTGATGATCACAAGAGGAAGCTTCCCAGAATGCCACCTTTGGGGGAAAAACCCCACTTCATTATGCTTCAAAAATAATATGTACTGGACTTATGTGTTGCTCAATCTGATCTATATGTCATGCATATACCATGTTAACAAATGTCCAAAAGATACTATATAAAAATACATAGTATGCATACATTATTACTGCTACTATATCATATATATATGTTAAATTATTATAAACACAACCAATGCAAAGAAAATGGTCTTTTATGCACATGAGAATACTTTTTTTTCTACTAGGATGCACATCCCATGGACAAGCAAATCAAAACCAAGCAGCTCTAGCGTTTCCTAGGACCACAAGCGTTTTTTATCACCTACTTTATTCTAGTTTACTCGCTACCTATCATGTCCTTCTACCTCATTTGCACTGTGATATGTGTTATATTTCTCTGTCACAAGTCTTATAACTACTATACCTAATATACCAAGATCAAAACACTAGCAACATATTATTTGTTACATAAAAGATAAATGATAAAAGTAACTTTAACATTATAGCACTGGCCAAAACCAGAAAAAGGCGCGGCAGAGAGTTTCTAGTAAACATGAACCGACAACATCATTTTCGTTTTTTGCTTAATGAGCAAACGGCAATAAACCGCTGCCTATAGTACTGGTTGTTCACCTATATATTTCCCCGGAGGAGGATCAGAGTAATCTTCTTATCACATGACTAGTGCATGAGCGCTCCACAAAATAGCTGAAGGGAACACACCCCTTCTTCATCATCCGGCCATTCAACCTAATTATTCCGATTCCAACACCCACTTACTACAACAAACCATAGTCTATCCTCAAGTACAAAGCCTTTTCTCCACAACGCACACGAAAAGCGACCGGTGTTATCCGCCTCGGAAAGTGCAGCGCTCCGGGACAAAAAGCGCGCGGCGACGACCGGAACCGCGCACCTTCCTCGTCCGCTATTGCCGTCCACGTCCGGGCGTCCGGCCATGGGACGGGAAGAAGAGCGAGCGAAAGAAAGCGATGGACGGAGTGGCGACGACGACGGCCGGGAGCGGAGGGAGAAGGTGTATGCGCGGGAGTCACGAAAACGAAAGCTCTCAGCCATCGTATCAATGGCGAGAGCACGACGACGTACGGGAGCTCGATCGATTTCTAGGCCGGCCGGAACGGGATCGATCCCTTGAACGATCGACCTTACGAGCTAATCGACCGTCGCGCCGCTCTGGCATCCTCAGTGTGCCATGCGCGTGTGCAAGTTCATTTGAAGCAGGGGGAGGAGTCAGTACATAAAGCTGCTCTGGTCACGCGCGCACCTTGAGGTCGAACTCGGAGCGGTCCTGCTTGAGCAGGTAGAGGATGGCGAAGACGTCGTCCGTGTCGACGTCCGTGTCCACGAGGATGCGCCGCCGCCGAACCCCGCCACCTCTCCCGCCCGCCGCCGTCGCCGTCGCCGCCGCCATCAGGAGCAGCATCGTCACCACCACCGACACCATTGTTTTCCTAGTAAACAAATCGGGACTCAGCTGGAAGCTTTGGTTTGACTGGCCGTTCCCGTAGTACGGGGAGAGAAGGGGAGACGAGCAAACGTGTTAAATAGGAGGCCGGGGAGAGGCGTTGTGGATGGATCATGGAGGAGACGATGGATGCGCGCGAGTTAAAAAAATGGAAATGCTTGACCGGCGGCCCAGGATCGATGCCCCCTGGTGAGTGTGGCATGCACTTGTTGCATTGCACTGGCGGAGTGGCGGGGGCATGGGCACGGTGGGGGCCGAAACACAACGCAACCCTCCCGGTGTGTGTTGTTCTGATTCCCCGCCCACACTGCCACACACATGCTGACATGCATGGGATGGGAAAGGATTGGCCGCTGGTAATGATTAAACTAGTGGGTGATCGTTAGCGTGACACCTAGAGAGAGCAGGGGACTAATTCCATGGGTTAACAACCATAGAAAAAGGCGAGAATTTAGTTCGGCGTACTTGCATTGTGTGCCGGACGGGGGTTGAAAGTGGTAAATGACATAAAGCGTTTTTGCTAAGAGGGGCTTGCCGGGATGACGACGGACACTCATCGCTCCGAATGGGGACGGCGGAAGAACGGCACCAGCTCCGACCATGAACCAAGCCGATCTTACACTGCACACAAGCTGTTCTGATCAAAGAAAAGAATGACTCCCGTTTTTCTCTCCCGACGGCAGGAACTGCATCTACTATCTACTCTCGTCTTAGTTCAGGGGAGACTATGTGAGCAATCCTAGCACTCAATCCTTTTTGATAATGGATTAGTTCATTATTCAGGCATCTACATCAGTGCGACTGGTCATTATTACAAAAAGAAACAGCATATCATAAAAAAGGCACTCAATCCTTATGTGACAGTATTGCCAAATGAGGTAGGATTCTTAACCCTAGCACTCAAAACGAGTGGTTTGGATTCTCTAGCGTACGTCAAGATGACTTTGAGTCGCTGGCACGTAGGCCTCACTGCCAGAGGGCCCACCTTGACATACGTTTGGAGATATTGTTGGATCGTTCCCTAGCATTCGATTTGGATATTGCCATCATGTGTAGCAATTTGCCTTGGAGATGTCTTCTTGTTCATAAATAAATGTATAGGATTTCTCTTGCATGGAAAGCCTTCTTTTCTAGCAATGTGCTTTTCCAGCATGCAATTCAGTTAGGGTTTGGGTTTTGGTGGTTGAGCTGCAGTGCTCCCTCCAATATTTGGGCATCAAGAGATGGACAAAGAAGCAAAGTAGTGTGGAGGTGGTGAAGGATGTGAGGGTGGAACGGCGAGGTGGCCTGGTGGCGACGTGATCAACCGTGGCTGGTTGGATAGTGCTGGAGTAGGGGTTTCAAGGTGACTACCTTTAGCGCTTCAGCGGTTTGGTGAGAGCAGGAGATAATGGAGATAGGAGGAGGTAGACAGATTAGACGTAACACAACATGTAAGCTTGCCATCATAGAAGAAGATAAGTGGGAGAGATTGAGATAGAAGACATAAACTCAATCCTTACTTGCCACAAACAGTATTTTGCCAAATAAAGTAGAAAGGAGAATCTTAACCCTCAACCAAGTAGTAGTAATTCCGATTCTCTAACGTCTTGTTGGCATGTGGGTCCTCTCGCTATGATCCGATATGTGCGACTCAAAAGTCAAAACCGCCGATCGATTTGGATGTTGCCAATATGCACAGCGATTTGATTAGGATATTTTTTGGATGTTACCAATATGCATAGCGATTTGACTAGGACATGTTTTTTTCCTTTGGCATGGCCTTTTCGAGTGAGTCTGCTTCTCCAATGTGCAATTCAGCAAAGCTGTGCGTTACGGTGGTGGTGGCGGATGCGAGGCGGTGGGGATGTGGTTTAATTTGATGGTGTTGCATTGGGTAGGGGCTTCAAGGTGATTGCTTTAGCGCATGAGCCCTGAGCGGTTGGCGGCGGCGGTAGGGAGTTATTGGAGATGGGAGGAGGTAGGAGAATTCGGAGACATTTCATGACATGTAAAATTGCCATCATACAAGAAGATAAGTGGGGAGAGAGATACAAGACGTATAGTACATGAGAATTTGGTATCCGATTCGCTAGCTCAAAAATAATAGTAGTCCTATAGGCGCTACCGCGCTAGGAATGCTTGAACGTTGCCCCAACAGCCGCAATCAAAATCATCCAAAGCACAACTTGTTGGAAGCAACTATAGCCTATACCAGCAAAAAAAACACTACACCAGTCGTCGACGATCGATCAAAACGGGAAGCCACCATCTACCACAGGTTTGGTTTCGACGCGTGCCACCACAGTGATGTCAATCCTGCACCAAGAGTGAACCGGCAAACAATCTCAGCATCAGAAAATGAATGGCGAGGACAGGAGCCTGCGTGATAGCGCCCTGATCCAAGCACGCTAACGATCCATCTTTTCTTTTTTTACCTGAGGCGAGGACGGCCCAGCGAACCGCGGCGACGGCGCGCGGGAAACGGGCGGCGGCGCCCGAGGGTGCCGCGTCGGCCGAGGAGTCGCAGTTGGAGGTTGAGTTCCAGTCCCCGCAGAGGCACAGGTCGGTGTGGCTCTCCATGTCGTGGCCGCACGCCCCGCCCGTGGCGCGGCACGCGCCGCAGAACCCGCGGTTGGACTCCGGGAGCGACCACGACACCCGGATCCCGTACGCCCACCCGGTGGCGCCGCCCACGGCGCGCACAGGCGCGAGGCTGTACGCGCTGCTGTACCCCTCGCACTCCAGCCGGGACACGTTCACCGCCCGGATGGCGGCCCAGGGCACCGCGCAGCACTCGGGCGGCGCGCCCACGGCGTCGCCGTACGCGTCGTCGCCCGGCGCCCGCCGCCGCCCGTCGCCGGCGTAGTAGTCGTCCCACGCGGGGCAGGCGAGGTAGTCCCCGCACCCCATCCCGGACACGTTCCGGCACGGGAGGTGCCGGTCGGGGAAGCCCTGGAAGAGCGGAGAGGTGGCGCGGCAGCCGAGGAGGAGGAACGCGTTGTCCGGGTCCGGCGACAGGTACGGCTCCCGCCACGGCTCCAGGACGAAGCCGTTGCCCCGGCCCGCCGGGGTGCGGTCCAGCGCGCGGCAGTCGGACATGGCCGGGTCGTGAAGGGTGAGGCCCCGGTAGGCGTAGTCGACGTCGAGGACGCGGTAGGAGCCCGAGGGGAGGTGCAGCATTAGCGCGCCGTTGATGCAGAAGAGCAGGTCGCGGAGCCCCGCGTGGCCGCACCCGGGGTGGAGCGCGAACGGGTAGTCCACCGTGATGTTGCCGCAGAAGGACCGGCACGTCGTGATCGGGACGTTGGCGGCGGCGACGGGAGCCGGCGGCGGCGCCACGGTGCACGCGCATAGGACGAGCAAGGCGGGCAGCAGGTGCGAACGCGGCGGTGCCATTGCCGCCGCTGTGCGCGCGCAATGCAGCTGGAAGTGAGAGTGGCGAGAACTGAGCAACACCCTGCGCTGGGGAGAAGAGTATATGGCATGAACCGCGACGAGGCTAACACAGATCGATTCCTTGCTTTCTCTTGAAGAAGAGCTGGGAGGCATCATTTGCTTTTCTTTTCCGGCGCTTTAGCTTTATCTATCTTTTGATTTTAATTCCACGCTCTTCATCCCGGATGCTTTCCGCTTCTTGCTTTCTTTTCCATTTCGTTTGAACACAAGTGTGGGGGCTGGGGAGCACGACAAACTGCGAGTATTCAAATTATCGGCGATGATTCACGTACGTATTAAGCGTGCATCATACTATACATATATCCATTTCGGCCCATGTAGCAGTGTTTTTGCCACTGCTTGAGCAATAAAAGAAGACCACTGAAGTTCGAAAAAAAAAGAAAGATAATTGAACACTTAAGACTCCATAGTTGGAATCATTTAAAAATAAACAATAAAATCTGTTTGAAAAATGGAAAATATATCATGAAATATCACATATACCCTAGAGGAACAATTGAATTGTATTGTAAAACAGTGATTTATACTGTTGGTGTTGGGACAGTAAAAAATAGTTCAAAAATATAAAAATAGGAAAAACTGAATAACTGAAAACATTCTGAGATACCATAGACATGCAGAAGACAATTGAATTGTTCGAATTTTCAAAAACTTGAATTGTTCTATCAGGTGAGGACAGTTGATTGTCATTGAAGCAATCTGTATAATACTTATTTGACCATGAAGACCAGAAACAACAAAAAACAAGCAGAAAAAAGAAGGAAAAGTCTTCTTATGGGCTGTACCTTGCGTTACCTGCGCGCTGAAGAAAGAAGAGGAACAGAAAAAAAAAATGCACCTGTGCCACTAACACATACTGGCTGGTGCAACTGGACCACGAAATGGCCTGTATCTATTGACTTGTTAGCCCATAGGCCACATCGTGCAGGATGGGTTCCTCACAAAATGTCACATGGATGGGCCTGTGCCAGGCCCATATTTCTAATGGGCTTGACCCAACAACAATCCAAGTCTCCCCTATCCCCACCAAAATTCTCGAAATCAGGCATGTGGTCCAATCCAATTTCCCAACTCTTCCCCTAAGGTGCCGCCTAAGGTGCGGGTGTTCTTGTGGCGGGTCGCTCAAGACTTCATGCCTCACCACGCGAACCTACATCGCCAACATATTGAGATGACAGCCATTGCGAAGCATGTGGAACAACTGAGGAAACTTCTTACCATGCACTAGTGGAGTGCACACTAGCTCGATCGTTCGAGCAGAAACTAAAGGAAATGACAAGGATCAAGCTACCACGCTTATGCCCGAGAACATGGACAGTGGGCATCCTAGATGATGGACTTTGCCGAGAGGAGGAAAGAGGAGTTATACTCTGTGGAATGTGGTCCCTATGGAGCTCACGCAATGATCGACGCCACGGAAAAACGCCGATTGAACATCGACTAGCCACAGATTGGGTGTTGGATGCTTGCCTCTCTTTAATGACAGACCGGTTTGGGGAGCGTATCCCTAAACCTCGTCATGGGTCGGAGACATGGCAGCCCTCGCCGTCTGTCACACTAAAGATCAACTGTGACGGAGCGTTCTCTGCGAAGGACTTCTCAGGAGCTACGGGTGTGGTGATACGACGAGCGGATGGTTCTTTTCATGCAGCTGCATCTAGATGGCTACCGACAGTTGCATCAGCACTAATCGCTGATGCAAAAGCTTACAGGGATGGCCTCCGACTAATGCATGGGGCGGGCAGCGCGCGAGTGCTGGTGGAAACTGACTCCCTACAGCTGGTGACGCTGTGGAAGAACAGGAAGAACCAGAGATCACAAATCGATGTAATCCTCGACGACATTGAAGAGATAGCGGCGCCCCTGGCTTCCTTCTCCTAGAGTACACTAGGTGTTCTGCAAATATTGCTGCACACATGTGTGCTAAGTTAGCTTCTCTTGATAGGCCTAGTTATGTTTGGCATGACCAGCCTATGATCTTTCTCATGTACTGCTTACAGAGTGAATGTACCACTGCTGTTTAATGAATGAAAGCTTTGATCCAAAAAAAAATGTCACATGGATGGGCCTGTGTCAGGCCCATATTTCTAGCGGGCTTGACCCAACAACAATCCAAATCTCCCCTATCCCCACCAAAATTCTCGAAATCAGGCATGTGGTCCAATCCAATTTCCCAACTCTGCCCCTGTGCCGTGCCGTGAGGATCTCGTCGCGGTCGCAGCAGGCGCCCTCACCCGATCCGCGCCCACGCAGTACGCACGAGGCACGAACGCGCCCCCGTCCCACCCCCACCACACGCGGAACGCAGCAGACCAGCGCGGCACCGCAACCCAGGCCAGACGGCAACCCGATCGCTCGTCGGTTGTGCCTGCTGCGTGCGGCGTGCCTGGCGCCCTGCCTTGCCTCGGCCCCCTTCCCCGTCGCGCCTCTCGCTTCGCCCGCTGTCTCGCTCGCCCCGTCCCGTCTCGCTTCGTCTCCATTTCCTCCCCCACCCCAGCGCACCCGCGTCAACCAACCAAACCCTAGAAGGCTCTCTCGGCTCTCGCCCCCCGTCCCCGATCCCTCGCCGCCTCCCCGATCCCTCGCCGCCCGCAGGCCAAAACCCTACGCCTCTCCCTCGCCGCCGGGTAAGCTCCTCGTCTCCCCGCCCCTTCCCCCTCCCCTGCTTCTCCCTTCCCCTTCTCTCCCTCTGATCCCTCGCCGGTTCGATTCGATTCGGGCGTGGCGTCCGGTGGCCCCACGGTTTGATCCGCCGGGGCGCGGGAATGCCGCCGCTTGTGGGAGCGTGGACGGGCGCCGCGTGCCCGTGGAATTTCGCCGCGGGACGGGTTGGCTGGCGCTAGGGGATCGCGTGATTCCGCGGTGGGCACGGCTGTGGCGGGCGCCCCGAGCGTGCATGGGCATCGAGCAACGCTTCGCGTCGAGAATTTCTGGGGAATTCGATGGGGGCGAGGTGGTTGCTTGGTTGGATTGCAGGGCGATTGTGCTGTAGGGTTTCGTGAGAAGAGAAATTTTGCTTTGTTATCTTCTGGCTGATGATTAGGTCTTGGAATTCAGGGGATGAGGAATGCAAACACTGTTTTTCTGGAGGCTAATAGATGCCAGACGCTCTAGCAGCCAAAATTATCCAAAATTCTGGTTATGCTTACTTTTAAGGTTCCTGTTTTGATTCGATAATCCGACAAAAAAGGGAACATAAGCGAATATACTCGGAGCCAATCCTATGAGTCGGAGTTCTCGGATTATGCAACTTTTATAGTTTTTTTTGTTGCTATGCGCGCAAGGTTGTTCTCTGTTGCTTGATTATGGGACATGGGAGATCGAAACAAGCACAATTTTCTTGCAGATGGAAAAACAACTGAAATTGAACATCATTAGTGGATATAGGTTGCATGTTCAATGGAAGTGGAGCCAAAATGTGTCTGATTTTAAGTTGCTTTTTGCCGTGGGAGATTGGGCTAGTTGTCGTGTAGCGAGCAGCACGACACTCATGTATGATCAGGTCATCAGGCATCTTTATTGCTTTTAGTCTAGCTGTGATGGATAATGTTACATCGTTGTTGTTTCCTTAACGGCTGTTTGAGTTGGCATTCTTGTTTGACATTCTTATATTTAGTCAGAGACGTGCACGTTTCTGTAGTTTTCAATTTCAGTTAATTTTTTACTTGAAGATATTGATATCCTTTATTTGTTATGGTTGAACTTGCCTCATTTGCCAAGAGGAAGATAGTTACTGTACATATACTTTCTTGTAGTGCTAATTTTTTCTTCAAATTTTATTACAGGTAAAGGCAGTGTAATTACTTGTCTAAAATGCCGTCTGCATCCAAGTCCAAGTCGAAAGACAGATCAGCTGCAAAAGTTGCAAAAGAGCAACCTAAGGTTGCTGGAAAGCCAATGGGGAATGGTACACTTGTAGGTTCTTACAACAACCTCTCTGGAAAGTTCCATGTTCTGGAACCATCAGCCTCTTTGTTGGGTAGCCAAGGTATTGATAAATTCAGGAATACAGATGAAATAGATGAGCATTCTCGTAGCTCCCATGGTACAGGGGACTTCGATTGTGCCTCCAACAATGGTAGCTGTTCTGGTGAGTCAGAAGATCCAAAGGAAAAAGCAACCAGTACTGCGTCTCGAGTGGACTCCGTACCTGGGTGTGATATTGATAAACGTGAGAAGATCAGACAAAAGAATGAGAAGAAGCATCAAAGGCAGAAGGAGAGGCGTGCCCAGGAATTACATGAGCGATGCAAGGGATACCTTATGTCCAGAAAGTTGGAGGCACTCGCGCAGAAGCTTGTTGCGATGGGTTTCTCAGCAGACCAAGCAACGATGGCCCTTATACAGAATGAGGGTTGCGTTGAGGAGTCTGTTACCTGGCTCTGCAACTTTGATGGCAGTGAGGAAACTAAGCAACAACTTGCAGCTGATCAACAGTCTGGAGTTAACTTGAAGATTGATATAGCTGATGAGCTTGCAAAGATTGCGAGCTTGGAGGCGAAATACAAGTGCACAAAGCAAGAGGTTGAAAGGGCAGTTGTTTCCTGTGAGGGTGATCTAGAAAAGGCTGAGGAGGTCTTGAAGACACATAAGCAAGAATCAGCTGCAGTACCACCTAAGCCTGAAGGATCTGGCGATTCAAGTGGCTTGCCTAACAAGCAGCAAGTCGTACTTGCGCAGAACCCTGCAAGGCCTCAAACAAATGGATTTTCTTCAGTAGGAGTTCAGCAAATGAGGAGAGAGGAGAAGGACTTAAACTATAAGCTTTTGATGAATAGTAATGGTCCAAAGGAGTCTGCAATTAAAGGCTTCCAGCCACTGGCCGCACCAATTAAGCCAGATATAGGCCGCCAACAATTTGTTCAACCTGAGAAGAGGCGTCTTAATGCCAGCTCGGTTCCATCAGTTCCTTACGTGGCATCATCTCCTTTGCCTGTTACAGTACCGCAACTGAAGTCAGACATGCGGCATGTGGCAGGAGGCAATGAGGTGAAAAGTGCAATGCCCAATGGAACCTTGCGAGAGTCAATAACTGTAATGCAGCGTCCTCAATCCGCAGGTACCAAGCAGAGCCTACCATCCACCAGCCATAGTATGTTTGCATCAGAACCATCTTCGAGGGAGTGGTACTTAAATGGTGCATCAGGTGTGGATATGATGTTGAATGGTGGCTTGGGGCATGGACTAAGGAATATGAGTTTGGACAATGTTAGTTCTGCCAGGGCATTTGGACATACAAACCATCAACAAAGTTTTGTCTCCAATCCTATAGAGATTGCTGCCAATGGTTGGGGTGGCACCTGGAGTTCTGGAGGTACATCATCTTCCCGTTCTGTGGCGTCATCACTCGGGGCATTTAGAGGGTGGAACTCATCTGAATCCTCCTCTACATTGTCTCATTCTGATTGGAGAACCAATGGGCTTGCACCGTATGACTACACCTCAGTAGACTGGAGCGTCGACACAACGTTGTTGAACCCAGCAGCAAAGAGCGAGCGGCTGTCGGACACATGGTCAACCATGTTCATGGGCGGCAGATCCGCAAGGGCACCTGGGAACCTGACTGGTGCAGGCATCGCTGGGTTGCATGACAGTAACCATCCAATGGATCCTGCTCCATCACCTCGTCCATATGATTGGCCTTCTTTCTGCAGGGGAGGATCTTCCTAGTTCCCCCTACCCTGTAGGTAAGAGGCCATTGAATAAAAAAAAGTAAAAGATGTCATTTGTTTCTTTTCTTGTTTTGGTCTCAGTTGCAGTTGGTTGGAAAAGTTTTACTTTGTGTATCGAACCGTGCTTGTGTATCTTGACTGTTGGCCGAGATAAGTCATCTTTCTGCGAGATCATTGTGCATGAAAAATTAAGGGGAAAAATTGGATCTGTCTTGGCCGAAATGCAGGAGTTCCCTTATTTATATGCGTATAGTTACTTAGTGGTTCATCATCACAGTTTTGCTCCATTAGCCCATCACTATTCTTGATTCAAGTACAGCCTCTTTTCTGGGGTCATTCTAAAGAGGCACTATTTTTTCTTGATTTACTTGTGCTTAGGGTTTTCGTTGAAACTAGCATATGAACTTCTTTATTTTCCAGAAAGGAGGTAAAATAATGTATCTAGCTTATATTAGAGTTATGTAGGATAAACCTGTGTTTTATCCACCTGGGGTCCTGTGCTGTTATTTTTCTCCCATGAAATCTAGGCAGTGGATGAGCTACTTTTTTTTTTTTTATCTTTGGGGTTTCTCAATTTTCTTGCGCCTTGGGTGTGAGAAACTTTCATACGAAAGCAGAGCTTATACTAAATTAATTGCATTACCCTGTGAACTATGGGACCAGACATTGCATCCTATTTAGTCATTTAGACTTAGTAGATGTGTGAAGACATCACAACCATTTATTACTGAATTCTTGTATGGCCATCTTATTCATTACTGAATTCTAATGTACTCCGGGATTACTGGTGTAATTAGCATACCCAACCTTCTCATTGACTGTGGTGCTATTACTGGAACTGAGGTGTTTTTTATATATATATTTGAACTGGTGCCTTTTGCTGACTAGAATAGATATAGGTCAGTGTCTAGTCAAGTTTGTTATCTTTGTGGGTACCTGCTTATCAGCGTGTCCAACAATATGGATGAATGATGGTGGCGCTGCCTGTCTTTTGCTAATTGCATTCGTCATCTTTTTGCTTGCCTGCAACTTTCCAAATTATGCATGCACAATGGTATGGATGAATGGTGCTGCTGCTCTAAAGTCTTGATGGGATGAGCTTGAGGTACACTATTCTTTCTTTATATGATTGCTACCATGTTTTCTCTTGGGTGTACTTGATGTTGCCATCATGGGTTGCCTAAACACTAAAGGCATCAGAAGGACACACTGTGTTTTGTGCAAAGGCTCATTTGGTTTGCTAACCGGTAGCTTATGTTACAAGATTGTTCAATTTTCAGTTCGATAGCTTGTGCTACTGCCGCCTTTGTGAAATCTCTCTGCCGTGCACTTGATTGCAACTATCAAAGCTTCTTTTTCTGTTTGTGATTTTTGTTTGATGCTCATACATAATGATGTAAGAATGTGTTTGAGCGAATAGCTCAAGATTTTCAGGCCAAAGCTACATCCCCCACTGTTTTGATACAACGTCAGTGTTGAACTGGAGTGCGCAGTCCCTGTGTGTGGGCATGCTAAAATTTCGCCGGTGGTCGTTGGGTAAATCTGTCAATTTGGTTTGGATGGCAGTCGTACCATCCGAAAACCGGTGCGGCCACCTCGCTCCTCCTGAAAGAAGTAAACATGCCCGAAATATGCATCGGCTGGTGAAGCAGCATCCGGCCTGAGAATAAACCGTCGAGCCAAACATTCCGCCCGTTCTGCCAAACCTGCCGCCGCGGCCGGAGACACCGCCGCATTCCCTTCACCTCCCCGCCAAGTTGGCGGGGCGCCACTTGACGCGCCGAACGATTCGCACGCTGCTCGCCGAAGCGAATGCGATGTGCTCAGCGGACACGGAGGCGTGCATCTAGCCCGGCTCGCGCCGCGGCCGTCAAGGCGTCAATCATGGCCCCCATTTTTCTAGTAACCCCGCGTCTGACCAGACCCATGCTCGTGTTCATAGGGGGCGGCGGTTCGGCAGGCGCGCACGCGCAGCAGGGATGCCGGGGCGGCCGCGGTGAGGCGCACGTCCTTTCACGTCGCCGCCCGCCCGACGTGCATCGATTCGGAGTTGCAGTAGGGGAGGACGCGGCTGGGGGCGCCAAATATTCCGACGCGGCAGCGCCGAGCTCTGTCTCTGCGGGTGCATGTCGATGTCCCGTCCAGATTATTCGAGTTGGACCGTGTTATTCGCCTACCCGCTCCGTTCCGGCATGGTCAGCCTGTTCACGTGATGCGCAGCGCGGCGAGATTGTTCTGCCTAGCTTCATATCTTCTGACCGGGATTGCTGGGGCCGCTTGGGATCGAACCCCAGATACGCTAATGGACGCTGGAGTTTCTGGGAACGGAAATGTGCCCACTGCCCAGAGCATCGCAACTGGCCGCGCGCACGTCGAAGAAGAACGGCGTTCTGCGCTCTGCTTCGGCCCTCTCGGCTTCGGCAATCGCCAGTTCGGCACGAACATGAAGCCATCGCGCAGGTACTTGTCCGGTTGCACAGTCGTAGTCCTTTATACTTCATCAGCACAGAGGTACTAGCAAGCAAATAAGGCCAGGTGCCACCGAGGAGTACTCAAAAATGGTTCCATGGAATTTCACGCTTTTTCCGGAACATGAGTTACACGACACGGCCGGGCATATACCTTCTCGACGATGTATACTTTCAAAGATCCAATTGTTTTTACAAGTGGACGGATGCACGGTCGTGTGTACCTGTGGGTGCCCAGCGCTGAGGTGATAGCCTAAGCTGCTAGAGTGCTGCTAGCTACGAGCATTTTTGTGGCGCGCGTGAGTGAACAAAAGGAGCACGTACACCTAACCTCCCCGATTCTGTGGTAGTCGGTACGCTTGCCGATTGGGGGCACAGATGCTCCACTCAAAGTGGGAAAAAAAAATCTCTCTAGGAGATCCAAATTAAACCCCCTGGAAATGACCTGCACACAACACTTGGATAGAGCCACGCCGCGTCAACTTACGCTCTCGCTGCTCACGACAAGTTGGTCGAGCCGAACGCGCTTGGCATCCGCCACACACACGGTCCACACGGCCGGTCGGTCACCACCACCGCAGCCATGCGCGCAGCGCGCGAGATGACGCGCACCCCCCACCCCCACGCACTCGACCGACCGGCCGTCCCGTCGCACTCGCGCGGCCGCCAGTGCGGGGTGCGCCGGAGTGGCGCGGCACGACCGACGACCCGCAGGCCGGGGACGTGCGGGGGGCACCGCGCCACCGGCCGATCCCGTTGCGACACCTGCGCCGCGGCCGCGACCGCGACAGGCACCCGCCCGCTCACGTCGCCACGCGGCGCCGCGGCCGAGGTTGCTCGGCGCCCCCGCGCGCGCGCTCGGTCACGCTGGTCGCTCCCTCACCGGTCGCCGTCCGGCCGGTCAGCCGGCCGACGCGCGCGGCGCGGCTGGAGTGCAGGCTGCCCTGGAGCGCACGCACCGCCTTCTTGATACGTCGACGGCGTGTATGCAATGCGTCTTTAATTACGTACGTATTGAGTTGGACTGGAGGATCGACTGGTGATGGATTGATAGTCATGTGCAATTTCGGACCTGACACGTTTGGGAGTTGCTTGCTTGCGGTCGGTTCTGTGCTGCGGCTGCCAACCGGTCGATCATGGATACTGAGAGTGAGAACTTGGAGGATTGCGTCAGCTATTTCCGCTGAGCATGAGTGATCGATCGGCAGAACGACTGATACCTTTATTCACTTGCCATTTCTTTTGATTTATGTGAGGTGTAGCATGTATTGTCAAGTCTGATTCCAGACCTTGAAACTTTCCTTTACGATTACTTAAATTAGGTATTTTTTTGCAAGGAGAGTAACGACAAACAGAAGGTAAGATCTCCTTTACGTTGAAGAATTTTTGAAGGATTCTGATCCTTAGGGAATTTCTCCTATAGAGGTCCTTTGGAATAAAGAGCTGGAGAAGTCAAAATTCCTAAGGATTGGACTCATATCATATGCTCAAATTCCATACGAAAACAAGCATGAGCTACAATACAACGTGATATTTTTGCTAAGTCCAACGCATCTTCTCTTTCTCTTCATTCCTCCAAAATTCCTATATTGAACTATCAAGCATGTCACCTCTAACGACATTCTGTATTTTGAAACCGTAGAGTATTCCATATGATGAGGCATTCCATTTTTTTTGGTTTTCCCATTTCCATGTTTTCAACTTTCTATGTTGCAAAGGATGCACAAGCTAAATCTTTTAAATTATTTCAATTTCTATTATTAAGTGAAATGTTCCTATGTTATCCTAATATTACTAATTGCAGACTTCTTTTAAGCCCACGCTAATCCTCACAAGATGCCCTAGAAATAAAGATAAATCTTGAAATTTGCACAAACATCGGAAACATGCACCTATCGATTCGATAGATTCTAATCATCATCGACAATAATAGCCACGAGGTTTATTATATTTTCTAAAAACACTTAAATACAAAGACTAGCATTACTGATCCATTGGCAGCTCCTCCCTTTGTCCTAATTTATAGGTTATTTTTAATTTTCTACGTGCATGATTATAATTTGGAATGGAGGGACTAGAAAATTGGGGCCCTGCTGATCGATGGGGCTAGATTGTCCTAGAGCAATGCAGAAGAAGCAAACTGAGAAGAAAGAAAGAGAAAAGGAAACACAATTTGATATAGTGTCCACCGTAGCTATATAGCTAACTGGACTATATAGTACAATGGAGCTATCATATCAAGATATATCCACAAATATGGCTTTCATTTAAAAGCAAAGGCACACTAATGTGAAATTTGTCGATCTTCACTGTAAATCTAAAGGAACGAATAAGTCAGATACAACAACAACACATAGATGGGATTACATTGATAGATTGCATTTCCATGAACGCAAAGTTCTGTTGGCGCCTTTTCCGACCAACACACGAACGCGCTAGCTCGCGCGCGAATCAAGTGATCACCTTGTCGGAGCTCCTGCTCCTGACCGGTCAGACCGGTCAGGCAGGCCGGTCAGGCCGGTCTGACATAGGGGCGCCGCGAAAGCCTACGTTCACCACCTTGGGAGGGACCCCATCGGACATGGAGAGCCTAGGGTTGCTCTGAGATCGGCAGGCCACTCAGAACGTCCTCAATCACCATCGAGACGAAAGAGGAAAGCATGGGGTTGGAAAAGCTAGGGTTTGGAGATAAAAGTAAATAGATGTGTTTGTCAATTAGGTGATAGCCCTCAATCGGCCAGGGCCCTCTATATTTATAGGGTGTGAGGTCTTTTCCCGCAAGGAAATCCCGCTTCAACTCTAATTCGACCAGGAGTCCTAATTTTGTCTCGGACTCGGGGTGACCAGTCTGTGTGGTCGGGGCCACCGGTCAGACCGGCGGGCACGTGCCAGATCGGCTACAGAAACTTGGACCGGTCAGACTGCCTGAAGGAACCGGTCTGACCGGCCGGTCTCAGCTTGATCAGCTTGTTGCCACTTTTGGGCATCAACACATGCCCCCCTGTTTCTTGGTAAAGCTTGCGTACCAAGAAATAGATTAGGTCTAAGGATGATGAATTTCACCAGCCATTTGTCCTAAGAGCGATATTTCAAAATATCGGCCATATTGCTTCAAATGTTTTGCCAAACACTCGGATGATACCTTTTCAAGTACCTCCCGTTCAAAGCTCTAGGTAGCTGAAATCCACTCAATATCTCTACCATATAGGAGTTTCCACGAAGCACACTTGTAATCTTATATGGCCCCTCCCAACTTGGAGACCATTTCCCAAATTTGTGAGACCATTTCCCAAATTTGTTGCTCTTGGCCCCTATAGGCAGAATTGTCTTCCACACCAGATCTCCTACCTGAAATGCCTTGGCCTTAACCTTCTTGTTATATGCTTTAGCCACTCAAATTTTATCCCTTTCAATCCTAACCAAAGCCTCCATCCGCTTGTCGGTCATTTCATCAATATTATCCATCATTAAAGCATAATAGGTATCAAAATCAAGATCATTCTGCTTAGCCAACCTATTTGCACCAGATTTACCTCAACAGGTAAAACGGCTTCTTAACCATAGACAAGGAGTAACTTTAGTTGCGTCATGCCTAGAAATACGATGAGCCCATAAAGCTTCAGATAATACCTCATGCCATCTTTTAGGATTGTCTTCTATCTTCTTCTTGATGAGCTTAATTAAGATCTTGTTGCTAGACTCGGCTTGACCATTGACTTGAGCATAATAAGGAGATGAATTGAACAATTTAATACCATAAGATTCCACAAATTCACGCACTCTTTAGACATGAACGAAGTCCCATGATTTGTAGTCAAAGTCTGTGTAATACCAAATCTGTGTATAATATGCTCCTTAATAAACTCAATCACCTCTCGATATGTCATATTCTTAAGGGGAATTGCTTCAGTCCACTTGGTAAAGTAATTAGTAGCCACAATCACAAAACAATGTCCCTTCGACGAAGAAGGATGAATCCTGCCAACAAAATCCAATCCCCATCCTCTAAACGGCCACGGTTTGATAATTGAATGCATCAATGAAGCAGGCACCAACTGAACATCCCCGAACTTCTGACACTCTTCACAACCTTTGTAGTAACGAAAACAATCGACTATCGGCTATTATATGAGGCCAATAAAAGCAAGCTCGCCTAAGAAGCCATTTCATCACACGAGCTGATTGATACGTACCGCAAACTCCTTCATGCACCTTTGCCATAGCCAATTTGGCCTGATCAAAATCCAAGCATTTTAAAAGTAACCTATCAATCGTCCGACGATACAACTCACCATCCACCAAAGTGAACTTGAGTGCCTATTGTCGAACTTTTCTGTCAATTGAACACTTAAGATTCTGTAAATGATTAATCAGAGGCGTTCTCCAGTCATCCACTTCATCCTTAGCAAGTTCGGGATGATCCATGGCCGAAGTGGGATCTTCACCAGATAGACCGGTTAGACTGGCTTGCTGGACGGTTAGACCAGTCCTTCAGACCGGTTGGACCGGTCAGACCAGTTTCGGAGGCCGGTTGGACCGGTTTCTCCAGGACATAACACTCAGCCTCGTAAAGCGTCGACTTTCTTTCGTGAAAGTTTCTTTTCTGAATATTATAGCCAGACGCTTGTTGTGCTAGAGCATTAGCCCTCGAATTCTCTTCCCTTGGTACATGATAAATAGTAAATTCATCCATGCAAGATATGATATCTAGACATTTATCAAGATAAGCATTTTGGAATCCATCCAGACATTGGCATACCTTGGATACTTGCTGTACCACCAGTAAGGAATCTCCATAAGCTTCAGCATGTTTTACCCCAATCTCTTGCAAAATCTTGTTTCAGCATCCAACAATCTTCTACTCACATAAGTAACAATATGCTCCTTCCCTTTGGTCTCTTGAGTCAAAACAGCCCCAATAACGTCCTCTTCGGTTGCCACATATAGTTTAAAATGAACACCATGCTTTGGCGCTCGAAGAACGGGCGGTGGAGACAAGTAATTCTTGATTTTCTCAAATGCTTCTTGCTATTTTGCCCCCCAAGTAAAATTAGCTTCATCATTCAACCAAAGTAAAGGAGTAAACGCATTCACCTTGTTGGACAGGTTGCAAATAAATCTTCTCAAATAAGTCACATTGCCCAGAA